>NC_089874.1:11800500-12107750 GCF_040182565.1 Anser cygnoides | reverse complement strand
TACAGATATAGCCTTTTTGAACACAGATGGTCAGATGTTTTGCTTTCTTCAGTAGTGATGCAAAGGCATTTAAAAGCAGTGACAAAATATCATAGTGTTGGAAATAGCTTCACACTGCTTAAAATTTTGCAGCTTCTCCTTTGTGATTTGGGTAGGGGAAATTCTCCCATAAGGTGATGTGTTACAGCTTTGCTTACAAATTCCAATTTAAGTGATATTAATGGAGTTTTTAAAATACTTAGTGGCAGCCCTTTCTGAAGTGATACCCTACAAATGGAAAACCCCGCACTAAAAATTAAAGGTCACATGAAATTGCCTTGTGAAATATCAAAGGTACTAAAGGTCTGTGCAAACGTTTTCTTAGGTTCTTTCAATGCCCTTTAGGTTAGCAAGTTGCATTAAAAGGCGAGAGTTAGAATATCTGTCTGATCTCCATTAATTGTACGACTTTTGAATTACCACTGTCCAATATTGCCTAGGTTTTGCAAGTAGTAATGAACCTAAATTGATCCCTGTGTTCACAGCTAACTATCTCTACAACCTTTCAGGCAGTTTACCGCTCTTTCCCATGTAAACTATTAGTTATCCAGACAAAAAAGCTGATACGCATCAGTAGATAGATCATTCTCGAGGCATCTGTGATGAACTTGACATTTTTTGTGTAAAACAGCTTGGTTTGCCTGCAGATCATGTAAGTTCCAATAGGAAAAGAAAGTGCTTACATTTCTTCTCTAGCTGACCTTTGTTTCCCGTTGTATGAATTTTAAACGAAGCAGCCAACCCAGAGGTGTTTTAACAGCATGTTGTGATATGTAATATATTACAAAGACTACTTTGTTAACTCATGGAAGCAGCTTGTCAGCCCATACTAATAGGCAGCCCTCCCTGAGTCATAAAATAACCAAATTTAATGCTTTAACAGAGAGCATTTAAATGGATGGTGTTATCATCATTGTTCAGTCGGTCTCAAATTTCTTGCTTCTTACGATGGGTTTGAAATATGAAGGCGTATTTTTGGGCCCTGAGTTAATAATGTCTGCTCTGGACTAAGGGCTGGGCATTGCTGTGGGTGGCTTAATGAAAATCCCCGCTAACCAAAGCGTGATAACAAGGGAAGCAGAGAGCAGGGCAGGGTGTGTAAAGAGCAGGATGCCCGATATTGAAGATATTATGGTGTCGTAGTGAACGAAAGGTATATTTTTGCGGGATGCTTTCTACTTCATTTTGGTTGTTCTGGCTCAAAAATGTATACTAGAAATAGTGAGGATTCAGAGACATATGGCAAAGGGATTAGAGATGTAAAATTTTAGTGGAAGAAAATTGATGAGATTTATATTGTTTACTTTGGAGATAAACATAAGAAGGAATAGAGGAAAACCATATTAATGAAGGAAAGATTACAAAGGAAGTAAATAGGCTACTCTGATTCATTCCTGATTTATTTACTTACAAAGACAGAGGCCTTTGAGGAAACTGGATTTCTTCACATTTTGAAGGAGTGAGAGGACTTTCTTTAGAGACAGTATGTAGCTGTCCTGTGGGATGCATTGCTTCCAGATATGGAAAATCAAAACTTAGATATGTGTAGGGAGAGGAGGTGCTTCATTAGCTCACCAGAGACTAAAGCTAAAAAGTTTGCTGCTTGCTTTGTTAGGATGTGTTCGGAAGGATTTTTATTTTTTTAATGAGATATGAGCCTTCTTTTTCAGGAAAGTGCCTGACTTGGATTTAGAGGAAAGGTGATTTGTAGACACTTTATTTGATCATGGTCACTGAGGCTGGCACTGCTTGGCTGCCCGTGTGCTTCCCAGTTTCAGGAGGCACAGCTGGAGGAAAGCAGGTGTATTTCCTTGGTTTTCTTGATGACTTTGTTTAGTCCTTATCCTCTGTTTCCACTCATCTCCCCATATGTAAAGTCAGGCTGAAATTGAGACTGATTCCCAATCTCCATGATGCTGTGGTGAGTTTAGAAGGATAACAAAAATGTGTTGTCCCCCCACTTTTCTTTTGGCAAAAGGAACAAAGTGGTGGGATATCATGGGGTGAAAATGAGCCATGTAAACATGATTTGTTAAGCAGAAGAAAGCCAGTTACTGACGTGACTGCTAACGCATACCATGAGATGAGTGGTGTGTAGTAGATGACTCCCACAGACCGTGGTCGCCTTGGTGCAGGTGATGGGAATTATTGCTAAAGCTGTACCAACCCTTGCACTGATTCTGGAGTCATACCACACAGGAGTGCTGTTTCGAAACCTGCTGTATGTGGCGATGGTGCTTCATGTGCAGTTCAGGAAGGAGGAGTGAGCGACTGTAGATCTCAGCAAAGTACTTCAGGAGAAAGTGTTTTTTCTCCATTCTTACATCATCTTTCTACGTTATGAGGTGCTCAAAATTATTAGCAGTCACCTCTCTGTCCCTGCTAATGAAACATCACCATGAGAAGTCAAGGCTGCTGGGAAGTGTGGGAAAGAAATAAGTAGGTTTTGACAGACGTTTTATCTCCCTCTCCATAGAAAGATTTATACACAACTAATTTTATGCAATTGCCTGCTTCTTACCAAGTGAAATGGCTACTTATTCCTTAAATAGAGGGGTTTAACAAATGTAAAATGATGGCTATCTAGCCAACTCTAATAATGTGTTACCTTTGTGTGAGACCTTATGCTGCTGCCCTTACTCACAGTAAAATTACAATTGAAAATTCTACTCAGCATGAGTCAGGGTGGCAGAGCTGTGCTGCTATGTACACGTGTATCTGTGCTTAAACATTTTTGTATGAAATAGGGATGTTTGATTTCTGTCTAGCTGTGTAAAAACGAAAAGGTAACTGAACAAACACCAAGTCCTATTAGACAGTAGGTCTTAATTTTTTTGAACTCTACAGGCTTTATTTTCATTAGTGATTCATCTTTGTACTAAGTTGAATAATTTTTTTTAGAGGCATAAAGATAAAATACATTTCCAGCATGTGTGTTTATACATGTGCATGCTGTGTGAATTTGTAATCTAAAATATGTAGGCATATATGTAAACATCCTTTATAAGATTTCTGTATGATCTCCCTCTATCTAATACGGTCTTACAGACAAATCACAAAGACATAACTACACAACAATTGTAAGATTATTATGTTTTAATTGAGAGATAAATTAAGGAAACTTACTATAATCCAGGTTTTGGGTATATTTCTGTTCTAATTTTGTACATATGTTTTCTGAGGAGCTAAGTAATTCAGAATGGCAAAGACAGATGCTTGTGCAGGAGCCTGTAATATTCCTGTCAGGGAACCCCAAACCTTCATCAAAAAGGCGGATTTGGTCTGAAGTTTGCGTTCTGATCTTTCTCCAGCAGAATCCTATGGAAAAACTGACATAACTGTGAAGAGGAGCAACCCTGAGCTTGTGGTCTGTTTCACATCCATGCCAGCAGACCTGCCAGACAATGCCAGGCAAAAATGCCTATGGATCCTTGAACAATATTTAATGAAAATTAACTTTCATTAGCTGATGTCCAGGTTGTAATTTCACCTCCCTCATGCCAATCACGAATTGCTATTTGTGTTCGCATGAACGGCAGTTTGGGGAGGCAAGGGGCAAAGCCGCAGTGGTCTGTGTTGGCTCCATTGTTGAGCAGTGCAGACAGTAATTAAATTGGAGCTCAGCTCTTGCTGCTTGTGGATTTAGGAGTTTAAAAGAAGCAGTACAAAAAGACTATTCTCTTAATATCACTGATAGCAGGTCTCCAGCTACAACTGCTGCAAAGATTATTGATCGATCAATGTTTACCATTTATTTATGCTAAAGCATCTGATGTGCGTTTGAAATCTGTTTCTAAAATCGAGACACTTGACTCATTTTCAGTTCACATTCATAATGACCAGTTTTTACAGATGTATGACAGAGGTTTGCTTTACCTTATGCTGTGCTCACATGGAGTACTTTTTGTGCTTTCAGCTAAAATTCATGAGCACAAGTCATTTGATTTTAAAAAAAAAAGTTTCACTGTGCAAAGCCTTCAGATTTTATACATGGGCAAGAAAAGGTATACAGTATTCAAGCATAAATGTGAAGCGTTTCCATTCTGCAGAATAAGTCAAAAGCAAGTCTTTCTAGGTTAACTTTTACTCTACCAATAATTCTTTTTAAATAAGATCTTAGCTCTGCATTTCTTCTTTTTTAAAGAGATGAAGCATTTCGGAGTCTCTGCATGTTACAGCACGAAGTGTAAATTGTAAGGTAAAAAACAGGCAGTGTGATGCTAAGTCTCAGTTCCCAGAAGATGCTTATTAGGTGTCAAAAACAAATGGGGGGGATCTTTAAAAATGTACACTGGTTTTGATTAATTAGAAATGAAACAGCCTTTTGCCGTTTAGCAGTGTGGCTTGTAGTACATGCAGTTTAACAGGACACTGCTTTCTAGATTAGTTACCGAGGAGGACTTGTAAGCATTTCAGCATTCTGAAATGGTACCAGGCTGGAAACCATTGGCAAAGAAGTTCTGGCAGGCTTTCCTGAAGGTTACCAGTGAACCCCTTATTAAATTTACACTTAGGATGCAAGACACATTGGACTGTTTTTTTGTCCTTCCCTTCAGATAATTCCAACTCATCCTAGCTAGCAAGGACTCTCGTTGCCCAAAAACATACCAGTATAATCGTGCTAGGTATGTGCCCAAAGTACTTATGAAAAGTTGCTGTTAAATCTCAGAGAGGCCACATTTTTCCCAGTTTAGAGAGGGAAACTGAGTCAGAGTAAAAGTCTGTTGAAGCACTCATTAGCAAGAGACGGGCATTCAGGAGTCCACAGGTGTAGCTTCAAGCAGCAGATGAATGCCTGTTTGTAGTTCATACATATTTTTCTTCTGTAGGTGCCTCACACCCGCAGTGGCAGTGCATTGCTTGGCTAGGCCGGAGCGAGACCGTGGTGTGCCATGGCCCAGCATGGCCACAGCTCCTGGCCCGGCTGCAGGCCGGAGCTCCGCGCTGGCAGCAGCAGGCCCTGCATGCTTGATTTATTTTATTTTTAAACAGATGCGTGGGAGTGGGTTCTTTGCAAATGTTACTTAAATTTTGTAACTTCTCCACTAAAAATCTTAGTAGTGGTGCTTACAGTGCTTTGGCCGTAGTTCATCAATTTTGTGTATGTGCGTGCTTCTTGGAAGACCAGGAGATTATTTCACTTTAGGTGAGACCAGTGTAAATTGATGGTACTATTTAACCATAAGATAATTCCTTGACTAAAATGTGGCAGACAATTCTAAGATGGGAAAAACAAATAAAGATAAAAAGCCCTGGTTTCCAAGTCTGGGAAGGAAATTCTGGAAGTTGAAAACTATTAACAAAAATCTGCTCCCTATATTAGTTTAATTTTGCCTCAAAAAACAAACAAAAAAAAACCCTCATCAAGAGTCTCTAAAATGAAATGAAAGCAAGAAGCAACAAATTACAAATTATTTTGGGTCTTCTAGAGTGCTTTTTCAAGGGTCTGTGGATTAAACACTGTAGAGGCCATGTCAGTCTATTACATTAATGACTAATAATTAATGACTAAACTACAAAGGCTGCAAAAAGCCACTCTTAGAGCAAAGCATAGTGTATGTAAACTCAAATCTGTGTGTTTATCACATATTTACACTTCTTAAATTTCATTATCTTTTTTACCCAAACACCTCCTGTTCTTGTCATTATCTCAGTCTCTTTGTGTCTATCCTCCCTAGCTGTTGTTTCTACAAATTATAACAGTGAAAGTATGTGAGATTGGTGACTGGATTAGACCGATATCTCATAAAAGGTCTTCAGGATAGTGTGGCCTTGATTCAGCCAACTCACTTCAGTCATTCCACCACTGCTCAGAAAAGCAGTATATGAGTAGCAAGATCTGCATACATATATGCAGGTGCTTAAATTGTCTGTGTAATCAGGAACTGTATAGGAAGCTATTATTCTTTTACTTTTTTTCTATATGTAAAGAAATTTCTAATGCAGTTAGGGCTCCAGTCTCATTCTGTTTTACCTAATCTAAACTGATCCTTAACACTTCCTCGTCTGAAGAAATGTTTCTGTGACACTGCTGTGTAAAGTTGTTTTCAATGCTGTTTAGACAGAAATGGGAGATGGCAAAAAAATCAAGGTAAGGGGCTAAGATTATCCTTCCAATAGCAATTAGAGCAGAAGCAGTGTGTGCATCGTATGTAGGCTGTAGGGTGGAAGCAGTACTTTGTTAATCTTGGTTCCAAATCATTTGATTTCTGTTGCTTTGTGCTGTTGTATATTGCTGCAAACCCTGGCATGGGGCACATACCTGCCTGTGGGTGCAGCCTGCATGGATGTCTCTGCAGCCAGTACATAGCACATTAAATTTCCATCTGGCATTTCCCTGTGCTCCGGCAGGTATCCGTGAGTTTGTGCATTGGAGAACAGATGAGGATGATTCACTGAAACCTGCATGGCAAAAAAAGACTTTTCAGTAATCACCATCACAGTCAGGGCATAGACATGATGCACAGGCAGCCAGCACAGTGAGATGGGTTGCTGTCAGCACATCTGTGACCAAAGGCATGGCATGAGGGTAACAATAATATGGCTCCTGATCGAATATAGGAACCTGGTGTCCGGCAGCCCCAACAGACAGCTTGTCTCTGCTGAATGGTGACAACGTATTACATAAATTTCCATGCAACAGCTTGTTTCACAAACTTTTCCCAGTAATGTAGATTAAGTCTGAATTTCGTGTTGACTGCTTTCATGCATATTCATTAGATAAAAGCCCAGACAATTACTGTGATAGTTTCACTAGCAGGTGGAGCATGTTTTAGGATTTGATAGGCATGGGATTTGTTGGAATAATCTCAGAGAAATTTGGGGAATTATTTTTATGATGGAGGTTTGTATGGAAAGTGAGAACATAAGCAGATTGAAAGGTGATTTCATTATGTTTTTACATTAGTTTGCTTTTACCATTTTAAATTTAGAATAAGTTCATACTTTGAACAAATGAATGTCTCTTAGGGCAAGCAGTGAACCACACAAATAAATGCTATCTAAATAATATAGTTTAAAACTGCATAAAGAGTATGCAGCGGTATTACTAAAGGGATATGATTTTGTGTTCATTTTCCAAAACAGTGAAAAGATCTAGGAAACGTTTTCTCTCTTCACTTGTGTAATGATCACTGTCATCCATTATGTACATTAAGGCTATAGCTTAATTTTTGTTGAGTAGGTAATATGCATGCATCAACATTGCTTGTTGTGAATTTGTGAACAAAAGCACTATTTCCTTTTTTGTTTCCACTAGAAAAGAAAGATTGAAAGCAGAGTCAAGATGAAGAGAATAGGAGCCTGATCCTGCACTGTCACGTGGGAATCTCTTTTTCAGAAGCACCGGGCACTACCGCTTATGGGGACCTTCATCCCATGGGTCATTCTCCCATGGGTGGTCATGTTGTCTGCTGTGCAGATTGACCTCAGTGGTAATCTCTATGCAGGTTACGGTCATGCTAACTGGCACTGTCAGTAATGCATCACTGCCAAATTAGAATTTCAAAAAGAAAGCAAGGAAGTTAAAACTGCACGCTCAGGAAAGCACTTTATTTCATTCCTACAGTACAGCATCAGAATTTTATGTTATAGGAGGTTTAAAAATACACTTGCATACCACAGAAGATATCAGTCTAGACTCCCCATCTGTTGAATGCCTTGTTAGTAAGTAGCAGTTCAGTATTTGACTTAAACAGAAATCATCATGTAAAAATGCTAATAATTTCTCTACGCTGTTTTGTTACTAATGAAACTTCAAAGCTATGAATGCATATGTTTATATTCAATTTCTATTTATATACTTAAACACAGACACTCTAGTACTATGAATATTAATGTGCCAATATGTGCTTCAGCAACGCGTACATTAACGTACATGCATATTCATATAAAGGGCTGAACTCATAGAAGTTTTGTCCCAGGTTTCATAAAGACTTTGAATCAAATCCTTATTTTTTAATAAACATTGGGCCATATTTCCAGGAATTGGTTTGGTTC
Source organism: Anser cygnoides (assembly GCF_040182565.1). Taxonomy (NCBI): domain Eukaryota; kingdom Metazoa; phylum Chordata; class Aves; order Anseriformes; family Anatidae; genus Anser; species Anser cygnoides. The sequence continues at coordinate 12,099,713 of NC_089874.1, read as the reverse complement.
ATAACGTTGTCTTTTTGTTGTTCTAGTAGTATCTCTTTTGTTCCTAAGTGTGTTTTGCACGTGCTGCATCACTTGTACAAGCCTGTGTAGAGGTGACAGTGCTGCTTCCACACTCTTGTCCATCCTCCTTTGTCTCTGTTTTCAGTGCATTTTGACCACACACTGTAATCCCCTATGCCATAATTGATTAATTATCAGCCCCTCAGTTTCAAGTTCTGAATCTTTCTCTTAGGCTCAGACCATTTATAGGCTCAGCTGAAAGGAGAGCATTGAACGTCTGCCTCATAACTCATTCCTTTGCATCTTGTACCTATCCTAATTATTGTTTATTCTTTATTATGAGTGGTTCTTTAAGCGTGAAATGTTAACTGTGTTATCTGGGCTCTTAGCTGACAGAAATCCATGCAGGTGGGAAATAATGAAAAGTCAGGAAATCCACCACTCATATGCCTTTGTAGACTGTAGACTTTGGGACCTAAAAAATCCATTTATTTTTTTCAAAAATCAACTTAAAGAAACTGACTGGGAGAGGGTAATGACAAATTGTTTCTTTGCAGAGCTTTCATCAGATTATATTTTCAAACGTTCTTCACAAATATGTGGGATAGAAATACTCATATTTGTATATGCATGAAAAGTAAATACATCTAACACTTTCATCCAGCCATCCAACTTCTGAATGCCAAAATCTGTGGTTTTCAGAAAAATCACATGGCAGGGCCTGCAGCTGCACCAGCAATTTTGGCTGTAGCAGTTGCAGCCAAAAGCCCAGGTGAGGTGTTCCTGCCCCAGGAGGACAGGCTGGGCAGGGGCTGGCGACTCCTTGATACCCAAGGGGACGCTGGCTCTCAACTTCAAGGGGAGCACAGGCACCCTTTGGCCTCAGTTCTGCCACTCTGTGTCCCGTTGGGTGGTTGGTCCCAGCCTGGGTCAGGACAAATGCTGGATGTAAGTGCACGGCGTGGGTTTACCCTGGGCAATCTCAGGTCAGAGGGCAGTGGCAGTGAGGCCGAAACTTGGGTCCTGGGTGAAGGGATTGCAGGCTACAGAACTGCTGGTGGCAGTGAAAGGTTTGTTCCCTGTCAGAAGTTCACATCTAAGCTTCTCTCAACTGCTTGTCCAGATTTCTATGTGAAGACAGTTTGCTCAGAGCTTGCTTGGGAAGCATTTTCTCCACTACACCTGCCGTGCATATTTTTAGAAGCAGTTGGGATCAAGATTTCAAGGGATTGAAAGGGGATAAAGTACCCATTTGCCATTACCTGTTTCCAGTAGGAAACCATGGGATTCACAGCATGAAGGGATAGTAGAGGACAAATTTTACCAAGACACTGTGTTTGTCAGGACAGATAAAATCGTGACAAAATATTTCTTTACTCATCCCACCTACTGTCCTAGTTACCCTCTCAAGCACCAGCTAGCAGCACAAAGATTTATTTCTCCAAATGGAACTCGCTTATCTCAGAATGTCACACAATTTATACGGTGATTGCTTGTTTACTTTCTACTGCACTTAATGCCCACGTGGGGTTCTTTGTCCAAAGGACTCTGTTCTCTTCAGTCCGAACTGGGCCAAAGAGGGAATGTCACTGCTTACTGCTAGCTGCTGGGTCCCTGGCAGCTCTGTTACTTGCACAGTCTGAACCTCCCAGAATCTATTGCAGTGTTCTCCTTAGTGAGAGCTCCAAATGCTTCTCAATAGGGTTACTGCAGGTTTTGGATTAATACTGTAAAATACTATCATTATGGGTATTTTTATTATGTAAATTTAAGAGGAATGAAAAGAGCATCTGATTTTCTAAAATTTATTTTTTCTTTCACAACTCTTATGTGGTTACCCATAAGCTTTTTAGATACTATATTAAAAATTAATTTCAAATATGAATAAGAAATAGCAGGTGCAGAAAGCTTTGTCTCAGAATTGGAAATGTGAGGTGCCTTCCTGGAGCTTTGATTCCAGTTTGCTGGTTTCCCAAAGTGCACAGAACAAGTGTGTCTGTGACCAATGGAGCCCATGAAGCATTTTGAAATTGTCTCTAGTGCTCATTTCTTTCTCCAGGAAGAACTAATTTTAAATATTCCAGCAGGCCTTTCCAGAGATACGGTACCTTTTTCCCCTGACTGCATCTTTTTGCTGTTTGTTTTTTAAGAGATCTCGTCTCACAGATGTTTACTTACAGCCTCATATTGCCCAGATGCATCACTCTCTTCTCAGGCTCTCTTCTCTGTTGGTTGGTCCCCTCAGCTGCTGTCTTTGGACAACAGTGTATCAGGAAGGAGCCACTGATTAATGAAGCTTGGTTAGACTAAATTTGGGGGCAACAAAACATTTCTGTATAAGACAGTGTTGGTGGTGCTTGGGAGAAATGCAAGACTGTGCAAACAAATCTATACTCGAGAGGGAGAGCTGATGGTGAGACACACACGAGACACTCAGTAACCTTGTCTTCTGCACTTGCTTTTTACCATGCATGGCCAGAAAGTTTGTTTTATGAAGAAGTCCACGAACCCTGTTTGTCTATCCAGGTACAGGTCAATGACTTCAGTTCAGCGTGTGCTGCTGAAGTGCTGGGGTGGTCATGAGATGGTTCAAATAGCAGCGGGTCTCCTGGAGGTACTTGCGCATGAACTGCTGATGGATGTACTGCTGGGTCGGGAGTCCTGCAGCCACATTTGCCACATGTTTTTTGGTGATATGATGTGAGCACCGTGGCCTGGTGGTGCTCCCAGCCCCATCAGCAGGGAGGATGTGTCTGTTACTTGGTGTTCACCTGGGGCTCGGGGACAGTTCGCACACTTGCAAAATGGATTTCAAATAAAGGAAGCTCTATTTTAAAATTAGCAATGCTGAAACTTAAAATTATCTCTTCCTTTATTACTAGGACATATTTTTAGGACCTAATTCATGTCTCGTGTGAATGCAGTCCACCCACTGCTACGTTGGGAGTACTGAGCTGGAGTCTGAGGGCTGGGTGTTACATTTTCCAGAAATAGGTGCTACCCAAGAATTTGAATATTTACATTCTTTGCCTTTTAAAAAATGTATCCACTGACTTTAGGCAGTTTATAGTTTAAAAATTGTGAAAAATTAAAGTATTAACTGCTAGCCTTTGTTTTCCTATCACTTGATCCTCATTTTTATTTTGGTTGCTTAAGGGGGATCTTTGCTTAGTTAGTTTGCAACTAGGTGCTGCAAACTGGAAAAAAAAAATCTCAAACATAGCCACAGTTTCTGGAGGGAAAACAAAACAAAAAAGTATGTTTCCTGTTTTCTGCAGTCTTGTCTTGAGCTGCAGTACCACAGTGGTTGGCACCCATCAGTACCTGTTTATGCCCCACTGTCTTCAGCGGTCAGTGTGAGGCCAAAACTAATGACATACCTACATTACTTGCTTGCTGGAGCACCTGCAGCTGGTGTTCATGGTGGTAAGCTCAGCCAAAAATCTCCTCCTGGGAGCCAAGGGCAGTGTCTGGCCTTCGGGGGAGTCTCCAGTACCTGGATCAGTGGCGGTGGCTTTGAAGCATGGAGTTCAGTATGTCTCTACTAATTAAAGAGCCCTGCTGGTGCAACATTTAGCAAGCTTTCAAGCTAGATGATGAACTTCAAGAAGACAGGAGTTTACTTATGCCAGAAACAAGGCACCGTTCTCATTAGCGCTGTTGCTGCAGGCAGAAGCGGCCTGTGGATGCGTGCTGGACCTTGCCCTTCCTGACTTCAGCCATACCACTTGCAACTGTTTTCATCATCCCGTTTCAGATGTCACTGCCCCACACTGAATATTAATGGTGTTAATGATGTTACGAACAGAGAGTGTGACCCTGCAGCCCTTATTCCCAGGAGCTGTTCTGACACAGCAAGGTAGGATAACGACACAAGCCGGTGTGGCAGGAGCAGGCCTTTGCCTTCTTGTCATGGTGGCCAAAATTTCCTCACGCTCTGCTCCTGGACCCCATCTGAGACTATCACAGTCTCACCTGGAAAGACCCATTCTGAGGAGCAGGGCAACAAGATTTTGGCAACAAGTAGTGCAGCAGGAGGATTGTCTCAGTGCCTCTGTGTTTGAAAGGTAAGCCAGCCCAAGGAGGCTCTCAGTACTGCCACATCACAAATAAATCAGAAATGTAAAGGATGTAAAATGTGTATGTTTTGCCATAGAACAGGGATGGAATTATATATTAGAAAATAAATAAATAAATAAATGAAAACCACCTGCACCTCAAGTTGTTATTTTATTTAAAATAATAATAAAGCCTCTTATTTGGGCACTGTACTCAGCAGATTAATGTGATCAACCTAATAACCATGTTCTCGAAAATGTAAAAAAGCCACATATAGAACTTGGGAAAGCTGTTTCATACCTTTACATAAATAAGGCAAAAATAAATGAGAAATGTAGAAAATGCAAATCATATCTGTTCTCTGGTTTAATCTATCATTATGGGAGCTTGCAATAGGTAGGATTAGAAAATGATTACTGAGAAATATTATCGGTATACAGAACACTTCAAATCACTGAGGACTTTCATTTAAAATAAAACCATCAGCAAAAGGCTGTATCAATACATGAATGGAGAGGAATCAGATATTTCTGCCACTGCAAAAAAATTAATAACGCAAGTCATTAGCATTAGTGCAACTTGCTTCTCTTTCCAATTTACAGCCACATATCTAGATTAACTGTAAAATATTCCTAGGTTTAGGACACACTGTCCTCCATTGAATGCTTAGCAGGGAAAGGTTATTAACGTTGAATGGGGACTGTTCTCTCAGGAGAGCTGCAGATAAAATGACCAGGGAAAGAAATAGCACAACTTCTCAAATTAGCATAATTAGTAATTATCTCTTAATAGCCCCACTTGGCTTTGGAGACTTGGCACTTGAAATTCTGCTTAAAGTTCAGTGAGGAAAAACAAATTTCACGCTGAAATGTCTCAATAACACAGCTGAGCTGCTGAGGTAATCGTCTGGTTTAGGTAAAGGGAAGGAGATGAACATATGGATAGCAAAGATCTTTCCTGTAAGCACTGTGTTTGTGTTTGCATATGCAAAGCACACGAGGCTTAATGGTACAATTGCGACTTTCTCTGGGGGTGAGGGGAGGGCAGGAGGATGAGAGAGACTTTTCTCCTTTAATGGAGAGAAATAGATGAAGATAATAAACTAAAACGAGGAAATCCCATCCATTTTGCACTAGAATGGCGTGCTTTCTTTTGCAAGTCTAGCTGAAATAAAAACCCCTGAGACAAACAAGCCTCAGGGTGGATAGAAACAGCAGCTTTTGTTGTAGCCAGTGGCAGAACTGAAACCTTTGCCCAAATGGGTACTGTTCTCCAACATTTCACTCAAGGCAAAATCAGATGAATGAGCAAAGCGCCTGGTAACCCTAATTTTTTTTCTTTATGTGGCAAGAAAACAGATGGTTCTCTTTAAATGCTTTTGGCTGGGAAAGAACAAAAGAGGGAGAGATATATTTACATTTTTTACATACCTAAACCCCAGTTCTCTTTATCCTTAAGCAGAAAGCAATTTTATGAGCCCATCCTGATTGGAACAAGCCTTTTGTTATTGAGAAGGCACTTTTTGATTTACATGGTGCACAGCTGGTTGGAAGCTTTCCACTAGGAAACACATACGCAATTGATAAACCTTCCTGAATTAGTTTGAAAGAGCAAAAAAGGTTTTTTCACCCTATCCCCTTTAACAGGCAGGTAATTCATGCTGGGGGCCAACACAACCAAAATGGATTTATTGAAGTGACTCTGTAGAGGGCTTTTTGTTGTGGGTGGGGTTTTTTGTTTGTTTGTTTTTGTGTGTGTGTGTTTTGTTTTGTTTTGATAGGATTGTGGGTTTTCTTTTAATTGCTGAATCTGAAGGTGTAGGGAGTCAGGCATGCAGTGGATGATGCCACTGATGGCTTCTCTTGGGGTAGGATCAGGTCCCATAGAGAAGAGGCACTTTCTGCTCTGCCTGCAGAGCGGAGAGCCCCTTTGCTGCTGGGAAGTAACTCTCCTTTGGTGCCTTGTCAACACACAAAATAGGAAAGATGAAGATAAACTAGTCCAAGGAGGTTGGCAGCTGTTATAAAACTGATAGGCTGACACCCTCATGGCCAGAGGAGCGAAAGGTTTGGCTTAGAAATTCTAATTAAGGCTGGCCAAGGTCCATTAGCTCGTCTTCACGAGTAGCTTTGCAGCCTCACACCCTATGTATCACCCTTATTATACAGGTTCTAGGTGAGAAATGTGATTAAGCAATCTGCTATCCTGTGTTTCCAAGGCCCAGCCTCTGAAAGCATTTCAAATGCCTCTATCAACCAATAAAATCCATTTCAAAACTCAAAAAGAGCATGAAGGCAAAGAGGGAAAAGGGAGAAAAGAAATGGAAGCAGATCAAAAGAGGTGAAATGACATTTGAAAAGTATGGAAATGAGGAGAATATTGAGACGGAATTAATTACAAAAAATCCTAAAAGATGAAAAAATCCAGCAGGTCTGATGTAAATATTTGCAAGCTGACAGAAAGCAGGGAGATGGGGTAGTATCACGACGAAATGCACACGTTTCTCCCTGTTCTCCCCCACTGCCCTACTCCCGAATGAGCACTTGACAAATAAATTAAGCTCAAGCACTAACAGTGAAGAGAACACAGAAAAATACTCTGACGGACACCTGAGATATCTCCCGATAGGCTGTACGTGGGCAGCTGCTGAGAAGAAAATGCTACAAAAGAAAAATGCCCACTCCTTGACAAGCCTCTTTGTTGAGTGATTGATATGTTTCTGCCTTCCTCCTTCCCTATAATATTGGGAATGGAACTGCTGCTTCAAGGCCAGAACTATTAAAAAATAATAATCTGTGAATACTAGCTTGATTCTTTATTATTTTTTTAGAGCATATAGCTGGAAGTGGTGAGCGTTGATTTTCTTTGGTACCCCAAACTATTTTTTAAGGCAGATTTTTCAGAACAGGTCTTTGTCATTTTGCTGTAAAATTTCATATGGGGAAATATAGGAGTTCCAGTTGAGTAGTTGCGTGTTTGTTTTAACTTGCTTGTACAATTCATTAGAAAGATGATCTTGTTAAATTCAAGAACCCTGAATTTGATTTTTTGGCTCTGCTGCTGTCGTCTTTGCGACTCTGACAATCTGCTTGCCTCCTCTCTGCATGGAGTCCATGGGGACAGAACGAATACCTTCATCATTACTATTTATAATCTCTGCACGCTGTGAGCCCTTTAGAGACCACTAAATTATGTCTGAAATGACATGGTCCTGATCTGATTTTGGACCTCCTGGTTACTATTGTAAAAGTAATAGCAACTTTACTAAATGGCATTAAGTTTCATTTCTAGGCATTGAGGGAGCTGAGTGTGTAACCTGCAGGTGAACTTTCAAAGGCTACTTCTTTGACTTTTGATCTTGTCTGACAGTGACTAATTACTTGACCTAATTCTGCAATGCTTGACAAACCTTAGTGAGGTGTAAAGAGCATTTCTGTTCTGCTAAAACCAATGATAGAGTGCTCAGCAGTTCCGTCAGGATTGGACCTTTAAAATTGGACCAAGCAAGGAAGAGGAAAAACGTCCAAAATAGCCTGAGCAGAAAAATGCCTGAGGATAATTCTTTCTCTTTAAAAATGCCATTGGGTCATACTGGCTTCATAGGTAGCAGTTAATTGTGTTAAGATGATAATCTGTCACCTTGTTCCATTTTTTCATTCCTTTTTCCAATCTTTGGAACCATCAATTTTAGCTATTCTTGAATTGCTAGTAATTCAGAACAGGGGGTGAATAAGAACATACTGTGTATTACATTTGTGTTGCTTTCAAACAGAGTTAAACATAGCCTGTATATACAGATCATGGTAAGGAAATATCAGTAATTTTAAGTGAAAGAGTAAATTGGTCAACCTAGCAGACCAATAGGGCCTGGCCTATTCCTTCATTTAATAAACTATGTCAATATTTTATGCTGTTCACATTAATGTCATTCATTTTAGCTTTACTAATAAAAGATAATGGCTGGTTAAGCAATAGTGGAACAGGATATCAGGAAAGATATTAGAAAAAGAGAAGTGGGTAAAAAATAAAATTAAGCCCTATGTCACTAGAACGTACCCATAAAATTTGGCAAGTAACATCAACTGACACCCTAGTTTTGATTTCTTTTGTTCATCAAGACTAAAGTACAAATGAAATGGCACATGAAAAAAAAAAAATATATATATATATAGTGTACTTCTTTAGCTTCAGATCAACTATTAAACACTCAGGAGGTGCTAATGATGGGCTTTATACAATCCTGTCATAATTTCCACTTAACTCTCCCAGTGGTTATTAACTACTAGAGACTACTGTGATCTGGCTCCATCCTGGGTGGTTCTGCTGTTTAGCTCCTTTTTGTTTTACTAGCTAGGTGCCTACCTCAGGGGATGTTTAGAGGCACAAGGGATGCTAGGTGATCATTATAAAATAAAGTTCAGGAGAATGTTAGTCTATGTGGTATTATTAGCATGAGGCCATTTATTGACACAAATCAGAGTATATAAACTTATATACATGAAATCCCACTGGATTTTTTTATTTACATTCTAAGTTTTTTATTCACAGTGAAATTACTGTCACAGTTAAGAAACTCTTAGTGTAGTATTTCTCATGCAGAAACTTGGAAAGCCATGAATGAGAGAAGAAGGAACTGGGATTCTTTTTGTTTGCTTTTTAGCTTTTGGTTGAGACATAGGCTATGCACTCATACCTTTTCTGAAAGAGTAAAAAGCTTTCAAAAATCTTTGGAAAGAGTGAAAAACTTGTTCAGTTTCACACAAAAAAAGTAGACAGATTTCTTTCATATCCTGCACTTTAAACCACTGTCTTTTTCTCAGGCTCTTCTTAATACATGTAAGAGACCAATTTAACATATGTACCTCAAACCAGTTCATGTTAAAATGCATTTCATGCACTGGATTCATTGCTACAGCATTTTGGAACCATTTGTATTTAGAGTCTTGGACTCTTCCCATGGTCTTGGGTGCAGCCCTCCTGTCACACCACACTCTCTGTACAGGCTGTGCCTTGTCCCGTCTCGTAGCCTGGAATGCCTGTGGAAATGGGAATCCTTTCTGCTCTTGGTGTCTCCTTCATCCCTTTCTTCCCTCCCCTTTCATAAGCCACCCCAACCTCAACAATAATAACAACAACCATGTACATCTGCAGTAATAAAATCCACTAACAGGTAAAGGGCAAGAAGAGCTTTTAGCTGTTTTACATTCTCAACCTCTAAAAACTGTGTCAGGGCATGCCTTAGATTCTGAACCCATATGAACATGGAATACTTTCAGTACAGCATACCTAAGGCTTTGCTAAATTGTTTCCTAAACCAGGAAAAAATATTCCCATTCTTTTACATTTGCCAAAGTCAAACAAATTCGCCATTGCATGCTGAGCTAAGGATATCTCTTTGTCCCCGAGCAAAATACTGTAGTAGCCACTGGAAGCCTTATAATTAACAGAAACTAGGAGAGATGAGTTATTTCAGTAGGTCATAATTTAATAAGTGGAACATACCCAAGAACTGTGCCACTGACGAACATTGAAACAATGAGCAGGTAGAACATGCTGTAAAAATTGAAGTGGCTCTGGTGAACTTGGAGAGAAAATGTAAAGGTGACCTATTTGTAGCGCGCGCACACTATTTTCTATTTTGTTTTACTTACTTTCTTCTCAGAGAATTCAGTTGAACCCCAAACGCTTTTTCTTAATCTGGTCTCAGCATGGTGAGTAAGCCATTCCCCCCTAGAAAACAAGATATGGATGTCATTTCGTTCCACAGAAGTGCCAGTCAGGGTACAACTTACATCTTCTGGTCTTGGAGGATACACAAAGTTGTATAGTAACATTGCAATTTACTCCAGGAAAGCAGATCACAGATGAATTCCCAGTAGTCTGATGTGCCATGTACAGCTTCATTTTCAGCACCACTCTCTGAACCATCTGTGGCATGTACACGTGCCTTTGCAGCATAAATACTAGGCTGCAAATACCAGAGTTTATCCAAAGCGTGTATCGGTAATGTTGGTAAAGGATCTGTTCATTTACCAGTCAGTCCTTTGCTTCTCTGTTTCCTTCTCCCAGATATCCATGGTTCCACAAAGAATCTGGTGTCATGATAGAGATGAATTGTCATTGCATATTTAATTTTTAAATATAGTGTTTATCTTTACCTCCCAGTGACCTTGGATGGGTTCAAAAGAGACCGTATGCATTCACAGCTTCTAGACTTTCCACCTACTCAGAAGTGGTGAGGCTATACCTGGAATACTCTGTCCAGTTGTGGGCTCACCAGTACAAGAGAGACACAGACATACTGGAAAGAGTCCAACAAAGGGCCATCAGGGTGACTGAAGGACTGGAGCACCTCTCCTGCGAGAAGAGGCTGAGAGAGCTGGGACTGTTCAGCCTGGAGAAGAGGATGCTCAGGGGGATCTTATCAATGTCTATAAATACCTGAAGGGAGGGTGCAAAGAGGATGGAGCCAGGCTCTCCTTAGTGGTGCCCAGTGCCAGGACAAGAGGCAGTGGGCACAAACTGGATCACAGGAGGTTCCATCCGAGCATCAGGCAGCACTTCTTTACTGTACGGGTGACTGAGCACTGGCACAGGTTGCCCAGAGAGGTGGTGGAGTCTCCTCCTTGGAGATCTTCAAAAGTTGCCTGGACGGGGTCCTGGGCAACCTGCTCTGGTGGCCCTGCATGAGCAGGGGGCTGGACTAGATGACCTCCAGAGGTCCCTTCCAACCTCAGACATTCTGTGATTCTGTATAATTGTATATTCTCCCTTAAAGAGCAGGCAACCATAAAGCCTCTATTTTGGAAATAATAATAAAAAATGGGAGAGAAAATCAAAACCGAAAAGATCTCAGTCCAGATAATTATATTGAGGTTTAATAACCAACAAGTTGCTGCAGCCACAATGAAATGAATCAGAAAAAAACAGTAGTTCAGCTTGCAGCGGCATGAGCTGCCAGTTTTCCGTCTGTCTTCCGATGCAGAAAGAGCTGAGATCTGCTTTAAATTCTGACATCTGGTAAAGCGTAGTGATGTATTTTTCGGCACACAGGCTAGTACATCGCACAACAAAGTATGCCATTTATGAGGCTCTCTAAATATAGGAAAGCAGTTTTTTTAAGTAATGCAGTAAATAACAGAGTGGATATTTTAGTTCAAGGGAATGCATAAACCTTGAGGCTGAATTCAAGGAAGAACGTTTTTATGTGGATACAGATCTTGGATTATCAGAACCATATGCCTACCTGTCTCTAGTTTCTGTATTACCCAGTGATCATTACTGCTTGACATCTTGCAATAAATATTCATAATTGACTAGAGGTGGTGATATGAGAAACAAATTGATCTCATAGAACATGGCCAAGAAAATCTGAGCTGTCAATTTCAAAACTTCCTTACATGTAATTATGGGTCTGCATTGTTCAGATTGGCATGGACTGGAAATTAGAAGTCTCAGCATCGCCAAATGCCTTTAACTGTGGAATCTCAAAGAAAATGATTTCTTTGCACATTTCTTGGCTGAAAGGAAAATTTTGCCGTTGATTTCCAGTGGAGCTGGAGTGGAGCTTCAGATCCTGCAGCCTGCAGGACTAGCTCAGAGCTGGCCAGCCTTCTGCCTCTGGCAGTAATCAACCGCGGATGCTTAGGAAGGGGACTAAGCACAGGACAAGCTACGTAGGAAATCTTCCTATATTTAAAGCAAGGAAGTTGTGGGAGTACCAGGGCCAGAACTTAAACCTGAACGGGTAATGAAGATGGCTGCCGCTGCCATGTTGTTCTTTGGAGCTGCGAAGTTTTAAGTGCGGGACAGATGGGACAGAGGAAAGTCAGCGATGTCCTCCTTTGCTGAAACTCCAGTGGAGTCAGTGGATTGCATTGACTTACATCAGTGCTGCACTTATCTGTAATTTTCAAAATGATGCTCTGACTCTCTGACTCTGGTTTTGCTATTAAGAGATTTAAACTTTAAAAAACAAACAAACCTGTTTTATCATATTTTATGACTAATTACTATTATTTTACCGTGTACTAGGTTTGTGTATACTCACATGTAAAATCCTATTTATTTCCAAATTTTCTGCTCTAATGATTCCTGTTATTTGTTTAGTAGCACAACATAGTGTGAGAAGAAAAATAATACATCTGTTTTCCTTCTATATCAACTCCAGAGCTTTACAATCCATCCAGCCCACAGAAGTCACTTTCCCATGGAGCAAGAGCAGCTCTGAATCCTCAGCTTGCAGTGCCAGGGGACTGGTTCCTTTGTACATGGCCCTGTTATGCTTGCAACCTGGCTGCACTGCATGTTTCCATTGGCGATTACAGGTCCCCCTTACCTTGACAGTATTTTCAAAAATCTGTTGGACTCAAAAAGCTTAGATCAGGCACAGACAGTTGACTATGAACAACAGATAGCCAGCATACAAGCATAGGTAGGTGTCATAATATGCTTTATTCTCATCTAACCACATGCACGTCCCATTAAAATAAATGTGGCTTTATTGATTTAAAATATATACATTTCTAACAAGCTGTGCTGGAGGTTATGGACACAGCAATTTTTCGCTCAAGTGCATAGAGCCCATGTGCATCTAATTAAATATTTCCTAAATTTTTCTATTGACTACTATTTTCCATGCTGATCAGTCATAGACAGTGATTATTTTTAGGCCATTTATGGTTTCAAATTTTGGGGGATATGTGTTTTCTTGACAAAGAACACATGACATTTATGTTCAACGGGAGATCCAGAAAAAATGTGTTTCTCAAGAAATAGAAGTATTGTTACTGGCTGAAACAAAGCATGACATGGAGAATAAAATATTTAGTTGCCATTTGTAAAACTGGTGCATAATTTAAAAAGTTTTAAACTGAACACCTACTGATACTGCCATGTTGGTAAAAGGAGTGGCTGTTGTTAAATCTGTATGTTTTCAGCTGAGAAAACATGCTCTTTATTGTACTCCTCCAAGATGAGGTTATGTCTGCCTCTTTGTTTCCCACGGCACCTGCAGATTATACAGATATATCGAAGAGAAGTTGTTTGGGTTTTTTTGAGTATTCCTTGCTCCGTTAATACATTGTTCTGACACAGGTGTGTTGCCAAGGATGGAAAGCGAGTAGGACTGGGCGGATTTGACATAATGTTTTAGTCCCACCTTCTCTTGCTCTTTTCAAATAAAAAATAGCATTGGAAGCCATAGGAAGGGCACAAGGTTAGGGAAAGAAAATGTGGTTATTGAGTTTTCCATTACTCTGCCGGTGGCTTTTCCTGGCCACATACTGATATGCCAAACCCATCACTAATAGCTTTGAGAAATTCCTGCATGTAGTGCTCATGCACACTTCTGTTATAATCCAAACAACATTAAACTTGCTTCCAGTTTCATACAAATTAGCTGCTCATCAACTCTGTTATTACACAAACGCGTAGCAGCTGCACTGCAGAAACTCATTACTGTGAAACTCCTTCAGTTCCAGCTCTCTTCTGCAACCTTCCTGTCATTTTACTCAATTGATTAACTCAATCCAATTTTACTATTAATTTAATTTCACTGTTGTCAAAGGCCTCATATAATTTTTCATATGTTTGTATCTTTTGGGCCCATCTGTGTCTAATACACCCTTAAATCAATTATTTAACAAACACTGTTAGGCCTTAATAATTTAAAGTATCATCACCAGGAAACAAGTATCCATTAAAAAGAAATATTTTAATAGGTATATAAACTGCAAAATCTAATGGTGTTGAAACAACATGGGTTATTTCGCTGATTCAAAGTTATATTGTTTATTGCATCTTGCCATATTCGATAAAAACTTAAGCTAGCTTCTGTGAAAAAATCAGCAGTTAAAGAAAAAAAAATAAGGCTTAAAGATCTTAGAGCTGATATCTGTGACTACAAAAATTGTTAATTATTGTCTGGCTTTTGTCTTAGATCTGATGCATTCTGGATGTGTGCACTCAGCTGATGATAAAACTGCTGTAGGTTTCATTTGGAAATGAAATGAAATGTAAGTTCTCTGCACAGTTCACTTTGTATTTTCTCCTGCAAAAAGAAAAAAAATATAAAGCAAAACAAAACCAAGAACACCTTACTATGAATAATCAACAAGCCTATTTTTGTTCCTTGAGTTTAAAATGATCCTCCTCTCAGCTGTACTAAGCTTACTTCCATTAAGTTTGCATTAGTATTACAGTGTAAAACATCACTGAGTCCAGATATGAACATGAGTGAAATAATGATCTGAACCCAATAGCTTTGCAGGCTTCATGTGGTTGAGATTACTATTTTTAAAATTGCAGTGTCAAAATATATTTTTTCTTGTTGCAGATGGCAGTCAGGCTTTTGTATGCCTATTGGTGTTTCTCTGCCAGAGTTTGGATCCCCTGGTGATTAAAGTTACCATCACCTCTTCTGAATTTCAGCATTGATCTCTGACACGTGGCTTACAAAGCCCATCTAGGTGGTCAAGACCAACAAGCTGATGAATTTTCTTCTTTCCTGCTTGCTTTTTCTGCTCCTGTAGCCCATCAGCCACCCAACCAGTATAACGTATCACCATGTCATCTGCAACAGGCCTTGGCCAGATTAACCAGGTTGTGTGTTACAGCTCCGTCATCCATGAACCTCCTGGTAGCAGGTTACTGGCTCATGAGCAAATGATTTTTTTTTTTCTATATATCTAATCCAACCACCAAAAATGGGGCTCGGAGCAAATTTGCCACCAACAATATCTATTACTGTTATTAAGTAGTGATACAGTAAGGGAAGGTCACAGGAGGCCCTTCAAAGCAGTGGAGATGCTGAATGATGGAGGATAACTGTTGGTGGAAAGGGTATGGAAGTAAGGGCAGCAGCTGTACACAGGTGAATGTAGTTGTACTGATTTCTGTGGGTGATTGTTGGGAAAGGACAAACGAAGGAAGAGCTGGGCAGATGTGGCTAGTGGGCTTCTATGGGGAGCTGTGGAGAGCATTAAGGTGCTCATGTGAGACACCGAGAAGGAGTCACTGCCAGTCGGCAGAGCCCTCTGCACACTGAAGGGGTTGGGTTGCACGTGGTGGACAATGGGAATGGGAGAGATATTCGGGGGTGTTGAGCAGTCCGAAACTGATTTGTTCCTAAGTGAGTTAGAGCTCCACTTACAGAATTACACAGAGCCCTGTATGCCTAAAGCAAACACTCGGTCTCTTCTCTGAGCCCACTGGAATTCATAACTGGACAGTAGTGGTGTAACAGCCCATGCTGAGTGATTGTGCCAACACCCATTTGATGTCTCCATCTATAATAGTCATATAGTATAGGGCTAATGAAAAGAACACGCAGCTAAATGTTCAGTGTCTTCACCTTTGAAGTCAATGTCTTTGTTTCACCTTTGCCTTTTCTGTTACAGCAGGAGATCTGTACTTGGTTGCAACAGTTCATTACTTTGATCTTATCC
The DNA here is from genome assembly GCF_040182565.1 of Anser cygnoides. NCBI lineage: Eukaryota > Metazoa > Chordata > Aves > Anseriformes > Anatidae > Anser > Anser cygnoides. Next base: position 12,084,207 of record NC_089874.1, on the reverse strand, counting down.
CATTAAGTGGCCCGTCATTAAACAATGTGAAGAAAGTTTTCCAATAAAATCTATCTCAGCAGTGGTGACCAGATAAGTTATAAAGTGGGAGATTTTTCCTGGTCTATTTTTTTCTGGCAAGATATACAGCAAAATTGTCCAGCATTTAAAAATTAAGCTTGTTCCCCTACCCCTCTCCACTTCTGCAGTGAAATGAAAGCTTCTTGAGGTGTGAGTGTCCAACTTCTCTAACAAATCTGTGAGCACAATAGCCATGGTCTGACTGCACAAGACCTCACAGGCATGGTATGTTTTTCCTCTTGTGTTATTTAATACCTAGCATTACAGGGTTTCTGCATTATGCTGCAATATAAATAATAATAATAATGTAAGAAGATCATTTCCTAAGTAAATCACCAAGCAGTCAGTTCTAATACTGTACTGCTATTTGTTTTACTTGGTCTGTGTAGATAAAACCACAGGTGTTCTTTTTCCATATGAAAGGTGACTTGTCTGTAAAGCAAATAAGATGGGCGCCAGCTGCCCAAATTGCTCTGTAATGCTGTTTAAACAGTGTGCTTTGTTATTTCCAGGAGAAAATCTCTTCTTTTTTAAGTCTGTATATGGCAGTGTAAGTTCACTTACACGTACAACAAATGTTCTGCTTAAAGAAATGTCATCGTTCAAGTGACTGAATGGAATAAACCAAATCTTCTTCAGCAAGCACCAGCAACATAGGTGTTGCCTGTAGGAAGGTGCTCGTTTGGGGTTTTATGTCACGAATTTGTAGGTAAAACAGGAGACACTGCAGGAGCCCAAATTGTATTTGAGTATCACTTAAAACATTCTGTATGAGACATAAGCCCCTGTTGTCCTCAGTTCTTATTTTGTGGCCAGTATAACAATTTTGGAAAGCCCTTACCCAATAGCTAACAAAATGTTGAGACCCTTTTTACATATGCAGGGCTATCTTAGGGAGTTAACCCTCAGTCTTTCTATTGTGCTGCTTTAACCTACAGGCTATACAGATAGATAAAAAAAAAAAAAAGGTTTTAGTTTTCGTACTTCAAAAAAAACCTTCTTTTTCTTTCCAGACTACTGAATCAGGTCCCTGCTTGTTCTTTTTTGCTCTTCCTTGCCCCCTTCCCAAGCCACGCAATAGCAGCAAATGAAATGCTGACAGCATGTCCACTGCTGAGGGCAATTTCCACTGATGGATGACATGTCCATAACAGGTGAATCATCATTCTCATTTCTGTCTTTGAAATACATTAGTAACTATTAGTCGGTGTTATCACTGGACTTGCCTTCGCAGCAGCTGCACTGCTCTGACTGCTCTACTTTGTCACTGTCTGTGCCCCTTTGCTTGCCCAGCATTTGACATTATGGACATTGACCTGCCGTGGCCTCCCTCTTATTGATATAAATTTCACTATTCTAATCCTTTGGCTTGTTTTCTCACTTTTACCACTTTAGTGCTTATTTATTTTAACAGGTCCCTGTTACCCAGGCATGAGTGAGATCTTACCCTCTTTGGGTAGCCCAAATCCACTATACATGTGTTAGATGCATCCAGGCCTTGGAGGAGTTGTAACCCAAATTCTGAATCTTCTGATGACTATTCAGGAACTTGCTTTGTCTTCTGATGGCTTTGTGTGAGGTGCTGAGTATCTTTTTATAGCCCTTGATGTTGTTGTCTGTTTATTCTTAGAAGGACATTCTGTATGAAATCGTAATCAGTAAGGAAGGGAATGAAAGACTTAAACAAAAGTGGCAGTAAAAATGGTCACTCAAATAGCTGAAATGAAAACATTCAATATCATCAGTTTTTTGTTTTTTTTTTTTAATCAGGGTTTTGATAAAGTGTAAAATGGGAATGACTGGCATCAGGTCTTTAGTAATCCCAGGTTTACTGTGTTTTAGTACTTAGAATAAACCTGAAAAGCTTTTTTCCACCTCAGCCAATAAGGAGGATATGATTAGCATACAAAGAAAATTGGAAATAGAATTAAATCACGTTTCAAACAGACTTGAGGGGTGAAGATTTAAAAAAAAAAAAATGCCTCTTAGTAGGCTCAGGAAATAAAATACAAGAGGAATCGCGATTTTCTTCTTCACTCCCTGTCCTTGAGGGTTTTGTGTTCCAGGCACTGTGGAATATAAGGTGACAGAAGCCTTACCAAAAGGATGCAACACACTTGAAGCTCTTTCTCTCCCCGATGGGCTCATCTGTCACCTGCATTTCTACGTAAATAGCCAGGTCACAAAGAATTAATCTTGCAGAGGTCAAAAGTGCCATAGCATTTGCCAAGCAACCTTTCAGTTCAGAGCACAGATTAAGCAACCACAATAGAGAGGGAGCCTGATGAATCGATCATTCAGCTTGGGAGAAATCATAATCAGCTTCCCTGTAAAACAACGCCACAGGAACGTTGCCTCAGAGGCTCCCCAGGACTGTGGCAGACCCCTGGGTTTGTTACCCCTTTAGGGATTCAGCTCTTGTCTCCTGCACTGCGTGCATGAGATGTGCAAGTCCTTCTTCTCCCCAGGGTGCTGACAGGCAGGGTTGGAAGGGTCACGTTCTTCCATAGACACTGCTCAAAGACTTGGTCCAGTTTCCTTCTCCTAGCTCTAACCCAGCATTATGCAAAGAACTAGGCAGGGAAACGGCATGGGAACAAAAGAGGCCCCTTCTAGCACTTTCCCAAATCTTTGTTAGCTGTTCTCCTGCTACATTATTCCTGAGCACGCATTTGTTACTGTACTAGAATACAGCAAGAAAATATATTAGTGCTCAGTGCAATACGTGGCTGGCTCTCAGTCCTGCACCTGCAACAGTTTCTCTTCAGCCCTGCTGGAATAAAAATAATTTCTTGCAAAGTCGCTTACACTTGCTTCTAACTTTATTGTAATAGACACTGACCTTTTAAACCACTGAGCCTATAGGGGGCTAAATTATAGAGTTTACCTCCCTAGATGCTCCTTAGCTGTCATAATGAAGGAAGTTTACAGTGGGAAAGTGAATGAAGCAAGCATGTTTTTAACCATATGGTAATTATCTGCTATCTGTGCAAAAGACATAAAGTGTTGTTTACCAGTTGTGAAAAGAGCATCTGAGAAGGGATTCCCTGGAGAGGGAGTAAGGGAGATTTGGCACAGTGGCTGCTTTTCAGATGGCTTGTAATAGACCCTATAAATTTGGAATATGCAGTTGTTAATCAGTGAAGATTGGAGATGGTTGGCACATAATGTTTTAGTTTTAAGGGGCAGGTGATTGTCTTGCCAAGCAGACATACATATATATATGTGTATATATATATATTTAAAACTCTAATTGAATTATGCAAATGCATGATTGTTGCTTGAGCTTTAAAAGTAAGAACAAAGAAAAACATGTAAAATGACGTCCTTAACTCTTTGATATCTGATACATTAAATAAGAAGGAAAAGTTAATCGGGTAGTAGAGTTATTTTAAGACTAATAAGCTATTAGCAGTGTTCATACTCTTAAAAAAGTATAATGTAGTTTGAAGTCTCTTTTCTTCCTTTCAGTACTGAAGTAATAAATTCTTTGCTTCTTAAAAAAGGAGGGTGGAGAGAACGAAAGGAGAATGCGTCATAGTTATAATTGTAACCGCGCAAGATTGCAAATCATTTAATTTTCAGTACATTAAATTATTTAGAATAATTACCATGGTTCATTTGCACAAATCTACTTAAACTGCTTTAGCATTTCAATAGCAAGAAAATTAGTTGTGAAAATCCAGCCAAATCATTTGCACTATACTGCCTGAACCTAATGCACACTTATGATCCCTTAAAATCGCTCAGTAATGCATAGACAGATTCAGCCTCAGGCATGCAAAAAACAGTTTGGGGTGAAAACTGATGTGCTAAGTGTCGACTAAAGAGCACTCATTACCTTATTTTATTTTTTTAAATTGAGTATTTTCAGCTTTAGTCATAAAAACAGCAGTTTTTCTGTACTGAATGCTGAAAACATTTGCTATCTAGTTAATGCTTATTTTTTACAAAATGCTCTTTGAAGTGGTGGGCATCCATGCTCTAGTAAAAACGCTGTATTTTGAAATGAGAATGTGTCTGATCAGTCCCTAAATCAATTTTTCATTTGTGTATTTTAAAAAAAAAAAAAAAAAAAAACATATTTTCTGAAGAAGGAAAAAGGTACATTAGTCACTTTTATTTGCACCTTCAGGTGGAGATTTCAGGGAGGTAAAATGAGAAGCTGTGTTGTATAGGTGAAAGGTGCTCATGAATAAGAATATAGGAGATACGAAGAGACAGGCTAAACCATGACAAGATATAAGGAAAATAGAAACAGGATCCCAAGACAGAGCATGATCCTGAAAGGAGACACAAATGAGCCAACTGAAAAGGGTTTAAGAGAGCAAAGTTGCGAAAGCTGTGGGAAGGCAGGATGACGGACATTCAAAGTCAGCAACAAGCAGAAACAGCTAAAAGCCTTAAGACTGGGACAAAAAGAACCCCTTTTCCTCACTACTACATTCTGTCTCCTCAGCAGCTCCTAAAGCTGTAGGAGCTGAGCCATAAAGTCCTTACTCGTGTGCGCAGTCCTTTGATATCTGCCAGACTTTCAGCCAGGTTACTCACTGGAGTAGATGTTTCAAGAAGTCTGTAGGGTGTAAATTTTCCCTAGCAGGGTTGGACTTGATGATCCTTATGGGTCCCTTCCAACTAGGGATATTCTATGATTCTGTGATTCTATGGTTATTATCTTTCAGACCAGGCTCTAAAGCCCAGTGCACATTTATGGTGCCATTTAAATGAAAAACAATAATATATGATATAGTCTGAATATTATACTTAATGAGCTATATTTTCTTTTAAAATAAGATTACAGTGTATAGCCAGAACATTATGCTGCCATAAATTTCATGAGACTTTTTTCCAAACACCTCAGTCTATAAAAGTCAATGACTCACAAAGTCGACATAATCTACGGGAAACTTTGACCTTTTGTGTAATAACAGCCTTACAGCCTGTCTTGTCAATGCTCTGCTTCTTCTGAGTGTTCTCTGAAGGCCTTAGCAAAGTAACCATTATGACAATTTCCATCTGGAACTTGCATTTTAATAATTCCATAATTATTAATAATTATATTTAAGGAGTCTCCTTTATGCGGTGCCTTTTTTGCATTGTTACTCAGTGGCCCACACAATCATTCACCTCTTAAATCAGAGCCATCCTCCTTGTAGGACTCAAGGAAGCAGGCTGCAAGAGGTGTGATGGAGATGTTGTTTCTCAATGACTGTCAGAGCAAGTTGGATGTTTTTACTTAAACATGATAAAATGTTTATCATGTTTATGTCTATTTCACTCATATCTGATTGTAGGTTATTTAAGCCTAACAGCATACAAAGCCTTCTGGTTCTCACAGTACATCAACCCTTTTTCTGTCTCACAGAGCTGCTATTCACGGCATTTTCAGTCAGGGGCACAGAGGCTGAGCTCAGATGGCATTTGTTTTTATTGCAGAGGAGAACTGAGATGTGTTTGTGCCTATGAATTATCCCTCCTCACTTTTCTCGTGTCTGAATTTTCCTTGATAGATGCAAGAACATGATAGCTATCCTTATTTTCCTTGGCTCGAGTTGCTAATTTTTATTTTCCTATGTTTCCCGTACTGTAGAGCTTGTTCTTCTGATCTCAGGTCAAAACAATGTCTGTGGACTTCAGGGCTCCTCAGAAACAGCTGTTGGGTATTTGATTTCTGCAGATACGTTTATGTGTTGGAAACAGCAACCCTTGGTTACACTGGAAGTAACTGCGGCAGAGGATCTGTGGTGAGCCATTGTCATAAGCCATTACTCCCCAATAGGGTATATGCAGTAGACAGATAAAATTGACTTTCATTTACTATGATGACATTCAACAGAAGATGAAAATGAATTTTTCTGATTATTTGTATTGAAGTTCTTGGGTTTCTTGAAAGTGCTTTGTGTGAGACCAGGCTTGAATGGTTTTCTAGAAGGTCAGGCAACCAGAATGCTGCATCCTTCATGTTGGAGAGCATCCTACGCTGGTAAACAGTTACCTCATTCTTATCAGGGATCTGTGAATGCATCTGCTCAAAAAGTAAATAAATAGCTAACTCAGGCACAAATGTAGGTTGAGTCCTCCAAAAGTACTTCCCAATCTATGCTAATTGCATGAGTTAGGGGAAAACAAAAAGTAAAGGAGGAGGTTAGAAGGGGAAATAAAGTAATTTTAAAATAGTTAAATGAAATATTTTGCATTATTGCTCTCCCCGCAAAAATTAATAAATAAATAAATAAATAAATAAAGACATATTCTTCTTTGGCTGTGTTTTCTTGTTTTCATATATAAATTGTACTAAACTTTTCTTTCTATACTGGCTTACATATTTTACTTTATTGATAGTTTATTTTTGTGTCATTTCTTCAGCAAATTTAATAATACCAATAAAGTTATTCTTTGCTGCACAGGAGGGACACACACACTTACTCACACACACACATGCACACAAAAAAAAAAGGCATTGTGGTTATTTTTTCTTCTGATTTGTCTTCTAAACCAGCCCTTGAGCAGTTCTGCAAATGAACTTGTGGGCTCCAGTATATCGTCTCCATTGGGGTGGAAGAAGACATGAACTAATGAATGGTTCCTGAATGCAGAAAGCTCTATGAGGAAGGAATAAAGATGTCAGGTAGCCTTGTTACCTGTTACATACTCAAATATCTATATTTACTTCACTGTAGATAAGCTGAGAACTCCAACAAACAAATATCTGGTAAGCCATATCAGCATTCATGGTCTTGACAGTACTTATAGTGACTTGAGACTGGATCTGTACTGGTGACCAGTGCTTGTTTGAGGTTGATAGACTAAGGTGGACAACCGAGAAAAACATTTTATTACCTATCCTAATTTTAAGAGATTTAGTCTGAAACACAGGAAGAGCTCTAAGTCAGCTGTAGTCTGGAACAGTATGTGATTTTTTATGCTGTATAAAGTTGATGGTGTGATCTGGAACAGGACATACAGACTGCCCGTCTTTCACATATCTAAGTAAGAAATGCATCAGCTGTAATTCACTGAAACTTCCTTTATCTGTATTCTGCTTGTTACTTTCTTGGATCTTTTATTCTTGCTTTCTGATGTATTTGATGTTTGATGTTGACTGACCCCCTGCTACTTCACTGGAAGCTTTTTTATTAGTTTGGATCTTAATCTAGTACTTGATTCTTATCCTAAGTCCAAAATTCAAGATAACGTTTGTCCTTGAATCTATAAAATCAAATACAAGTACTTATGTTGGCAATTCCTGTAAGTTCATTCGCTTTAATTTCAATGAAATGCTTAAAGTTATGCATGCACTTGTTTGCAAAAAGAGGAAATTTAGAAGGTGCGACAATGCAGTTAGGTAACAATTACTGTAATGTCTGATGTTTTTATTCATAATCTTCTTCTCATACAAAATACTTTTTTTCTCCTATCATGTAAGGAACTAATAACAGAATGATTTTGTCTTTTCCCATATGCACCTTATTTTCTGCTTTTCTCAACAATCTTGAACAGTATTTTGACCTCTAAATGCTAATAGACACAGGTTAGTAACATATATCTTGTGAAGCTCTAACCTTCAGGTAGCCCATTGAGGAAGAATGCAAGAATACATGCAAAATATTTAATTCTGCTTTGCAATGCAGAGGATTCAGGAAATTGGCAAAAATAATCGCGGGAGGTTTTATTTTATGCTTCAAGTGAATAAGCCTGACTTTGGGATGTTGTACTCTTTTTTTCCCTGTAGAAAGACCAAGTGGCTGAGAATACTGGATGGAAATGATGGGATTTAGTTTTGCAGTAGTATGAGTTCGGTGTGTTTTTTGAATGTGAATGTAGTCTCATTGGCAGGGTTTGCAAACAGATGTGTGGCATTAACATAGTGGATAATTGGATACTGCAAATGAATTATCCAAATGTGGTGACTAACAGGATAATGTCCCAAGCTGATGTATTCAACTCTCCTTTAACGTTAAGAAGAGGGAAAAAAATAGTTATAAGAATAAATATACCTCTTTACATTTGGATTATTTAAAATCAATAATAGTCTAAGTTATCATTATGCAATTCAATATATTCATATATACATATACATTCTTAGACATTGAATATATCTACACAGTAATATATATATATACACGTAAAGAGTTATGCTAATAGTATATATACCATGTTTTAGGAGATACATGATGTGCAGTAAAATAACATATTCTACCAGAGGGCCTTGCAACACTAAGAAAAGGTTGATTTTTCAGCACAATGCCAGAGTAACTCCCGTTATATCTGTAAGGGTAATGATGATAAAGTTTACATAAGTAAATCAGAAAGACAAAATGGTGGAAAATTGGGAGATCCAGCTATCAGGGACCTTACATGTTATCACATACATTGATCAATAAGGGCAGAGGCACTGATTTTACCAGTCTAAAATCAAAAGGTGATCTTTTTCCTCCACTTCTTTTGTCTTTAATTGCCTTTTGTTGTACATTCATAGTATGTGGTCATTTGTCTTGGTCAGTTCTGTCCCTTTTTTCACATAAAACTTTACCATAGGAAGAAACAATTTGAAATTTTCCAATACAATGCTGTCATCAGCTGCATTTGGTATGGAAATTTTTCTAAGCCTTATTTTCCTTCCAGTTAAAATGAAAAGAAAATATCATGGTGAGTTATACATTCAGGTCCCACTGAAAACTGAATTGCCCTCCTGTCTGCATTTTCATTTTCAGAGTCTTATGCATTTCTTTTTCTACATTAGCCAAGGTTTCCAAAAATCATCCTTATCATCTGCAGACATGGTTAAAATACAGTGCAGTATCTGGGTTCATATAGTGTGACCAGCATCCTATTTCTTAATTGGTTAATGTGCCTGCAGTGAATATTTTTGGTTATTGTTTTGAGGGATGTAGCAGGGGTCAGACATGCAGCAATTCTAGGATATTTTGCTTTGAATTTTTAACTCCGGAAACTATTTGCAGTTTATCATTACGGGTACAAAAATTGCCTGTTCTGCATTGTCTAAATATAAAATAACTTTTCATATCACATATCAGTAGAATTAACTTGCTTCCTAAGGTATTTGACTGCCCTGCTGATACTTTAAAATCTGTAGGCAGCCTGGGTAAAATATAAGATATATTCTCTTATAATAATTTTAATAAAAACAGCTACACAACACATTCAGAGATTTCATTTCAGGCATCATAGTTTGGTTTATTTACCCAGAAAACAAATTAGATATTACCTTTGTCTTTATTGATTGCAGCATTTAATCTAATGTTTATTTGGCTATTTAATGTGGAATTTTCGATAAAAACAATATCATCTGTGATATCAGATTAAATTCTCCTACAATTTAGTAGAGAGTGTTAAAGGATTAAAATATTCTTTTACCAAAAAAAAAATCAAGTTTCCTTGCTGGCCTATGTTTCAAAAATAAATTCAGAAAACAGATAAATTGCATTTCTATAATCTAGAAGATTGTATGCAATATTGGGCATAAAGCTCACAACATTGTTAACTATTTGAATTCATAAGATGTACAAGGCAGACTAAATCTATCAAAGGACTTGCTTCTGGCTAACTTATGTACACCAGATGGATGTACATGCTGTTACATTAATTTTAATGTGTTTGCCTTAAAAGGTGTGTACATAGGTGTGCCAAAGACATAGCATTCATGTGCAGTAGGAAAAGCATAATGTTTTATTTCTGGAGTTCAGAGGGGAAGAAGGCAATAGTAATGAAAAGCTATTAGGCACAAGGGCTGTTAAAGGCATGTGGGGCTGTAAAAATTCATGTGTTATTATGAAAACCATATTCTGGAAAAAGCAAAGCCTTCCAAAACAACTTTCCATAGAGACTTGTAAAACTAAGTCAATAATTGTATAATAGCTGGAAACATCCTTATTTTTGGCTTAAGAAAACAGACGCATCTCTGTGTGTTAATAAAGGAAGTTTCTGTGAGTAAATGTACATGGTTTAAAATAGAAATTTAAAACATGACATAAAATAATTGCTTTGTTTATTCCAGACTGCATTATTTATTGCTTTGTGTTTTGTTATATCGCTTACAAGCTGTTCAAAATCACTACTGCTGATTCCATAAAGAATCGAATTTTGTAGTTGTCTTTGTCAACATGAGGAAACTATAACATAAATTATAGATGAAATCTAACCCAAAACCATGGAATGCAGACTGCTACTCTGTCCTTAGTTACAAGTGGTTTACAGATACAGCACACTGAATCTTTAAAGCAGTGTCTGGACACCTTTCCCCAGCCTGCCATTCCCTTCTACAAGTTGTGTGTGTGTGCAAGAGCAACAGAAGCAGCAGTTTCTGTGGGCATCCCACTTCTCCTGTACCACCTCTACCCCTCTCCAGCGTAAAGCCCTTGATTTCACGTTTGATTTTGAGCAGGAGTCTCTTTTTGAAAAAAAAAAAAGAACATAGGAAAAGACCGAGTTTTTCCAGAACCATGATAGTCATGAAAATATGCTAAATTTTGAGATGGACAGCATCATCTGATGTTAGAGTTAGGACTTACACTCATTTCTGGCTTGGATGCAGTGTTTGGTTATGAACCTTTTTGTTTCTTTTGCCCCTCTCACCTTGTCTCTGCCCTGATTTCACTGTTACCTGCTGGGGTCAAGCACTAACCTTTTTTTTATCTTTTTACTGGTCCTAATGCAGTTTGAAACTTTTAAATGAAACCATATCATAGCATAATAAAAGATAGTATAAAACTTCATGGGAAATGAAAATATTTTAATCCTGGGGAGGGGGAAGGGGCAAGAGTTATAGGAATCAAAGACCAAAACACGATCAGAAGGATCTTAAGCCATACTTTACCCTATCATCATGACCGGCAATTTAAAAACAGTCTTAGGTATTAAATTTACTGTGACTTGATAATGTGCTATGAAAGCTTTGCCGTCTCAAAAATGCATGAGATCTATTGATGAATTTTATCATATAATACAGAAGCTGCCTAATCCCTCACAATGTGCTTAAATGTGAAGTAGAAGCAGTGTTGCATGCTGGAAATGTCACAATGAAATGAGAACCATTAACACAGCATCATGAGATGCATCTCAGGGAGAGATGGCAACTGCCACCGCGCTGCCAAGGACATCATTTAACAGGTAACACAGAGTTCAAGAAAGACATGTAGGTTCAAGGCATGTCTATGTCAAAATGAACAGGAAAGAGTTTGATATTGGTTTGTCAAGAGGCATCAATTCGTGTTGCTGCCATCAGGCATTAGGGAACAACAGCATCATCCTCAAAAAAAAAGATATTTCTTAAACTTTTTAAAATCTAAGTCCTTTCCTGAGACGTCTGTCTTCCCTGGTTGAGAGAAACTTTATCAGAGAGGAAATGACAACCAGTTACTTAAATACACCCTCTTGCCCCCCAAATGCTAAACTGTTGTTAGCCATTAGAAGCAGTTTGCAGTGCCCTGAAAAAATACAGATCTACCAATAAATATAATCTTTAACCCCATCTGCTTTTGAGGAACTGAGCAGTGATTGTCTAAAACTTTGCATTTCTCTCAACTGAATGGTGTTGTGGAAGACGGCAGTCTGAAAACTCTGCTGCTAGTAATATTCACTGTCCTGTAAGCTACTGAAGATCGTCATCTGTCTGATCAAAGTAAATATTTAAGGAAAAACATACAAAAACAAAGTACTGACTTCAAGCAATATAGCTCTTATTTAAAGCACGAAAGTCTGTACATGAGAATGATATGACTTGGGCACTTAATTTTTTTTCTAGTTCCTAAGTGCATTTAAGTCTATCTAAAACAGAGGAACTGTAGAAGGATGAGGCAGATTTCTTCTTTATGGCATGAGAAAATCCAGGAAATTTTTTTACAAAAAATATATGCAAAAACTATTCATTTTTATCACCATAAAGAAAGGAGGAGATATTATATATATTTTAACACCGTGCAATCAATTTGTGGTCTGATGTTGGTAGGTAAAGGCAGGATTTTAAGTGTGATTGGCAGAAGAAACCCTAGGGCTAGCCACTAAAGATGGCCATTATCATTTATTAAGCAGGTGTTGAAATGAATTGGTCTTTTATCGTAATGCAGATTTACAGTGCATTAGGCAATCCATTTTTCAATTTAGTGTACTGCCTCTGATAAATTAACAGATGTCGATTGATTTTTTTTCCTTCAGTCCCCCTGTTTACACCTGACAGCCAGTGCTTTATAGCTGAGCAGTTATTTGAAGTTATAAACATTATAATTAGCAATTTTTTAATTAGGCTGACAATTAACAGGAGATTTGCAAAGCTGCTAATTTGACATGTCATACTCTCCACAGTGTTTATGTTAACCACTACTTGAGTGAATTCAATTGAATTGAACTATGGTGTCTGCAAAATCAATCTCAGAAGAACCCTTCTCCCCACTTGGCTAGCATTATGGCACTTCAGGCAGAGAAGTGGGACTTCAATGAAATTTTACAATATGACAATTCCAACAATTGAAGTTTAAGCAATGTGCCTGTGTTAGCTCAAAGCTGCAATTAAGCATGATGTGCCAAACACAGGCATGTTCTGGGCTTTTTTTGTCATGTTAGGCTTCAATTTTTTTCATTTTTGAGGACTAAGACGAAAACAAACAAAACAACCCCACCAATCTTAGCTCTGAAGATAACCTCAGTTCTTTGTGTTAAGACAAGGAAAGAGAAAATACATAATCTGGTGTCACTGTGGTCATTGATGAAACCCGTGTGACTTTCCCAGCAGAATTCTGCATATTTTAGTACAAACTGGGATGTTGTGAATAGAAGTGTTACAGCAGCCTTGCTGCAGCAGGTGGGAATTTCCTGGCTCTTTCCATTAATCTGACCTTCCACTCAAGTGATACAAAATGCCCTTCTTTCTGATTGAATTTTCTCTGGGATCATTATCCACTGAATGCTATTGGCAATACTGACATAGAGAAGGCTGGGTGGACACAAGGCAGTAAGGGTGTTAGAGTGCTCAGCAAGAGAGAGGAGCTTGTGTACGGAAAGAGACAACTGATAAAAAGTGGCCTGCTATTATCAGGGTTAAGATAAATTGGTGGGGCAGCCTGGGAAAACACGTTTCTGGTTGGCTGCAGTTGAAAGGTCCAGAAGTAATGTGTTCTTAGGTCATTTCTGCAAATTAAGATACTTAATCACGTCCACTTTGTAAGGGAAACAAGGTTATCTTTTAAATGCAAATAGACTTGATTTTGACTAAGAAAGCCCTCTTCCTTGAAGAACATGGGTATTTCCTTCCCCTTTTATAGGCAATTTCTTAACTTTATTTCACTTTTCTTTTTTTTTTTTAATCAAGTCATGTGCTTTCATCAGGCATCTGTTTCTTTGGTATTCTGTTTCTGAATTGGCTCGCTCTTTCCATTTGATGGCTCATCTTGTGGAAACACCATCAGCCCTCAAACTAGATCACGATAACAGTAAAAAGAAAGAGAGGGGAAAAAAAAAAAAGCAGCCTATTGCACATCTTTTTAAAATCCTAGTTCTTTAATCCTCTGCAGCCACCAAAATATGTCCACGCCCCTTCCCATTTTACCCTTTCTTCTCTGAGGTCTTCACTTCTGTTGGAAGTAAGACACATCCCTAACTTCACTTGTGGTGAAGTACCAGGAGGAATCGGGATGTGCAGAAAGTGCCTCTCTCCATAATACTCCCTATCTGCAGTCTCCCCACCAGAGTTAAAAAGAAAATCTAGACACAGTTATCAAAACCTTTTATTCTACTGATATTACTATCTCCATGTATAAGTGATCTTAGTCACTTTCTGAACTCACCTGCTTCCTTGATGCTGCTTGAGAATGAACAAAATGAGGCATTTGGATTTCATCCCAGTCCAATAGGAAGATGAAGGGCTTGTTTAAAGGGGGAGTTCAATAAGGATCTCAGGAGTTGATTCAAAATGGCAAAATGCTTTCTATGTGTTCCACTTCAAATGCAGGATTTAACAGACAAAAAGTACCCTACTTAAATAAAAATATGGCCCCTGATGGTGATATTGAATTAATTTTGTTTTAATGGAGAAGGTTTTTACTACTTGCAAATCGTACATGAAGTCACTGAGGGACAGATCCTTGGCTGGTACAAATTGTCACAGGATATGCCTCTGAAGTATCCCGTTTTCTAACACAGAGTTAATGATTTAATTGTCTGTTTCTTTTCAGTGACTAAATAGAAACAATTTGGGGTTCATGGCCCAATATGTTTTATAACATACAAAACTAAATGCCAATTTATTTCTGGAGCAGTTAGATAAAGAGCATCTTAATGGCTCTATCAGAGCAAATGGGGAATCAATATCAAATGAGTTATAATTAAATACGTGGAGCTGTGGTGCCAGCATCTTACTATTTTTGAGCTCAAATGGTTCTAATTAGTTACACAGATAATACCATGTTTGACATGAGGTATACTGAGGAATCCATCTACTATTTGTTTTATGTAAAATCCTAGTTGCTCATTTCAAACAGTGAGTCAAACACTGCTGCCAAGGAGTGCTATTAATGGGTGAAGTATCCAATTTTTTTCCTGTGGGACCAACACCCACCCCAGAAGCAGCAATTCTCCTCTGAGAATGAGTCAGAAAAAAGTAATTGATCACGACTAGCATTCACTGCAGAGCTCATCATCCTTACATTGATTGGGCACAAAAGATAGAAAGTTCTGGATTATGAAAACGTCCTTGAGAAACTAAGAGCCAAGGGTAACTCAAGAAATGAGTAGGAGGAACCTTTCAGAGGGAAATTTTTGAAAAGGGAGAAGAGAGGGGAAGGAGTTGTTTAAGAGCTTGAGTTCAAACTGGATTTTCTTCATCAGAAAGCTGAGGCACACGAAAGACTGTGTTAGATGAACATATTTCACAATGAGATATGTACAGGTCACAACTGAATTACAGAATCACAGAATCACAGAATCGTCTAGGTTGGAAGAGACCTCCAAGATCATCTAGTCCAACCTCTGCCCTAACACTAACAAGTCCTCCACTAAACCATATCACTAAGGGCTACATCTAAACGTCTTTTAAAGACCTCCAGGGATGGCGACTCAGCCACCTCCCTGGGCAGCCCATTCCAATGCCTAACAACCCTTTCGGTAAAGAGGAGAGAATTAGGGAGAAAAAGTTCATCTAGGTGAAGAGGGAGGACTAATTGTGGACCATGAGAGTATTTAAGGTGGGAGAAGTTAGTTCTAGAGACTAATTAGAAAAAGAAGGGAGGATCCTTCCTTGCCAGCAGAAGACATGGTATCATGGTTTGAGGAGAGGCAGCATAGACTACAGTGGTGTTACGTGTGGCATTGACAGGCTTCAGCCCATCAGGGTAGCAAACCCCACAGCCAGAACAAAAGTGCATGTCATAAGGGAAAAATCTTTGTTATAAAGCCCAAGAAAATGGATATTTTGGGGAGGTGAGGGAGAGAGTTTTGCTCAGCAAAGCAAATTGGTTAATGCTGTTACAGCCTTTTGCAACTCTTGCATAAGGTCAAGAGGGCCCTGTCCCATCAGGGTAAAGGAGACAAAGGAGACACTCTGCTAATAAATATCCCAGAACAGGACGTGAACAACACTCTAATTGAGAAAACTATTTATTTTGAGCTGTTTATTTAAGCACAGGAGGATTCCTAATGGAGCCATCAGACCTCACTCATTGGCTAATAGTTTAATTAGGCCCATCTGGTGGAGGCTGTGGAGAGAACTGTCCCAGCTCTCATATTGGCAGAGAGGTAATTTGTCATCCTGTGGCCCAGTGACTGGCACGCGAACATCTCTAAAGCCAAACAGAAGCTCAGCAATCTGTCTCACATGAGAATAGCTGAGAGCTATTGGAGGCATTTGCGTGGTTCACCTTGGCACACCGAGGAGAAATGACACTATTCCACAGTATCCTTGAGATAACCTCAGCATAGAAATTCAGGCAGAGTCCCTGAAAGTCAAGTCAATCTTGCCTTTGTCAGCCAAACCAAATACAGGGAAAAGCTTTTTCCTCCCTTTTTCCCAGCATCCCCTCTTCCATGCTGTCCTGATAAGACAGTATGGTAAAGATGTTTTCTATTAGTTTCTGTTCAAGGGCATCTTTACTTCAGATACCAATTTAATTGCTACAAAATCTTGAAACAAAAGAATTTCCCTTTTGGGTGGAAGAACATGCTCTTTTAAATTAATCCTATTTCTATAAAACTACAGCAAGTGATGCAAATAGAGAACAGCAGTGCAAGACTTCACTCAACTATAACCAGTCTGTAAACTGAGTAAATAGATAAAACTATGGGTTAATTTAACTGAAGAAGGAAAAAAACTTCAAAACTGGAACAGCAGCTGCCTTAAAAGCTGAAATCAATATTTGCTTCTCAGTCTGGTGTTACTATCAGTATTGGTGTTAGAAGATGTTAAAACCACTGTGGCCTCTGCAGGGG
Organism: Anser cygnoides; assembly: GCF_040182565.1. Taxonomy (NCBI): domain Eukaryota; kingdom Metazoa; phylum Chordata; class Aves; order Anseriformes; family Anatidae; genus Anser; species Anser cygnoides. Next base: position 12,067,713 of record NC_089874.1, on the reverse strand, counting down.
TAATATTGAGAAAGCATGGGAGACACCAAAGAAAGTTGTATCTCACATTTGTTTACCCCCCTAGTATTGATGTGGCACTTTTTCTCATTATTCATTGTAGTATAACCCTCTGCCTTTTCCAAAACTTCTAAAGCACTTAATATGTCAAATATCAGCTTTTTAATTTTTTTTTCTGTCTTGTAATGTCAGTGCTGACTAAACTAAAAGAAGCGAAAAGCTCATCCAATGCAAACATAGCACTTTCCACTGTAAACGACACTTGGAGAGTCTGAGTAGCCTCAGAGGAGGCATCATAGCTTGAAAAAAAACTGTAGGTCAGTAAATCACTCAGTTTTATAGATCTCAGGTACCTATCTGTACCTTAAGAAACAAAAGATGAAGACGATACAGAGAGTAAAAAAAAAATTAAAAAAAAATTGATTCTTAAGAGATGAAAGCATCTGAAGCGAATGTTTCAATTAATCTCATGGGCAAACAGTCCATTGTGATCTCTTGACCAAAAACTATTAGGATCCTTAAATTATTTTTCCGTGCTTGACAACATTCACCATATTTTTATGGGTGTAGGTTAGTACTCTTTTATGACTGTAGGATTTTTTTTTCATGAGCTAGACATTGCAGAACCAAAGTAATGCATTTGAATGCCATAAATTGGATTCTGAATTCAGCTGCTCTTCTTACCTCGCCTGGTTGTGCATGCTGTGGCAGGCACACAGTCATGCACTCATACCTGATAGATGCTAATTTCTGCCTATAGTTTCTACAATGGATAGACACGTGTTTTAGAATTAACACAAGTGAGTTCAGAGAGTTTCAATCTGCAGCTTCAAACCTATGGAAATAACGCAGTTTATCAAAATTTTGCCAGTCTAGTTCCCCATTAATTAATTTTGTTTCATATGCAAGTACAAGCATCATTAGTTTGTATCATTTTTAGCAACATCATGAAAGAATCAGCAAGTCGTTTTTGTGCTCAGCCTGATAAACTGTCAAGACAATTTTGCCAGCAAAGATAACTCACGCAGTGCAAATATTTACCAAGAGATTATCTATTCTTAAAACAAAGTCACTAATCCAGGTTGTCTCTTCCAGACATAACTCTAAACATGTATATTGAGCGAGCTAAAAACATAGCAACAAAAATGTTTTGCAATGTAAGAGCCTCGTGATCATCTGCTGCCTTCAGCCAAATCTGTTTTGAAAGCTCGTTGTTGTGTGTTTTGCTGCGCTTTGAATTCTGGTTGCTTACAAGAGTGTAGGAGACAGCTGATAAAGTGGAGATATTTTCCTGTTTATATGTGCACTTGAGTGGTATTAGCTGGTAATTTTGATTCCTACTGATCAGTTTTCTCTCCATTCACCTGTCTCACTTGTCAACACCAGTGGGACAGGCTTCTTCTTGTTCCTTGTTGTCTGACTGGAATCTGGTATGTCTTATGTCTGTAGTGTCTGGTTTTGTTTTTGCCTTGGGACTTCCATGATGCAAATAACTCATAACAAATGAAATGCTACCAAAACTACTAGGCAGTATGCCTACTTACTGCTGGAAAGGAGCAATAGTGCCTCTTGTGGTTTGCAGAACTTGGAACGGAGTTGATGTGCCATCATCTTTAGGCCAGAAGAGGTGGCTCACGGGAGTGAGGCCCTGGAGATGAGAGCAGCATGAAGCTACAGTTCAGAGAGACGTGGACCACAGCAGCCACATCCCTACCAGCTTGGATGGTGCAAGACTGGCTTTCCAAAGAGGCAGTTTCCACTGGAACAGCATCCTGGAGTCCTGGTGCCTCAAGGAGATGCAAATAGGACAGGTGCCCAAAACTAGGGCATGCAGCAGACACAGGGCTGCCCAGCTGCCCACCTGTGGGAAAACAGAGCTGCAGCCCAGTGCATGCAATTAAGGGTGCAAATAGTACTGGGATAATAGATTACTTTACTGTGACCCAGAGTAAAGTGCTGGATTACTTCAGGGACCTCAGAGAACCCTGAAGTAGATGAAAGGGATATTTTTCCTGTGAAGAATGAGGAAAAGAAAAGATATCAAACGTTCGTTCACTCTTACATGTTAGAAAAATGCAATCCAACAGGAAAAGGCTCAAGCTATCAATTTGTCTTTGTGGAAGACTGTATGGTTATTTATCTTTTTTAATTATGCTTCAACGGGAACATAGTGCTGCAATAAATAACATTAGGCAACAATGAAGGGAACAGCATAGAGAACGGACTGTAACTTGTTCTCCTCACCCTCTTCACTTTAACCTCCATAAAAGTGTGGGGTTTTCCTTGTTGTTTTTTGTTGTTTGTTTGTTTTTTTGAGATATTCAGGACTGTGTCATTTCTGGAAGCAAGTGAAACACAGATGCTTACTGATTAAGGGGATACAGGAGATGGCAGGATTACATTAGTATGATGCATGTGCTGCTACTCAGGGACCAGCAAGTTCCGAAATTTAGTGCCAGATACACACACATGGTCACACCTGAGCACATCAAAAAATGTGGCACTTCCACCAAAGCCTGAGCAGAGTTTATTATCACGTATGCTAGAGAAAAGACATAAAATTTCCTGACTAGGATTAGGAAGGCAACAATACCTCTTGTAAGAGTTCCTGTAACTTTGAAGGATGTTTTTCACTTCAGCTCCAAAGATGCCAGCAACAAAGGCATCATTTTGCAGAGGGGTTGTGTCTGGGCAGCTCCTCTGCATGGTGTAAGCATTTTCAGAAGTAATTAATTTTGCAGGGCTTCATTTGAGAGGTTTTAGCTTAGGGCACTCATGAAGGGGGTTGATTTCCCGAAGGCTGAGTGAATGGCCTCTCTCTGAAGTTTGCATTTTTCTGAAAGTTTGTTACAGCTTGGCCAGTTAGACTCACTGCTCTTTCTTGGAAATCTTGATACTTAGTATTTGGGAGCAAATTAAGGAGAATTAGTTAAGACTTTTGCTGGTATAACTGTGGCCCTAAAGCTTTTTTATAATCATGCTGGCGGTAATGTAACAATTTATCTTGCAGACAAGTCTAACAACAATGTCATAATTTCAAAAGCTAAGCAGTCTTTCATATTCCTTTCAGCTGTAGAGAACTGTTGGGATTTTCATGTATGTTTTGCCTTTGTAAAAATAGAAGTTGGAGTGTGGAATCATAGATCATCCTTCATACTCATTAGCATTTTAATGGCTTCTCAATTGTTAACAGATTTGATGTAGCTACTGGAAAGATAAGACTGAGTTGTGATTTACATCTACACATTGCAGTCCTGTAGTAGTCAGTCATATTTCGTTTTACCAAGTATAACGTCAGGTCTCTGAAATAAATTTTCAAACCTATGAAAAAAATAATACAGACAATGATAAAGGAAAATGCCAGTATGTCCTCTCCAGTTGCTTTCCAAAGTGATAATTCTGATTTGATATTTTTGCGGAGCTCAGAGAACATTCTCCCCATCAGAAACAGTAATCAATGATATAACTTGAAAGTTGAATGTATTCTGCACAACTTAACCATATAGTGTAATAACATAAAGCAAAATGAATATTCACAGCAGGATGATTTGCGGAATTTTTAATATAGAGAAGTTATCTGAAGATTCATATTTCACTGTATTTTTAGTATATGACTACGTTTTTATTAGGAACAGATTATATGAGTTGTCTTAGTGAATAGCAAACAACTTTCTTAACATGCACAAACCAGCTAGGCTGTAAATATTATACTCTGCCTACTTTTACCTTCTCGGAAGCTACCAGCTTCAAAAAGAGATGTCAAAGCCAAAAGCACCATGGCATTGTATTGGAAATATTCATAGTGTCAGGAATGACCAGAACTATTCAAATTAAGCTACCAAGTGTGTATCAGCTGGTTAGCTGACTATCATCATACTAGTGGGGGCTGCTCTAGCCGCATGTGCCATTCATGACACGTGCCTCTTCCTTCCCTCTCTCAAAGACAGGGCTGAACCAAAACCTGAATGTAATACAGGTGTTTTGAATTTAAACACTGACAATACGTATTTGACATGCATCTCTGATTTGACTTCTTTGTAGTCCTGCACTCATTGCCCACGAGTAACTTTACGTCCTGTAGCATTGGAGCGGGCCAGAATCCAGAACACCACCAGGATCACCAGAAGATCCACCAGAAGGTGTTTTGTTGGCAGGAGTGTTGTTACTGACTTAGCTGAAACAGAGTCAGGACTTCTGAATAAGAGAAAGATTCCTCTGTTCAGAGAAGTCCTTAGGTCACTCTAGTACGGCAAACAATATTTTGTTGCTTTTTGGTTTTGTTTTATTTCGTGTTGTGTTTGTTGTTGTTGTTTGGTTTTGGTTGTTTGTTTTTGTTTTTCAATTCTGATTTTTTTTTTAATCCCCCATCTCCTCCTAGGCCACTGGACACATTGGGGAACCAGACAGCACTGCTGCTTTGTCATAAGGTATTAGGGTACTATCCTAATGCTAGCTGCATTATGGTCTAGAAAGTCTTCAAAAGAAGCTGAACAAAATGCCTACCTTTTATTTATGCCATTTATTTCAGCAGAGGGGCTTTAATATAATATATAGAAAGTTTCAGTATTATTGTCTGTTCTGTACCTACCATATGGAGGCAGAGGATTTGAATTTCCAGCAGTGCTGATTCAGTGCTTCCTGATTTTTGGTGGACTTGAGGGAAAGCTGCAAGTTTTGTTTGCTATTCTTTTAGAGAAATAAAATGATCTGAAAAATTCCCTTGCACGGCTTGTCCAATAGGTCAGATTTTTAGATAAATCTAATAGCTCTTTTAGATCTAAAGATCTGATAATCTTTCTCAAACTAAGAGCATGGCTTGAATGCGTTGAATTAGATCACAGAATCATAGGATCACATACTGACTGCACCATCTGAGGACGGCCTTTATGTCCTGCTGTGATTAGCCCTTTCTTTTAACTGGAGAATCAAAACCTTCTGGACTTGAAGATCATCTTTGTGTTACTGTATTTCCTGTATTATAGGGGGGAACATGCAATGTGTTGGACAGCTTTTCTCAGAGAGAGCACAGCTAGAGGTGATATTTGCACAATGCTGTTAGAAAGTGCCTCGTATGCACTTTTCATCACTTGGCAAATTAGATCTCATCCTGTCAGAAAGTTAGACTCTAAAAATGTAAAATGCCTGTAGTAGAGATTTCCATCCACCGACAAAAAGCTCACTTTCATCAGGAAAACAATTCAAAATGCTTCTGAGTCATTGTGAAAAATACGGGCCATGACTGTGTCTTCAAAACCCCATTGAGCTGAGGCACCGAAGACAAGAAAAATTGCATTCATACCACTGTGATCATCATCTGTCCACTCAGCGCGGCACTCTCCAGGAAAAGACAAAGCTGGAGTGACAGCTCAAGGAGCAGCCTGCAAATTTCTGTGTCACCGCTCGTGAGAACCTGTGGCACTGTGCAGGAGCAGGTGCGTAGGGGGCTGCGAGGAAGCAAACCCTCTGCACAGGCTTCTTTTTCATCCTCTCTTTTCTTCATCCCTGAAGTCTTGATATAAACTTGCTGTGATAGATGCAGGTGGCTAAAAATAGTGTGTTTTGTGTGTACCATACAAGCAAGTGAATAATTTTCTGCTGTAAGCAGGATGCCAAGGGACAGCGAAAACCTGAAGGTAATGGCAGGTAAGGCACAATGATGGAGTGTGGCTTCCAGCCCACTAAATCAGTGGCAGAGCACTTGGCACACTTGCCAATGCTGCTGCAGCCAAAGAAAAGCCCTGGAGAAATGCTCCCTGCATTTAAAAATTATGCTTGAGATATACATGTTCTATGCTGGGAGTTTGATAATTTATCCTTGCAGCATAGGAACCCTGTAGTAATGAGTGATAGTTCTTGTTATATTACTTGTTGCAGCTTCTGCCTCCTGGATTTTCAGATTCTCTGCTTCTGGCCAAGAGGACACCATATATATTTCCCTACAGTTGTAATTGTCTTAAAGCATGAAAGTTGAATAATTACAGTGAATGCTGGACAGAATCTAGGAAGAACGCATCATGATGAGTTCACATTTTCCTGGTTGTACCTGTCATATCATCAGTACTGCATCTGGAATTTATTTCATATAAATTATAGCAGCTGAAACAGTTTTCAAGTATAGAATTATACTCTGACTTTTGGACAAGTAGGGAATCTGCTATGGAGGCTTCATTTTGACACTTTAGTGAATATAAATTCCATTATTATTTAGTGCCCTGATGCCATGCTGACTGTTGCTAGCAGTGGTTTCCATCATCTGGAATGAAGTCCTGATCCTTTTGAAGTCAAACAGCAAAATTCCCATTGACTGCAGCAGGACAGATTTAACTCCCAGAATTGTGCAAGATCGTAAGTCACCTGCAGGTAGCCAGATCCCTCAGCAATGAATATTTTTATCAAGTCGACCTCATTTATGGAGTTGCCTCAGAAAGTCTGCTTAGGCTCAGAGAAGATACAACTGGAATAAAAGAGGTGCCTTCCTAATTGGAAAGTGGGGGAGGCTGAGTTTTACAAGAGGTACTTAGTGATAAATAAGGAATAGAATAGTTTCCCTGGGGAGCTCGAAATCCTTTTAAAACTTTTATAGCTTCCTGTTTCTTTGCCTCTGGTTCCCACTGCCAGATGGAGGTTTCCATGCCCCAGAAGGATACACTTCTGTATCCTAACCATGCTTGCTGCACAAGGGACGATGGAGGGAAGAGCTGGGAAGTGATCCTGCTATGTGGGGTGCGGTGGCAGCGAACCTGCTTATGGGATGCAAACAAGGTCTCTGCCCTTTCCATGCTCAGTATTGTTAGTTGTTTGGTGAAGGATGTCTGAATTCCTGAGCTGAGTGGTGGATTGTGAATTGCATTCCCACTGCAGCAGTATAACCTAAGAGGAGTGCATTTTCTACTCAGCATGTTTGTTTCTCCCATTTCAAGAAAACTAAAACTGGGAGGAGGGTTAAGTCCTTTTCTCTGGGTGATGAATGCAGGCTGCAGCCACGCTCTCCTTCGTTATGCAAATAGCTCAAGCATATCTTCCTTCCCACCACGTTCTTATTTAAATGTACTCTAGTGAACAAAAGACCCAGTGCTGTTACAAGGACTAGTATTAGATTGTTCACATCATTAGTTTAAATGAGACTATGATTATACCATCTGCATTCAGTTGTGCTCCATTCAAATCCGGTCATTGCCTTTGCCAAACTTAACATCTTTTGGGGTGTTTCTTTGAACACCATTTGTCAGTGTTTCCAGCCTATTCAAAGACACCTCACTGCCTGCTATAGCTACATTTAAATTTCTTTACTTAAACATTGCTGTTTTGCTGGGTCTTTATGTCAGATTTCCCGTGCCACATTACTAGTATTGAAACTTGCACCTTTTTGAAATCAGATGCCAAATTAACCTCGCATTGCTCTTTTCCTATGCATTCCTCACTTGCTAGAGTACCGTGGAAGTTAGCTCATTTTCTCTCCCGTCTGACATTGGCAGCCAGCTCTGAAAGCCACCTTCCCCAACTGGCAGAGTTCACCATCCAGCTGCTGGCCCTGCTGAGCACACAGAGGTGTCTAAGGTGCTCCTCAGTTCTTAACAGCAAAGTCATAGATCACAGAATCATTTAGGTTGGAAAAGACCTTCAACATCAAGTCCAACCATCAGCCTACCTCCTGAGTCCCATCACTAAACCATGTCCCTTAGCGCCACATCCACACATCTCTTAAATACCTCCAGGGATGGGGACTCCACCACTTCCCTGGGCAGCCTGTTCCAGTGCTTGACCCCCTTCCCCATGAAGAAATTTTTCCTAATGTCCAGTTTTAGCCCCCTGGCATAAGTTCCCCACTGCCGTGTCCCTTCCTCAAATCCCTCCTCAAGGCAGGTGAAGGCTGCCAAGCATCATGCTCCGGCAGCCACTCCTGCTCTGCATCTCGTCTCAGTTCCCACTTCTCTGACTGGGTGGCGGAGAGCTCACGGGTGTTCGTCCTTCAGCTGCCACAGGCAGCTCTGGTGCCTGGCCGTTCCACAGACAGGCTTTTCTCTCACCCCTGCTCTTCTCCCTCTTGTCTCAAATCCTCATGTGGACAAGTATGAGGCTCGAGGTGAGCATGTGATGCAGCTGTAGGAAAGAAGAGGCACTGACCTAGCCCCTTCCATTCTATTTAAACCAGCTGCAACCCCGTGAGCTATCTGCCGGCTGTCCTTGCATCTTCCAGAAGGACTTCACAGGGCAGCCTATGACATATTCTGCATTATTTCTGTCGCCAGAACTTTGGATCGCAGAAGACTGAATCCAGGATAAGGTTACGGCCATGGCAGATTATTTATAACATGTAACACTGGTCGTTAAATTTGCATAAAATTGCAGAGGGAGGACAGCATAGTTTGGCTGCTCTGAGCAAGATACATTTAGAGAGAACAAAAGTTGTCCCATTTACGTGAGAACACGCAGAGTTATTTCTTTCTCTGCTTTTCCAAGGCTTTCTTTTGTTTCCTTATTAGAAGACTTCCTATTCAGTGTAAGAGCTCAAACTATGTGTATTTTATGGCTCTGTGTTTTGTGGAGGCCTAAGGAATAGCAATATCCATACAACACAAAATTACAACACATCATGTGTACAGTGTGCAGCACAAATATTTTATTAAAGGGAGATGAAAGATGGCCAGAGTTAAGTTACTGACCCTGGGTCTCAGGAGAGCTGAAAAATTCCTGAGGTGTGTGTCATTCCTCCGCGGCATTTTCAGTTTCCCATATATAAAACAGAAATATTAATTTCTTGCTTAGTACCTTAAATATTTAAACTCTAAGCTTTGCAGGACGTGCACTCTCTTATGGCATGTATATGCTCAGTACTTAGTTCATCTGGCTGAAGTCTTTTACAGGGCCCCTAGTTGCTACTAAAGTTTAAACTACGAATCAGCAACTTTGCCATATTTTCTGCCACATTCACTGAAGCTACTGAGGTTTGCGATGGAATGTGTTCATTCAAAAAGATTTTAAATGTCTGCTTAAAGTGTCATAGACAAAACCCACCAACACAGGGCTTAATAAAATGCGTACCAAATAAAAGGAAAAAAAAATAGTCTGCATCTGCTTCCATTCGGATTTTAAATATAAAGAGCATTTGGAAGATGACTGCAGGAGGCTGAGCTGTAGTTTGTTCCAGCTTTTGTGCAGACAACTATTAAAATTGGATTGTTAATTCAAATATATCTAAACAGTATTTCTGTTTTTAAATAAACATTTTGCCTACTTGCATACCTAGAAAGTTGCATTATTTTTCAAAATGTTGGACTTTTTGTTATTTTTAAGGGTGAAATCTGTATTTTGAGCTGCTTTTCTGTGTTGCAATGTAGTTTCTGCAGCACTCTTGTTTTTATAAATTATTAGAAATCTGTTCATTTCTTAACATAGTCCTTTGAGAACAATAATGGCAGCTATTGAGATTTGTGAAGAGTCTTCTGCTGTTTCAAAGTGCCATATAGCAAGGAGTAGAAAGCTCAGATTCCCTTACCCTGGTTATGACCTGACTCCAGATGATGCATACTGCTGGAGAAAAGGTAATTTAATGCCCATTATTATCATACAATCCTGCACCTCCTTTGAAGCTGTCAGCTTCAAAATCAGCTCCAATCATGTATGTTCATTTGAAACCTTTGCTGAGCTTTTTATCAAAGCATGACACAGAGCTGCTTCCTAAACACCTTCCCTTTCTTGCACACCCAAATTTACCACTTTCCCCTCATTTAACCAAAGGAAAAAGTACTTTGAGGTCCAGGCATATACAGTAACTGTTGAAACATGGCATAAAAAGAAGGAACATGCTAATTAGATTACTGATGCACTTTAAAAAGATTTGCTTCCCTTGTAGAGTGTGCAACATGGCTGGCATGTTAATTCAGTTGTAAAGTAAATTATTTAAAATAGTAAATCATTAACTTGACATTTCAGCGAAGTATTTCATTAAGCTGCAGAAACATGGAGATGTGATGCATTTATAAAAGTACAAAACAATGCTCGTGTTGTTTGTGAGGGGGCAGGTTTGGCTCCTCCTGTGCCTGAAGTCAGAGGAGCAGATTCCCAGGTGTGGGGTCCATATGATCTACAAGTGTCCTCCAGTCCAGTTCCTTCATCTGCTGACCTTGGTACCTGATATATGGGCACATCACTCAGTGCTTGGCTGCAGAGAAGCTGGAGTACTTGTAAAGGTTTTACAAGCTGTTAGGGAATTTGGTATAGGAAATAATTTCTTTGTGGAAGGACACTGGGGAACATTTTATGACCCTTCACATTTTTTTTTCATTTTTTTTTTAATAAACTGAGCCTTCCCTGCTTCTCAGCTATGATAACACACTGTTAACTCTCTCTGTGTGGTGCTATTTCTGTTGAATATCATTCTCTGCTCTGCAGCAGTCCCTTCTTCTTTGGGCCAGCAATGGTCAAGTACACCTAGAGCATGGTCCTTAATGGCTTGTTATCAGGGAATACAAAGATTTTCCATCAGTAGGTGACAAAAAACTCAGGACAGACAGAATGGTAGGGAAGGGATCCTCACAGGCCACTCCCCTTCTATTAGGGTTTCTCCCCCACCCTAATAAAGGCCACATATAGAAGCCACCTTCTAGGTAATGCAGTAATATCAGTACATACCTTTGCCTAGTGTCTTGGTGGCTTCAGAGAGTAAATAAGTAGTCTCCAGAGGCCAGGGAACTTTCCCATGATAGTGGGAGTCAGAGGAACATGACATCTCTAAGGATTTGGCCTTCTAATTGCAAATTGACTTGAACATTATCAAAGCTTGGATTCATGCAGCAATTTTCCATAGTTTGTATACAGGCTGTAGAAATGCTGGCAGCTGAAACAAAAACCAAGAATGTTATCTCTACTGGATGTGTTCTTTGTTTATCAGATCAGTCTACTATTAATTACAGCTGTAGATACACTTCGAGGAAGATTGTCTCTTCATATGAACTCCTGAAAGATACTGGGCTGACTTTGCCAAAGAGAAGGAGGAGGTCACCTATTGTTAATATGTTAATTAGTCCCCAGTACCACCAGCAGCAAAAACTTGTAATTGATGCATAGAAATGAGGTGAATTCTGGAACCCTTCATAACGAGTTTCAAATACTTGACAGTAGGTTTCTTTAATGCATATATTCCTGCTGTGCAAAAAGATAACGAGACATCACAGGACAGTTACTTTTGTCATGTGCTTGGGGTTGGTGCGCAACTATTGGTAATAAAGTAGTGTTAAAAAACAGTAAGAGATGTAAGATAAAGCCAGAATGTACTTAGGATGCTTTGAAAAGCAGCTGTGATATCCGGGAAAAGTGTGTATCCTACTCTGACTATACAGGTCGGCGCAGCACTGCATGCCATAAGTAGATGTTGCCTTGAATCCAAGCTTCCAAGACAGCCTCGTGACTTTCTGTTTTAAAAAGTAGGACTTCTTACCTAAGCACTGCATCTGAGTATTCCTGTAGGAGCACAGCACGTATTTTGATCTGTGCCAACCTGTGACTTCCTAGAAACCTTGCTCCATTCCTGACTTGAGTCCTGAATTCTCAAAGTTGCTGTCCTGTTGACACTATAAATCAAGGATTACTGGATGTGTTAAGTAAACTCCATGTTTCTGAAAAGAGTTGCTGCCTACGTGTGGATCATCACTGAGGATCATTTAAGGGAAGCCATAGTGGAGATGCCTAGATCTACAGAGTCCAGTAGTATCACAGAAAAAGAAAGAACCAGCTTTGTGAAAATGTGATGAACTGTATCTTAACATACGTGAAGGTTTAAGTTAAAATAGAAAATTTAAGCTAATCTGTCATGTTTACAAATTTGATCTGCCTAAATTACTGTGGGGAAGAGGAAAACAAAAATACCATTAAAATAAAATCTGTTAGTATTATCAATAGCAAGACTACTGCATTTCAGAAACATGTTAGTTGCAGTTAATGTGCAGTGGGTGCTAAAGAAATATTTAAACTATCTTTCAAGGATTTAAATGAAAATTGGTTTCTGTAAATACCAATTGGTTTACTTAAATGCATCCAACTGTGACAAAGAAGTGGTAGGAGGAGAAATAAATCAGAAGGAATTAAAATGCATTTGTTTTGAGAAGTGACTACTGATTTCAGTGAAAGGCTGTACTGGGGTGAATGAAAGTGGTGAATATTTGCTCATTTATTTAAACTGTTTTCTTTCAATATATCAGTATCAGTTCCACTTTTAATGAAATGAATTCAATTAAGTGGGTTCAGAAAAACCATATCAATTAGAAAAATTAAACTGGCAACAGTAGTATCACACCTAAGTCTTTGGTGCAAAAAGAATAATCCCATTGAAAATGATAAAATAAGCACAGAATAAATTCCAGGTACTGGAATGAATATAAATGAATTGAGAAGTTATCCTGGATGTACAGTTTCTGCATTTTTATACTGTATAGTATAAAATTTTGAGCAGTAATTAATCATGGTACTTGAGCATGGCTGTAACAGTTAATATATATGTAGCTGTTCTTTGACAAATCCAGCTGGGAAATGCAGGAGGTTGGGAGGTTGGGTTCCCATGCACTGGAAAAGAAAAGTGGAAAATCAAGGCATTCAGAGAAGGTCAGACTTAATACAGCAAGGCATGTTGACGTAATGTTTGCCATATTATTATCCTGTTTCTTTTACATAGTTTTAAATTTGTCCATAGCTTTTAGTGCATTAGGCAGTGTGTCTTCGTGTGACTTAACAGAGACATAACTGAAGTATATTAATGAGCTAAAGATTGAATAGAGAAGGGAGCCGATGCTCTCTGTGATCTTCCTGCCCTTTGTCATCTTCCAGGCTGGAGAAACCACAGCAGTGATTTAGGCAAGGCCACACTGAGGAGTGCTCTGTGCAAGCAGGAACCATCCTGTTACTGCCCAAGCATGATGTGTTCTTATCATGTCTCCTCTGTGCACAGCAAGGAACTCACAGTAAAGTTCAGGGTGCACAGAAGCCTGTGGGAATGGTACTGTAGTATTCGGGAAACCTAAATTCATCCATACAATGTAGGTAGCCCAAAGAGCTGATGGGGAGTGTGATTAAATAAGTCTCTTCCCATTCTCCAAGCTTAGCTTTGTAGCTCTGGAGGTGCATCCCCTCCCTGTCGGAAGCTTCAGACCCCTGTTCTCACTTCGGTGGGATTGTGGGTGGCACGGGAAAACAACAAAAATGAAGCATTTTTCTCATGCTAGGGAACTCTCCAGTTTTGTTTTGGATTCCATATGAGGTGCATAAAGACGGAGCCATAAGAACTCTTTTTTAGGATCAAGGTATGCTGATTTCAAAGTGAGAGGTCTTTGTCATGTCTCAGCAGAGTTCTAAAGTACAGTTTTTATGTAGGAGTCCATTTTTTTCAAAAAAAAAAAAAGTTGTTTTTTAACATACTTTCTATGCTGGGGTTTTACCCAGTGAAACCAGTAGATCCTGTCTTCAAGAGATTAATCTGTCAGAGATACAGAGGTATTCATGGGCAATAGTTTCATCTAGTGCACCAGTACGGTACCAGTAAGCCTATAATTTTATCCCAGGCAAGGAGCAGATCACAGAGGTTTTTTTGTAATAAATATTTCCTGCTACCGCATCCCTTCTCCTTAGCTCATCATCTCTTTTCTTCCACAGTAATAAAATAGCTGAGCAGCTATTAGTAAAATACAAGAATATATATTAGAACCAGGGTCCCCTCACATACTGAGAAGAGATGTTGATCTGTTCCGTAACATCTTCTTTTCCAGATGGCTACGCAGAATGTGCTGCTGGTTTGGTTTAGTAATGATTTTATAATGTATTTTAATCTGACACCACAATTGCCTAGATCATTCTTACAGATATATTTCTTAAAAGCCAAATAAATATATCTAGTAGTACCACATCATCTGAATGTAATTGGAGGAAGCCACAGGCTTCCTACCTGCATTAATCAACTGTAGATGAGCTTAATTAATCTCTCAGATGTAAATGGAGGAAGAGAAATGAGAGCTATTTTCTTGAAAGCCAGTATAGCAGGCTTTGAAAACATAAAAGCTGTCCTGTTTACAGGTAGGGCTGTGTAATGGTCGGAATCTTACTTAAAAACCGTTCATCTCTGTGAAGGAAACACGGAGAAACACCTGGGTTTTGGTTTTATTCCAAAACCTAATTTCTCTACCAAGGCAGAACTTGCCTAAAGCTCCGCTGTGTATGTGTCGTCGATCACAAATGCCTCACAGGACTTAGCTTCTTCACTAACTGTTCATTGCTCATTTCCAAGGTGAATAAAAGTGAATGTGTCATTTTTATCAATATTTTATCATTTTATAGGGGCTAAAAGAAGGATAATAATAACAGGCTACCCACCTACAGTCTCCTTTTAGGTGGCTCCATTTTGTGATAGCCCTATTGCACTTTGAGTGGCTGAGGTGATGCTTAAGCAGAAACATAGCTGAAGTTCAGATGCAAATATCATAAATCTGTTGGTAACAGGATTTTATGCTTTAAGCATAATATAACAAGTTCCCCTTCTCATAACATTTTACAATTCTTTCACGTGCTGTTTGTAACAGTGTTATGCGGGTGGCAATCTCAAATTCAGGAAAGGGACTTTCTGTCTTCCTTGCCTTCTTCTCAGCCAAGTTAGTAGCTTCCTGATGGTAGCAGATTCATGAAAACTAAATCAGGGGGATCATTACTTTGTCCAGTCTGACCAGTCTATTATGAGTCATTAGATTGCACTGCCTCTGCTGAGGTCTGTCACTTGTGCTTAGCTGAAGCATGCTTTCCAGCAAGTCGTCTACTGCCGCTTCGAAGAGATAGAAAGACAGAAAACCTACCACTCCCTTTAATATTTTATTCAGTGGTTAGTCACCCTCGCTGTTGCAATCTTATGCTTTATTCCTAATTAGAAGTTGTCTGGCATCAATTTCCAGCCATTGGTGTCACAGGGTTCAGAGGTGGATGCCTCCTACATCCTCACTTTTCCTGTGACATAATTGATTTTTCATAAACAGCACAAAGTAAGGCTTAAATTTACCCAGCAAAACAATAGGAGCCATATTGGAAAGCCTTTCTGAAAGATATGAGGGTAATTTTTTATCCTATTTATTCTAATATTTTATTGAGCTTTGCATCAGGTTAGTGGATACTCTTTAACCATGACTTCCTCTGAGGCAGCACATTGTTGATGCTAATACCGAGAAAATTAATCATTTGGCCTCTGGCACACTCTGCTCTCCTTTTCTCCTTAGCACAGTCTCCCATTTCGCAACAGGATGGTAATCGACGTGCAATTTTGCTGTCTCGCCGATGGTTCAGACACATATAATCCAGATCTCTGTTCCACAAATGTGGCCCTGTAGAACCGGTCCCTCTGGATTGCTTTAGGCTCCTCTGCATGTAGGTACACAGCCAGTGTATATGTAATGCCATTGTATAGGCTTAGGGATGCGTATGCAGATGCTCTCAGGCACTACATCTCGTTTAGATAATAGCATTAGCTGATAGCAGAATTGATTTACGGAGTGTCTTGATGTTTTCATTAAATGGATCATTTATGCACTTTATTTCTTATTAAATATTTGCTGTTTTGGTCTAGTTGTAGCTCTTCCCATATGGAACTATAGAGTTTTACAGACCAAAATCCAAGAAATAAAAATGAAATACTTACAAGTTCCACCAGTTTTGACGTCACTTGGAAAAAGAAATTCTAGCTCTAATTTGGGAACAGTATCCAGTGCATTCTCATACACCAAAGAAATCCAAACCGACTGAAAGTCTCTAAGCATTTTCCTGGATAGAGGCCATTGGCTCTGTAAACTTGATCGTGACAGATTCTTTGATCCAGGGTGAGATTCTTTGATCCAGGGTGAGATTTGTGGTCAGAATGATCTAGTGACAGCATCCCAGAATGGGCAAGTGCCAGTACGTCAGACTTGTGCATCCCACATATTCTGCTCTTAGTTCTTCCTGCTTTCCCACACCCAAACTATGTACTTCAGCAAACTAAATGCAGAGTCTATTTTTCCCAGCTACTAGATCAGTTCCACTTAGTACAAATAATGTTCCTAACTCTAGAAATGTTGGCATGTCAAAAACTGGTTTAATTCTGATGAAAGTATATTTCAACATTTCTTGCAGATTAGAATGAAAGGAAAATCATGTTTTGCAAAACTTAACATGAAATACATTTCAAAGGGCTTTTGTGTATTTTTCTCATTTTCAGATTCTTTCCATTATTAGGATCATTACCTAAATTTAATCTTTCTTTTATTACCAGAGGTAATTGCTGTTGCAGATTTAATACAGGGCATAGCAGCCCATTACTAGCATTGCACATTGCACAGGTCTTGCATGACTTTCACATCGTTGCATCATGAATAAAACTTTTAAGGCTGACCATTATAAACAGATGGACATCAGCAGAAAAGAATCAGTTGCATCTATTTTGGTGAAGGTAGTGTTAACTTTCAAATACTGGCACAATATAGAGTGAGTGGCAAGCCTTGTATCAGCAGGCAGCTCCTTGTTTTCTAGTTTGGTAGCAGTATTTTCTGTTCTAGGAAAAGACCATTAGTACCTTGTCCGTCTTTGTAATAATAGTAATAACAAAATTACCATTTTTTTGTTTGTTTGTTTTTTCCAAGTAATGAGGGA
Source organism: Anser cygnoides (assembly GCF_040182565.1). Classification (NCBI taxonomy): domain Eukaryota; kingdom Metazoa; phylum Chordata; class Aves; order Anseriformes; family Anatidae; genus Anser; species Anser cygnoides. Next base: position 12,051,069 of record NC_089874.1, on the reverse strand, counting down.
TGTGCTTACAAAAATATGATTAAAATATCCATTCCAAAATACCTTAGAATCTGAACACAACACTTCTAATCTTCCCACTTGCCTTGTGTACCAGAGGGTACTGCTCTATGTGTGGGTGGATGAGAAAAAAAAAAGAGTTTCAGAGAAGTCTATGTTAAATGTCAGTGCTGTCTTGGAAGCACCTTTATTATCAGTGATAGCTTGTCGGGTCTCAGATAAAGCAAAATTATTCAAAACATCTTAATAAAAGTATCTGTTTGTCTTTCCTCTGCTAAATGGCAGCTTATTGATTTCTTTACTGCACTATTACAGTAGCAGAATTTGAAATGTTTTGAAAACATCCCTTAGAGCCACACAACAATAATTAACAGCATAGCAAGTGCTGAGCAGCGAGTAGCTGATAATGACAGAGTCTAATGTCGACTGAATGCAATTAATCATGGATACTACCCATAGAGCTTAGGATTTATACTTGGTTATTATAAAGCACTGATGAGGTCCCCTCTCGATCTTTCACAATGTATGTATTAAGAGTATCTCTTCTGTATAAGCAGAAGAAAGCAGAAGGAATGCTTTGAGACTTGTATTTCTTAATATGTTTACTATCACTCCATTATGCAGTTAGCGGCTGATATTCTCCTAGGAAAGCAGTATCACAGAGAAGCAGCAGCAGTTCATGCCTCTAATCTTTCCAGCAGAAATGACAACAGGCAGTATATATGCACAATCCCAAAGTGGTATATAAGTGCCAGCACTGTGGGATACCTTTATCCTACCTAAAAACAACTTTTCATTGCCCAGCTTTGCTTAGGGTAAGTAACCATGATTAGTGCCGTGTGCCTACTGGCGGCTTCATAATTCATATAAAATGGCATTCATTCTTTTCCTTCTCTGTTGTTCCTGCCATCATGTTCCACTTGATCAATCCACTCTAATAGCTGTTTGGCACTTGACGGGTGACTAGACTCTTAACCCTGAAGTGAGTTCAGAGCACGTAAAAGGGCGCAGGAGTTTGTCATGTTGCAGCACACTTTCAGTCAAACCTGAAGCTCTTTATAGATGAGTGAAGAGGATCTCAACATACAGAATTCTCTTCCTCTAAACTTGAATCAAACACAGCTCCCAGTCTCACCTAATTCCCAAGAAAGAAAACAGCAGGGAACAGTGATTTCTAAATTGTAGGATGTTGCATATACATTCAAGGAGCTCACAGTGGAAGGACCACTTTTATCTTCTCGGTGTTCAGAAAGAAGAGTGTTTACCTGTCTGTGTTGTGTTCAACTTAAAAATTGAATGCGAAGGAATATCCACTGGTAGGCAAGTCATCCAGCTGATAAAAGATGTGGTCATTGGCAGGCTGATCAAAAGTTTTGTACACTATAAACTCTTAAACTGAATATGGGAAGTGAAATATACGGTTTGAATCTTAATGCTCCTTGTTGGTCACCAACCAATTCAGGAGTGAACGTCTGCTGGTGAAAGCAAGGTGTCTTCAAGGACCTGCAAGAGAAAACAAGACAACAAAAGTCTTTTTAGAAAATACTGGGGCCAAAAGATTGAGTAACGACTGCTGATATGGGTTGAAGGGCTCTTCGGGACTGACTCATAAGTCAGGCTCTTGAAAATCCATTGATGCCGATGGGCATTCAGCACACAACTACGGAGTCAGAATACCTCTTTCTTGTTGCTGCCATCCACTCCTTTTTATATTTCACAATAAGGCTGTGGAGTATATGGACATGAAAAGTTACCTAAGATGAAGGCTTAATTGAATTCCATAACTGAGGAGATACTTTAGACAATAAGCAAAAACTCCACTAAAGTGATGTGTTTTTTATTACTTTTGGAAGATATAAAATGAATGGAAGAGGGCTACGTTTCTGGGTTTTAGGCAAAAAACAATATTAAATTGAGGGAATGGGAACGAAAATCCCCATGTGTCCAGACTGCTCCATAGCTACGCAGCTGAATTTCCTCAGAACTGGAGCGTACAATATGGATGATTGCTTTCACTAGGATATTATATGATATGTAACTTTTGTCTAACTTTCTGGGGCAACTCCTATGTCCTGAAGGAATTTCATAAGAAAAGTCAAAAAAAAAAAAAAAAAGCAAGAAATGCGTTGGACAGTACAGGTTTGGTTTTTTTTTCCACTTTTGCAGAATAATAAATGGACATTGCTCTCCTAATACAGTGCTTTAGGTGAAGTGTGATTGCCTTGTTCTTGGTTTCTACAGCTAAACAGAAGAACGCAGCCCACTGGAAATCCAGTTTTCAGACAAGACATAAAACTTAGTATCTTGCGTGTTCATTAAAAACTCTACACAACTTTGCACAGAAGTAGAAGGTAGTTATTCTGATATCTTAATCAGTTTATACGCATGACTTTACAATGCTCCCACAAATTCCAGTGGATTTCTTTTAATAATTTCTTTCTGATTAGAATTCTCTTCTTGAAAACATGAAAAAATGAAACAGCACATGGGAAAAGTTCCGTATTATAAAGAAAAAAATTAAAAAAAAAAAAAAAGAAAGAAACAAAAAAATACCTAAGCAGTGGGGAAGACTGAAATGATGCTTCCATGGCTGAGTGCCTGGACTTGTCTCCAGAAGTTCATTTTTTGCCTGTAAGTGAAATGGACAGGAGTGTTTTAGTTAGCAAGCTGGGAAACCAAAAACTGCTATTTTGCTTTCCCAGAAAAATTGAAGTTTTGAAAAACCCTTCATGCCCCCTATTTATTATTAATAATAAATATTATTTATTTATAAATAAATAATAAGGAAAAAAAAAGAAACAATAGAAGTGAGCAAAATACTTAATCACTGTGTTTTGACTAAAGGGAAATTTTTCATTGTGCAGGATTTTATTTTAAATTTTGTCAAGGATCCTATTTGTCATGTGTCATTCAAGTCTAATTAAATCCAAAGGTACCTGGAAGATGAAATGATAATTTTCTTTCCTATTACCTACCATTTCCTGTCCTCTTGTTTTGTTTTGTTTTGTTTTGTTTTTTTCCAAACCTAGAAACCAGTGCAATGCTGCTGAAAGCAGGAGAACTATCCAGGCATTTTTCTTTCATGCGTATCCATTTGATTGTACTCCTAAGTGTAACGAGAACTGTTAGTTTTGCCATTGGTATTAATGGAAGCACTAATGAGAGGTTTTAGCAGATCAGATGTCTATCTAACATCAAAGTACTACTCATATTTTTCCCTTGTTTGCATATCAAAAAGTATGAAAAGAAAACTGTTCAAGGCAAGGAGTTAGGAGGTATCAGTGCCATACTGTAGTTATAAAATTTGTTTATTTTCTGCCTTACCACTTGTTATCAGTGCATACGTAGCTTCTCCCCATGACAGAGGAAATGCCAGGCAAGCACTAGAATTTTTCATTTTCTGCTACACGTAGAAACATTGTCCCTTTACTCCTATGGCAGTGGCTGCAGTGAGTCTGAATTAATGACTCTGTATGTGTGTTATGTTCATGATGGACATTAAGTCTTCCAGATACAATTTTCTGTAAAGAAAAGTCATTTTATTTTCAGCTGAATAAGCACTCAATCATATTACCCAAGTCAAACAAAGTTATTATTTGGCTTTTTGCCAAGTTGTACAGTATAGAAAGGTCAAATTTTTAATAGCTTTGTACTCCATGGTAATCAAATTTGTAAGCCTGGAGAAATAAACTACTTGACTATATCAGTGTTGTCTGCATGTTTAACCGCTGCTGCTCTATTCATATGGTAGCTGCAACAGCAGAGCAGTCTGGGTTTTATCTTGGTCATTAGTTTTGTGTTTTAAGGTATAATGTGCTAATCATATAAGATCAGGGCTAGCTAATTTGAGCTATTTACTAAACTCCAGTTTTGGGGAGTAAACCAAAAGACAGTGTTCCTGATTAGACGTCTGCTGGTAAACCAAACAAGGTTACAATATAGTAAACCTGGATACACATAAGTGTTAATAACTTTCCCGAATCGACCATAATTAGAAAGAACACCTGCTTTTTTTAAAAGTCATTTTTCTTCTGGTTGACTGGGCATTGCATTTTGCAGGAAATGGATGCTGATTACATGCAAATGAAATTTCTAAGGTTTTCTTGTGTTTCATTTTAAAAAATAATCATGCCCTGTTGTGCACCAGAAGCAATCCAGCCTGGCTGTTGTTCAACAGCACCCGTATGTCAAAAAGGAGCTATGAAACCTTGAGAAGTCTGGAGGAAAGGAGAAAATCTTGCATCATCATTTCAGCTATCTATCTTCTTAAACATCAGATTAACCTGAGGTTTTTGTGATTTTATAGTAGCAGTTGTTATGAATTGGCTTAGAGTCAAGGTACAATCTGACTGGTGAGAGGAGATGAATTATTAAGCTGTAACACAACGGCTGGGATTTGGGCCTGCCAGACAGGATGGTTAGTGCGATGGTTGTCGATGGCTTCTTGATGATGAACTTTTTGTCTGTCTCAGAATAGATGAGGACAGTTGCAATAGCCATGGTGATGTGGTAGTAATGTCTCTCTTGGTCATTAATTTCACTGACCTTTCCTTTTCTTTTTTCCTCAAATTTTACCTTGCCTGCAATTTGGTGGTCAGAGTGTGAAGTTATTGCCTACACTTATGAACCTCTAGAATAAGGAGACACTCAAATCTTAACAATTATTTTAAATAGACTTTCTTACTTTTAATAGCTACCAAATGATAAGTAGTACCATCAGAAAACCTAAGCAATATTGTCATGGAGACAGAAATCTTCCTCACCTGCTAGAGATTTACTTGCTGCTGTGCACTGCTAGAACTGTGCTTTACATTTCGCCTATACAACATATGCTGCAGAATTCAAATCCAAACTACATAAAGATGTTAATTTAAACTGGATTGTTAAATCATATGATGTAAATCCCTTATTCAAAATTAAAGTGGTCTTCATTGGATTTAGCTTAATTCACTTTGGAAGTGTCCATATAGAATTGTAATGCAGTTTAATTAATCAATTTAAAAACCTTATTCAATGTAATTTACTAGAGCATTGCTTGCATAAGAGTACTGTCCTCTGTCTATAGCACATTCTCTGATTAAAAAAAAACATATTGGCAAAGTGGTGCTTTTCATAAATCTTAAAGGAGAAGCTCCATGTTTTAGTTTCGTTGAACACCACTTGCTTCATGAATGGGTTCCACAGTAAAATACTGACTGTAACACCCAGGACTCACCCCTGAAAGGCACGCATTGCTGCCTGCTGCAGTGTGTATGATGTGGGTTACTCTCCTGTAGCTGCTGCCACACAGTGGGAAACCCCAGCCCAGCAGAGCACTGCTCCATCTAAGCACAAACCCGTCAGCTCACAAGTGCAAGTGGGTGGGGGTCCTGCTTTACATTTTAAATAAGTCACAGAAGCAAGGGCTCATGTGAAGTGAGCCTGAATAACTTAGAAAATTATCATTTCTAGAGAATTAAAGAGGTGTTTCCATATGTTTGACACAGGTTCTTCAGAAGTAGACTCTTTGGGTGTGCACTGAGAAATGAGGAAACTCCACTGTGTTTTGGTTATTATTCATTTTTTTCTTAGATCTCAAGTTTGTAACCATCTTTTCTTCCAATCACTTTTTTCTTTTTTTTTCTTGCCTACTGAAACTGCTTAAATACTGCCCAAAAAGTAGTGCTTTTGGTTCTGAGGCATTTTTTTCCCCCATCTTTAGAAAGAAGGAACTGGTTCCTGTGCCAACTTGTTCTAAGGTAAGTTTCAGTTTCAGCTAATTATGAACAACTAGCTTGTGTCATCACAGAGAAAATAGGATGTAACTAAACAGAAATATCAAGAGATTCTTTACGTTTGAAATCAGGTATCACAAAATTTTAACACATGAAATGGGAAGTGTCATGAACACAATTACATTTGAAGTTCCATGACTTCGTGTTTATCATGTTCATAGTAATGTCACCATCATCCTGGTGACGAGCAGGCACAGAAGCATCAAAAACCATTCTCTTGAGACCCAGTTACAAACATTTGCAAGACAAGAATTTTCTGCTTAAAGATAAATTTTAACTTGCACAGCTTTGCTCCAACAAGAAGTACTTGAGGACTGGACTGAAAGCTTTGAGGTTATAAGAAATTTTTTCATTAAGAAAGGGAGAAGTCACGTAGTGCCTTCAACAGAAGGAATTAGATCACTGAGTGAAGACTTGAATTGACAATTCCAGCTCCATGCTGGATGAGGTGACTGATTGCAGCCCACTTGCAGGGGGATACTGTGGATGGACTTCGTGTGTGGCTGCAGTGAAGCCAAAAAAAAAAAAAAAAAAAAAAAGTAGCTTCAGATTTTTCCTCTTTTATTAAGTGTAGACTCTGTCTCACTTGCTAGACTCTGACTGTGTGATCGACATTTGAAAATGGGATACGCCAATCTTTGGGAGCAAATCTTGTGATGGTTATCTTACATGTTCATACGTTTTGGTGTTTCTCTCCAAAGTTGTCTGAAAATCTGTTCCTTATTGACCCAACATCCATATCCAAAATCTTAAGTGATTTCTTTGCCTTTTACTCCTTATTTAGTACCTGCTTTTTCTCCTCTTGTTCTGGTGCTACAGGACAGGAATGGCACATAAGCAGCAAGGAGGTGTTTTGCACGCTGGTGGTGTTACAGTCCCAGTACAACCAGTCAAGCGATTGGATGGAATTGGCAATGTCATGATGGACACAATTCTAGTGCTTCCCAGAAAAGACCTCCAGTGTCTTTTGGATGCGAGTCTCAGAAAAATAGACATTACAAAATAAAGCAGAAATGAGGGCATTCTCTGAAATATTCATCCAGAAAAATCTCATTAGGAGTAAACAGAGATCTTTGCCTGCTTACGAGTACAGAAAACAATGGATTTAATTTATTCTGTGCAGTTGTTGTCCCCACATGGCAACTGCAACAGTTGGACAACTGCAGGCTGCTCTCCCACCTTGTGGCCTGGGACTCCTTTCTTCCCACCTTGTGGCCTGGGACTCCATGCTTTTGGCCTCTAAGTCACAAAGGCGCTATTCCGACATAGTGATGTGAAGATCTGGAAACCAGAGATTTATTTTGGTTGCTAGAAATGTTTTGTTTTTGTTTTTTTTTTAGTTTAGGAAATGTCAAGCTCAGTCAAGAACAAACTGTAATTTGTAAGCAGTGTGCTGTCTGCACTGTGGTAATGGTAAAAGTGGTCAAAAGATTGTCTGGAAGTCAGGGAGGGAAAGGACAGGAAAAGAAAAGGGACGGTAATGAAGTTAATTCAGTAAAGAATAAAGGAGGGCCACACGAATGTCAAAGTCTATGCGGCAACTTATGCTTTTTTATATTCTCTAAAGTTAAGCAAGGGCTGTATCATTGGAAAGGCAGGTTGACTGCGTGTGAAAACATCAGTTAAGCTTGAAAGGAAATCTTCAATGAGCATAAAATTCACAAATGCATAAATTCGTAACTTTCTGTGATATGAAAAGGATTCTAGCATTGTTTTTCTCTGCCTCTTACAAATCCTGTCTCATTAAAGGAAGTTCTCAGGAACGGATTCGGGAGGACTGTGAAACAATAGGTTTGAGTACAGCAGGAGGTTTGATGTAAGTGCAGGGACAAATAAGCAGGGATACCTGCTGAAAGTCCCAGAAAGAGGGAAGAATTGGTAGAACTGTGTTCATTATGTGATGAGTGTCTGTGGTGTGGGCAGGGACTTGGTGGAAAAAAGGGAAGAAACCTAAAACTTGAGATTTCCAAAGCCACTGGAGGGAATGAACATGTGCTCAAGTCTCTAAAACTGTAGCACAATCTCTCATCTTAACAGCATGACATTTTCTAGTTTAATACCTGTAATACAGTCTGCAGTCACTGTGCCTGAAGCAGCCAGCGGGGGTGTGAAAGGACAGAGCCCAAAGTCAGCCTCCCATCTACCCTTCCTTCTCCTTACCTTTCCCCTGGAGCAGGTGGAAAAGGACAAAGCCACAACCTTCACTTATGCTGAATACCTGGCACAGACGGCTTTCCAATATTTCAGACATATTTCAGGGTTGTTTGCTGTGCCTAGTGCAGAGGGCATCTTCAAGCAGCCTGTGCTGCTGTGCGTGGCTCTCTCCAGGGGTACCTGACCAAAAGCAATGATGTGTTACAGCAAGGTAGAGGAAAAGCGGTGCAGGATACGGATCTGTGTTGAAAGGCAGGTATGCAGCTTATTTTCCATGGTGCCAAATCCATAGTCCCATGCATATGAAAGGCAGAGATCAAATCCATTTCTAATGCGTTTTACACGACCACATTAAAAGACTCTGACAACCTCCCTCTGCCTCCCTCAAGCACTGCGAAGGGCAGCGTTTACACCGCTGAGCAGCTATGCAGCTAATTGCTTGCCTGTAAAAGGCTGATAGATTGCATAACAGTGCAAGGGATGTGTATTTAAACCAACAGAGAAATCACCTAGTGATTCCTTTACTACATTCATTTGTACAGCTAAAGAAATAAGTTGTTCTCTTAAGATTTCAGGCAGCATTGTGTAACACTAGGCATCCCCTGTATGCATTCAATAAGGGCACAGATTTCAGCCCAGCAGAAAAAGGAGTCTGAGGTCTGGGTGGGAAATGAGATACTCTGAAGTAAAACATTTCTGCAAAGGAAGGAAAATAGGAGCCAAACTCAAATGCTGTGAATATGCTTCTAATTGTTTGGATCACACAGGGTATTACTGATACTAGAGTTATTTGGGGAAGAAGCATTCATGTTTACAAACATCTAAGAAATACGCAGTCACAAAATGGGAAGGGTAAAACAAACAAAGGGTTGGGGTGGCAGGGCAAGGTTTCTTGTGCTTGGTTTCTCTTCTTCTACTTAAATATTTGTATTGCAACACTGAGACAGCAAATGGTTAACAGGCAAAGACAAAACCCACTGTGACCGTCAGGTCTCTGTGCAATCATCAGCAGAACTAGCTATTCTAGCCAATTTAATAGCTTGAAAATGAACTCATTAGTGGTCTTTTATCAGTGGAAAAAAGTCTATTAAATCCGGATGTGTGAAGAAGCAGTACGGAGGCTCATTTCCATCCCACTTGTGACCTGAACAAATCAGAGAAATGCTTTTCAAGGAACGGGGTCAGGCTTGACTGCAATAAGATATTTTCTATACACAGCATCCAACTTGTATCTTTCCTTCAAGTTTCTGATGCAGTTAATTTTAATTTACAGTCTATTTGTCACTCCCCACATCTCTCCCTCTAGCCCCCTCCCCAGTACCGCTGTCATCCATAAACATGTGGGCTGTTTATAAAGAGAAAATGTACTACAGTCTGTTGGATTTCTGGATATACCTGCCTAGTGACATCCCTCTGACAGGTCTGGACTCTACTGCTCGCAGACCAAGGTGGTAAGAAAAGATTCAGGTCCTCACCTGGAAAGTAATGATGCTGATTTATAGCAGCCTGGGAGCCAGCCAGAGCTATGGGCAGGGGCAAAACATGCTCCAGCCTTGTGTCTGTCCCGTTGGTGAACATGTGAAATGTTTGAGATGTATATCCCCAGAAGGAGGCAAAAGTATTTTATACACAAGGATGTTGGCATTGCTCTGGGATTATGTCTCAAAATTACCTATACACAGTTGTTTCTATATTTTTTGCTTCTGATGTGACGCACCATGCTGAGTGAGCTAACACACGTGAGACTGAAATACGCATTTTCCTCTGAAGGTGGTATGTCTGTGGGATAGTGCCATCAGACAGCTTTCAGTCTTTCAGCAATAGTCCACAGTGAATTTTAAATCTTTAGCCTCTTGAGGATAAGCACATAAGGACTGTTGTTGACAGAAATATTCAAAAACTGTCTCATGTCTTGGTATGAACGAGTTAAATATCTCTATAGGACTACCTCTAACAACAGCTTCAGGCACTTCTGGAATTTCTATGGCTGATCCTTAGTTCCTGTACAACTGTATGCAGTCACTACATAGTGAAATATCACTGTCTTCAACACTGTAAGGGAAAGACTGTTTCCCTTTTTCCTTGCAACTATTTGGTCAAAAGTTAAACTCGTAATGGAATTAGATTTTTTTTTAAATTTAATTCCAGACATTTTATGCACATGTATTTAAACTTACATTACTTAATAATATACTAGGATTACTTAATGGCCTCTCATCCTGCCCTGAAACATAACCCTATTATTCCAGCCTTAGCTCTCTTATGAATTGAAAATCCCAGCTATGGTAAATTCCTTTGAAATGATGCTGGGATTTTACACTGAGTCTGTGGGCTAGTTTGAGACCACCAAACTCATTTACTGTTGTCTGTTAAGCCAGGCATGAATCACAGATCTCTGGGGTGAAAACTCACTTTATTAACCCCCTGGGTCACCCAGCTACCAAGGCAACGGGTTTCTTCAATGAGTAACTCCATAACTAAAGCATCAGCTACACGAAACCCAAATCCCTTGATTAGAAGAGGGGCTGGCAAACCTCAAACCAGGCACATAAATACTTCCCAGAAGTTTGTTTAGCACTTAGCAGAAGCTGTTCTCCTTCACTTGCTTTGAAAGGAGCAAAACTGAAAATTGTTCCCCAGTCCTCCTTGCCAGCCCGGAGCCAGCCTGATAACTTGATTTGTGTGGTCTCAGCCTCGCAGCATGCCACAGCACTTCTCCTCTCATTGCCTTGCGTGCTCCTTCTAGCATGCCTGTGTCCTGGGGTACACCTGGAAGTCCAGGAGACCTGGTCATGTTATTAGCTTGTCTTACAGATGCTGCAAGGTTTGCTGCGAGTCTCTCATGTACTGCATTGTGCATCAGAAAAGGAGACACTGGGGGTGCTTTATCCCATGCAGTCCAAAAAAACATAAATTTGGAGTTAAGACTGGGTATTTATTTGATACTTTAAGGTAAACAGAAATCTCATTTACCTAGGAGAAAGGTTCTGCCCTCTTATGCCTTCTGAAGTCTGGTTTAATTTTTGCATCTCTCTCAAAGACATGAAAAAGGCTGCAGAATTATAAGAATGCGGCATGTGAGTGTAACAGGAGAATTTTATTGAACAAATCAAATAAGGGTCTGTCTTATTTAAGGTGTTAAGATTGCCCTGTGCAGCAGTAGATGTCCCATAGCACAGCTGGGCTGTTGTGGAGCACTCTCAGGCATGTACCATTATTACAGAGCATCACTCAATCTGCTTTCTTGTTGAAGCTTTTGACACACTGTGAATTTGTTTGTAAAATTCCAACGTGCTTTGCTTAGCATGTCTATAGACCAGCAGATGCATGCATTTGTTGCTGCGAAGTAATTTTATGTTATCTGAAGTCCTATTTTTATGTTTCAAAGTCTTTCTCCACACATCACTGGGAATGTTAAACTCTCACAAAGCAAGGGGAGAGAGCCATTTAAATTACAGGCATACAGATAACATTCTGCCTTTTATTCTTTGTTCTCACAAAGTATGTACTGTACAAGAAAAGAACGTGGTCACCTATCCCCTTGCTAGAGAAACTGTCATTCCTAATTCATTTATACAGGGTGCTTAAGATGCCTTAAGCAAACTGAAATAGCTTTAAAGGAAAATTAATCTAGTTTGACTGGAGCAAACTAGTTTTTTTTCTAGAAGTGTAACACATTTGTTAAAGAAAGAGGTCACGCTGCTTTTGTAGGGCCATTCACGGGGACTGTTAATAAAATACTCTGCCATGCTTTCACCTCTCCCCAGTGGGAGGATGGCAGCACAGCCAGTCTCCGAGCACCCATCCAAGTCAAAGTGGTGGGGTGGCTGCTCCCCTCATCTCTGCTTTGGACATCTCCTAATAAAGTGATGGTGAAATGAAGGAGCAAGTCCTCAGGGCCTGCGAGGGAGGACCAGGCTGGTGGTATTATGACTGCTGAGAGGTTGCAGTAGATGTTCCCATACAGGGGGTGATCTGTAAGACCTCTCTAACTAGGAACGTAGATACGATAACTAGACACCTTCAAGGGCAGCATTCAACCTCTTCTCCACAAAATGTTATTGAAGAAGTGTGTATTAGCTGAGGACATCTTAGCCATGTCTTCTCATCCATGTCTTCATTTATTCTAATGTCTCAGAGAGCCCTATTCCTGTGGCTTTTGAAGGATTTCTACCTTGTTGTTCTGTTAATAGAGATTGAAGCAGTAATATTGACATGAATTTTCTAGGAACATCAGAAAATAACACAGCTTCTTTGCATTAAATTCATCAGCTTGTTCTTTTTGGGAGAAAGGTGGGAAGGAACATAGCACTGCCGTGTGTGATGGTTCTTTGGTTCTTATAATGTATTTGCTCTCTTGTCAGCTTGGTGGCAATGTCAATGCACTATTCCTCAGAATAGCAATCAAGATTAATTAATGGGTAATGTGTCAAAAGAGCAACCCTTCTCTGTGTGACTGGATAACTTCAAGAATACTACAAAAATCTTTCTAATTGTTGTACAGCAGTATTTAACAGTGCTGTTGTATAATATATATAATATATAATAATAATGTAACTAAATAAAATATATAATAATATATAATCACTACCGGATTTTGTAGAGTTTATGCCTACTTCTTTCAAAATCACACAGATAACTTCAGGGCTAATTTCTATCATCTGTATTCATGGAAAACATTTGGAATTTTGTCCTGAAAATGTCTTTTAGAAAAATTAAGACCCATAGCCAATTTTGAAATTGCAAATATAGGTAAAGAAACAAAATCCCAAGTTAGATGTTTCTGATTGCTTATATTAAAGTTGTATGTGTCTATGAGGGAAGTATATATATATATATATATGCATATATATATAATAAAACAGAATTGCCAGGCCATGTGTTTTTCGTGTGAAAAAAATCTTCTATTTTAGATATGATACTGGTTACAAATGAAGCTGTTTAGAAAGAAGGTGAACAGACTGCAGTGTTTATTTAAGAGTAAAATGATTCCAAAATTATGTCCTCACATCAGTGAAGAAAACTTTTTTTGAAAAATATTGAGATAAAAGTTCTTTAGAAAAATAGTTGTGTCCAAATACACATTTTAAACAAAATCTAAACTATATACATGTAGCAACTCCTTTTTTTTTTTTATGGATTTATAAGTGGTACTGCCATGGAACATCACATGGATATTTAGAGCTAGATATTGCATCATAGTTAAGATATTTGTTTTGCTAGCTCACCCCAAAACTACATTTAGCATGTCTAACCTGAAGTTCAGTCCAGTACTTATCCCTGTAATGTTTTCTGGTTTGTAGATGCAAGTGTTCTGTATATACCAACGTAGCTTCCTGTTACACAGGTCGCACAGGTTGTGCAACACCTGTTGTGCAGGTCAGGTTAATACGTGTTAGGTAGTGTTTCGACTATTTAACATATTTTTTTAGATGAAAGTCTTTCTGTGTTCTGGTTTGATTCCTGTAAGATAGCCATGCTTAAACGTCATAGCATTAACAGCATGATACTCTTAACGAAAACCCATCATACATAGGCTGAAATGGTTATCCACAAGGTCAAATCTTAACATTTAGTAATTACTGATTTTGGATACAAGCTAGGGTTATTTTAGAGTGGTTATAATTATGGAAGTGTGTTTATAATCTATTGTAGTATTAGAATCTCATTATTATAGTAATGCCAAGTGCATTGGTTTCAAATACGTTTTCTCTTTTTCATGTTCTACCAACTGATTGCTCCCTGTGCAGTCCAGGACATGCTTAAGAAAATGTACCTTTTGTTCTGCTTTGATGGAGAGTGAGCACAAAGCATTAGTCTGTCTGATGAAATGGGTTTGAACTGTTGCATAAATCCCCAAACAATGGTAAATTCCACCTCACTGGAAAAATAAATAAATAAAAAAGCATCTCATTAGTTCTCTGCTGTCATTTCCTGCCAGGTTATCAGCTCTAGAGCACTCCTTTGATGTGTCATATAGCTGTTTTTAAAATAGGAAGAAATGATCTTGGAACTTTGGAAGAATGCTGGCATTTTTCCTTTAACAAATTAGAAGCTGAAGGAAGGCATTAGGAAAAAAAAGAGTGTCTCGTCTCGCCTCCCCGCTCCATCAAAACGCTGTCCTTTAGGCAAGATCTTTCAGGGATATACTGTCTCCTGACTGTCATCTTTTATACCATAGAGAAGCAACTATGAAAAGCTGAGACAAACATTGTTTCACCAGTCTACAGACTACTGTAAGTATTAATATGGTCATGTAAAGATTCCTAAAATATTGCAATAATACTAACAAGATGATAGTAGCATCTGGTAGTGACTTACGTCTCTGAACCACCAATGTCAAAATTTTCTTGTTTAGACAGATGGATTTCATAAAACTGTTATAGTCAGACACAGAAAATATAGTAGCTACGATTCTTGTGTTGCTCCTGTCTAATAAGTCTGAGCTTTGAAGAAGTCATTGCATGATTATTTTGATTTAAAGGAAAGAGAGGTCATATTTTCCTGTATAGAATTGTGTCTATAGAGGGATATATTATTTAATGCTGACTGTATTTAGGAGCCAAAACAGTTTTAAGATAGTATTGATTTAATTTGTCGAGTATGGTTTCAGTTGCAGTCCTTTATTAATCAGAGTGGTCACTAGGGCACTGACTGTTCTCATTCCTGAAAACGATTTTGGCATAATTGGTTCACTCTGACTTCAGCCTACCTTTTTATACCCATGTGTGAGTCCTGGGTAAAATAATCTGAAAGGCAAGATACCCAGCTCACAAGCATTCATTGTTTTACCTAAGGAATGTACAAATCACAAACAGTAAAGCCTGTATGTGTATGGCAGTAAACTACCCAAGCGTCATTCAAGATGTGTCTTTTAGCATCACTGTCAGGCTGGATAAAAAATTAAAAAAAAAAAAAAAAAAAAGCACATCTGGGAATACCCATCTCTGAGATGCTGCTGTGGCTGATGGCCACAAATGGGCTGGTGGATGAGGAAGCCAAATGTGCCACAGGCCAGACAGCTGGGGCATGGGGAAGGCTGCAGGAGTGGGGATGCTGGAAAGGACAAATGGACTCGTGGGCATACTGGGATGGACAAATGAGCAGGGGGAAAGCCCAGCACAGCTCTGAGTGAACTCAGCACCTCCTAAGTAAGCCTCCTGACACAGGTTTAATGGTTGCTTGTTCCAGGATTGTTTTCCCCGTAGCAAAGTGAGATAATAAGGAACCAGCTTTCAGCTGACTAAAACCCAGTCAGGTGTCTCTCCTGTTCATTCCCATTGTGCCTTGCATTCCTCTTCTGTATTCCCCAGCAGAAGATGTAAGAGACACTGTGTAGAGGCATAACATACATAACATTGCACCTGTGGTCAGAAGCCCAGCACCAATTTGTAAGAGGCATGAACCGCTGCGGTGTGATTCACTTTCTACCAAGCTTTTGTTCCATTTATTCTGTTCGTTTTGCTGTGCAGTTAACTTTTAATAAGAGTGAACTCTTTTGAACAAACCTCTTGTTCATACATTTTAGTACCTTCATTTATCTCCTCATGCCTGCTGTGAATAGGAAGCCTTAAGATATTTCATTAATGAGCCGTGTGAAAATGAACCAAGTGGACAAAGCAAGCTATTAATTGATTTTCATGTTTGTTGGTTATCAGCTGTGTGCAAAATTGCTCAGACAGATTAAGAACACATTTTAACCTTATCCCAAGCTCTAACTGCCTGATACTGGAAGAAAAGGTATTTAGCAGCTTCTGTAGCACGCACTGCTCAGCAGTCGGCGGTGGGTCAAGAACAGTACAAGAATCGAGGGCTTTTGGCTCTCCAAGCACAAGCCACTAACGCTCAGCCGAATGGGGAATTCTCACTTGCAAGAGCAGAAGGAGTGTTTTTAATCTCAGGCATGCAACTATTAGTAAGTAGCTTTTCATAGTAACATTTGAACAGACCTTTCAATGTACAGAGGACAGAGGAAAACTACAGCAATACTCCTGTGCGGGTTAAAAGGGGACATACACACATCATTAACATTGGTCTTGTGAATGAAGAGACCCAGAGACTTGTGAATACCAATTTTATCACAAGAACCTAGGAGGGCTGGCAGCAGCGGTACATGGAGCTCAGCCCTGTGTCTGACTGCAGCCCGTGGTGGATATGCGGGCAAAGCAAATGATGCTCTGAATAGGCTCTCACCCCCCACTGACCAGCAGCTAAAGCACTGCCTGAGTTACACATTGTGTTTTGCACCACTGCGGGCATAACATTAAAAAATTGTGTTGTTTAAATGACCTGAGAAGTGCATATAGATTGTCCATCTGAAGACTAATTCGTAAGATTGCATAAAATCACAGAATTCATTCATTTCAGAGCTCTTTTGAATTTCCTGTTTATGAGCTATTCTGTCTGGACCAGCCTTGGTGCAAGTTGTCCCAAGTTTCACTGATTTATGGGCCTATTCCCGAGACTGCCAAATGCCCTTCACTCCTAGCTAGTTCAATGCAAGTCAAAGTCACAAACCGCCAGCAGAATTCAGCTGCTAATCCCAGTCCCTGTGATCATTTGTTTTCTTATTCACTGTATGATTCACTCCCTTGCCTGGATTTCAGAAAACTGCTTCTGCTCTTCATAGTATTCTATCTCCTGAATGACAGACACAAAGTGTCTCAGCAGCTCATTTCTCCCCTTTGCACACTACTTTTAGAGTACTGATCAGACCTGCAGATCTTTCGCTACCTAGAAAGCTGTTCCTATTTCAAATCTGTTTGGATACTGTTTTCAACCTCTTGAACATATGTAATATTACATTTTTAGTTGGCATCTGCTAGTGTATTTTATTTGCCTTGAACAAATGCTCCAGTACAGGTCCCTATTCCCCTCTTACTCTAGGTTACAATTTAATGAACTTTAATAAGCTTAGATGCTGAGATAGATAGATAGGTTCTGCTTTCTACATTTAATATAATGCGTTGCCATGGAGATAAGTTCTTCTGTATATGACAAGTGACAAAGAAGCCAACGAAGGTATTGCCAAAATAGTTCAAAGATTGGAAATGTGACATTAAAAAATCTTTTCGCCAGTGAACTAAATTATTTATTTTGCTTCTCTTCTTGTTGATGTGTTTTATCTCTTCTTCCCTTTGGGACCATACTCTAACATCTCTACTCCTGCTCACAGGGTAGGCAGACATGTCTCTTTGGAGCCCATCCCAGTTCTGCTCTGTGAACTGGATTACGCTACTTAGAGATGTAACTAGCATTTGAGCAGTCCTCATCAGCAAAGTCTGAAAGGTTTTTCTTCATCACAGACCCATCACTTGGGTTTTTCCTGATCCCCCACCCAGAAGTTCACTGTGCAGCACTGCAGGGATTGTACCAGTTGGGATAACTCATGAGCTCATCTTCTGGGGTTTGCAGTCGTTATTTTAGCTTGTCCTTGGTACTTCTCTGAAGCTCTTCACCATTGTGTGAGAAACTTTATTGGACTAGAAATCTGGGGCTTTATTATTGGGGTTTTCTAGTTTAATCAGTTAAATGGATTGAATAATTCATTTAAAATATACAAATGTCAAGGCAGGACAAGATGATCAACACTATACATGTGTTCAGACCTACAGCAAAGCACTGGAGTTAGTCTGGTTCTCTCTTGCCTCATTAAAGCACTTGGGAGCACTGCCACTGATTTAATCCCTCGCATAGAGTAAGAGCTGTGTGCTCAGAAAGCACAAGATAAGTTAGTATTGTCAGAAGTGGAGATGGTATGAAATAGTATGATGTTCCTACAAGGGCTGTGGGTTTTTGCACCAATCATTACCTCAGCTTGCATCTTACATCTTTAGTGCATCCATACCTGCACCATTTATTTGGTTCCACATAAGGATGGAGTGAAATTCATGTCTGTTGCATAAATACCAACATTCTTAAGGAAAGTTCTGGCTGACAGTCAGACAAGTGGTAGAGTTTTAGAGAAAAGGACAATGAACCATTAGACCAGGAAGCCTAAAATCCCCTCCTGCCCTGGAGGAAAGCTTACTGCTCTCTTTATTGAACATTAATTCACAAAAGATGTTTGATTTTAAATATCAAAGACAAACATGTTTGGGTTGCAGTGAAGTGCTCCTGTAACTACATAAGGCATATCTTTCAAATTTTCAGGATTTTTGTGCTAACAGTGATTCAATTTATAGATAGTTTACAAAGTCTGTTTTGTTTGTTTACCTGAATATTGGGTACTTCACATTCAGTATTCTTCTAATCAGCAGAGTAATTTGTTACCTACCTCAAGAAATGTTACACTCCTCCCTAGCTTGATGATCTAAGTCATATGGGAAATTCATATCCAACTTAGTTGCTCAATTACTCTGGCCTCCAAAAAGAATTTAATTTGGATAATTAGTTTGGCTAATATAAACATATGATTTTATTATTTATTATTTTTATTTATTTCAAAGTCCTGTTTTAAAATTTTTATCAACTTTTTAAATCTAAATGTATATTAGAAAATCCAAATTCAGAGTAGGGAAAATGAAGCAAAGTAGTCAATGAAGTTCTTAATTTCATGTGTCAAAAAAAACACTACTCTTTGGTGTTTTCCATAAAAAATAAATGAGAGAGATGAATACTCAGGAGTCAGGAGGCAAGGACAATAGGATGGGGCTGTATCGTAAGAAGGAAAGCAGAACATTTCTGATCTTTGCATTTAATAGTTAATGAATATTTTTTGCTTAAAATTAATTAGTCCCACGAAAACTTAGTTGTCCCCATTAGCAGCTACTCTGCCTAGCTTTCTTCCAGTTGTATATGTTCACATTTTTGAATTTGTTTTGATTTTTCAAGTTTGAATGTATCAGTTCAAACTACTTAGTTTCACTTGGCTTCACACTAGAGCTATTAAAATTCCTGTCATTATTTCTTTGCCATAAATTGGAAGAGACATGGAAAATGCTCAGTGAAACTGTACTGAACTTTTAAAAAGAATTTGCTTATTTCAGAATTTCTTGTGAACATTTGACATATATATATATATTTAAATGGTATAAAAATGTGGAGAAAAATATTCTGAAAACTGCACTGAGCACTGTCGATGTGCCAGAGTAAATCATGTTTGACCATTCCATAATCAACCACCTTAATAACGAAGCTGCATCCGACTATGACAGTGCCATGTATTGAGAGGGTTCTCATTTCAGAGTTCTTTTGTACTCATTTTGGCTTATAAGACAAGGTGTATGTTATAAAACCATCAAAATGCCAAAATGGTGGTTGGAACAAATTTCATGAGGTCTCTAGTCCAATCTTCCAGTTGAAGTGGGCCTGTGGCCAACACTGGATTAGGTCAATAGAGATGACCTACTAGTCAACGATGGAGCCTCCACAACCTTGTTCTGCCACCTTTTCCTACCAGAGAGATTTTCACTCTGTCACCTTTGCAAGTACCCTTTAGGTAGTCATAGGCTGCTACTAGATTACCCCTTAACCTTCCCTGCCCCAACTAACAACCCCAGATGTCTAGGATACTGTGCCCTAGACCCTGGACCATCTGAACAGCCTTGAGCTGAACTCTCCCGTTTCTCATGATAATGCTTAAATATAAAATAAAACAGTGTTCCATATCTAGATTCACCAGTACCCAGTGGAGGTGGGTAGTAACTATCCTGACCTGCTAGCTGCATCGGTTTTGGTTTATTTGCAATTAGCACACACTGTTGGCTCATGTTCAGCTCAATGTTTATCACTACCCCAGGTCCTGTATAGCAG
The DNA here is from genome assembly GCF_040182565.1 of Anser cygnoides. Taxonomy (NCBI): domain Eukaryota; kingdom Metazoa; phylum Chordata; class Aves; order Anseriformes; family Anatidae; genus Anser; species Anser cygnoides. The sequence goes on along the minus strand of NC_089874.1, from coordinate 12,031,390 downwards.
GGCTGTTGCTCAGCCACTCACTTCCCAGTGGTAGTCCTGCCCAGCACCGAACAGTTCATATCTCATTGAATCCGAAGAGATTCTGCAGGTTTTCCAGCCACTGGTTTCTCCAACCCTTACCTGTTGGAGGATAAGCCACTATCCCTATTTTGGGATCATTTATAAGGATACAATTGTGTCTCATCATCCTGGTAGAGGAAGATATCAAACAACATAAGCCCTGCAGAAGTCCTTGGGATATTTTCTCCAAAGAACTTAATGTCTTGTAGTCCTCATGATGTAGCACATAGCTTTATTTCACTTTGCAGAAAGAGTATTTAAAAAAAAAATCATGTAAATGAAAGATTCCTAATACCCTTTTACATTAGGGTAGAATCGTTCTTCATATAAATCTTCTGAATTTAGAAATTATTTTTCTCCTTATTTGCATGAGTAGATAATCTGTTCTTTCACAGTTTAACAATAGTAATCAATATTATTAGAAAGGTTTCACTTTCTTATTGAGAAGTCATAACTTTGAGAGAACAGAATTGATTTTTTTAGAGCCTTGCTAACTAATAAGCACCATAATTTTCTTGTCATTTAAAGAAACTCCTGTTCTTGCAGATGTCCATCTAGGTACAGAAAAGCTTCTGTGAAATGTTATTAGTGTTTAAGAAGAAGCACTGGGTATTCGTCAAGAGCTTTACTGCTAGCAAACTACAGGTGTTCACTTCAAATCTGGGCACACCGGGTATTTTAGTATTCATCCTGTACTAAGAAAATGAGCTGACAACTAATTATCTGCACAACTTCACAAAAGTGACTTATGCCAACTCCAGATCAACACCATTGAAGTGAATATTCATTATATCTATTCTGGAGTACCATTTTTCAGAAAGAGACATAAACAGTTCAGACTGGAGCAAATGCAAGTCTGAATGAAGCCAGAAATTGCAGCACGCACTTTCCCTTGTGCTTACAGAGTCAGCAGACTTCCTGCATGGCAAGGTTGAAGCTCACATTTTCTTTATTTTTGATAAAGAGAGGACTTACATAATCAAAGCCTATTGGTAAAAATGTCTCTTTCCACATATCAAAAAATGAGGAAAACTTTTCTTCTCAGAAATGCAGGTGGAGTTCAGCTTCACTTCAGGTCATGGACATGCAGACCCAGACCTACTCCTTAGACAGAAGTGTCTAGGAAATTTGGCCAAGTCTCCAACATTACTTGCAGGAGAACTCAGACTTCCTTGCTGCCTCTGTGATTATAATTTTGCCAATAATATCCCTCCTTTGCTCCCAGGGGAGGATGAATCGCCCCCAGTTGAGTACAAACAAAGTTGTCTACTCTTCTTCAGATTTCTCTGTTTCTCACTCTCTTGTCTCTCTGTTTCTCACACATCCTCATCACTTTCTAGGAGCAGGCATATTCTTGACATTTCACTAGTAGCAAACAGGGCAAGAATCACCTTTGTCTAAAACTGTCTTTTAGATAGGTAACTAATGTGAAGTGTTGACTGCTTATATGTCAGATGAATGTGTTTTCCTAAGGGTCTTGGAGAAAGAGAACACAAACCTGAAGGGCCTGTACAATCCTGTAACATTTTTTCATTTGTTTTTCATTTGTTTCTTACTGTTTGCCGATGACAGCAAAAAGAGACTGACTTGATGCTTTAACCAATACAGTAGCCATGAGACAGTTTTACTTCTAGTTTATTAAATCTTCTGGCAGGTTGCATATGTGGAGGGAGTCTCTCGGAGAGCGAGCAGGTGGACTTATCCATCGTTGTTTGGAGTTGGCTCAAGTCCTTTTGCAGAACCATTGCTATGGTTGTTATCCTGAGTAAGTTGGTAGCTTGAGGGCTGGACAGTCAATCTATATGATATCTCCCAGGATTCACTTTTGGTCTCTTTGCTGTTTTATATCCACCTGCTTCCTTTTGGAAATGTGGTTAGGCTGTAGGACCAGAGCTGTCACTGTTCTGTCAGTGATAAATAACCAATGTGCTTGTCATTCTCCCCAGTCGTGCCATGAATGCTTCATGTTGCCCTTAGCAGCTGTTCTTTGACAGAAAACTTGCAAACAAACTCGTTAGAATAAAAATCTCATCAGAGGAGGTTTAGTAAGTATCTCCAGTCCCATTCTCAGGATTCAGTCCAAGCACAGATCCATTGGTTTTAGCAAACACCATGAGAAAGCCTGGAACACTTCCCTTCCACTAAGTCTAAATGTCTTCATTAAATATCAAAATATAAAGACTGCCAACTTCACCCTAAAAGATTAAGTGTGTGTTTGAGGCATCCATCGCGTGCAGTCCCATCTCAGTCTGCTGCTCAACCAAACCGGCTGGAGCCAAACGCTGTGGGAGGCCAGCCTGTGGGACTGGGGCTGCAGTCTCTTGGGGAGGATGGCATGCTGTCCTGGGCTGGTAGCCATCAGCAGAAATGCCTGTCCCCAGACTGCCCAGAGCAATGCCGAGCTATCGAGCAAGCTGCCAAAGGCTTTGGGATCATTCCTCAGCTTTGTTTCTTGTACACCTGAGTGGCTGGCGCTATTTTAGGATTTCATAAAATTATTATAGAATTTTCCAGTGCTAGAAGTGGAGGCTTTCTTACATTTTCATTTGTTTGTTTGTTTGTTTACCTGTATTCTGAAAGTAGTTGTTACTACCAAGAAAAGAGTTTTTGTCCAGGAGAGGTGGAAAGAAAAGCTACATTACTGGCAAGACCAAGTAAATCTGGAAGAATACAGCACAATGATTTTGATATACATCCTGCCCCACACATACATGTCTTTCATGCTCTTATAAACTATTTTCTCCAAATACCACATTTGGCCGGTGCCTGCTGGATAAGTAGAATTTTCTGTAGTTTTCCAAACAGCAATAAATTATTACTTATCCTTCACCATATCTTTGAAACAGCTTCCTTCATAAGCATCAAAGCAAACTGTTCATGCATTTGGATCACAACAAAAGACTTATGAGCCATCTTTCCTTCCATTTATAGGTTTTACTTTAATATCTAGAGAGTTACCCCTATTTACAGAGTAGTAATCAAAAGGATTAATCTTCTGCCTAATTTTGCTGTTCCTCTTTTACCTGGTAATGTTTTCTCATTTCCCTCTGTTTAAAAATAATGGTTCTAAGCCTTTACTCCGTGGAGTAGCACCTGTAAAAAAAGTATTGCTTAGTTTTTCATACAGATGTCATCCTCCTGATTAAGTCTGACAAGGCAATTGCAATTACTGGAATAGAAATGTTTCAGGAATTGTATTTGTTTGGCAAACATCTTAAAAGAAATTAGTGAATGTTAGGTCTGATAAAAGGAGCTATGAACAGTACCAGGAAATGAACTCTTGTTATTTATCTACCAGGCAGCTACAGACTGATACGTCTCCATGCTGACCTGCAGGGATTGCTCCTGTGGGTGATCTCCACAGACTGTCTCCTCACCATGTTTCTCATGGTTTCTGTAATCCAACTGCCAGCTTATATTGGTTTTAGCACTATTTCGTTAAGATACACTTTAAAAAGGTGATGAGTTGAGCTGGGAATGGGCTCCTGAACTTTCAGGGGAATTGGATATCCCGAAAGTGTAGCTCCGTTGGAAGCTATCAGGCTTTTCTTGATGTGCATGAGGAGGAAGACGACTGAGATTATTGGTATTCTCCCTGCCATCAGTAACCATCCCTGCTGTGACTTTTAGTTAAATTCCTAGTCACCAGGAGGTAACTAAGTCTGATCTCACTCACAATGCTTTTACATTAATGTAGCTCTGTTGAATTTTCTTTCACATGAGTGTGAGAGAAAAAAAAAAAAAAAAAAAAAAAGATGTATCAAGGAAACATTTTACTCTCTCTAATCACAGAAAGGTTAATTTTTTATGTAATAATGACAGGCAAAAACAAGGAGGAGTAGTGTAGCTGAAAGCAAGACTTGAACATTCAGTAGAAAAATGAAGCTTGGGATGCATAAAATTTCTTTTAGGCAAGTTCAGGCTAATTTTATGAACCATTCACCCAGCTCAACTTTCTTTTTCTGTCTCATTTTCCTTACCAGCTAAAAACAAATATAGCAAACATCAGTAGACCTTGAAAAACATATTAAAATTTTGCACAAGGTTCCTCCTTTCTTTCAATATATCTCAGCTAAATTGAAACACCGCTATATTTTTAAGATGACAGCTTTCAAGAAAATATGATATCAAGTTTAACTTTAAAAAAAAGACTATATTTCAGTTCAGTCTAAGAAACATATGCAATGATATACTCCAGAATACATTGTAAAGAACTATTAGAAGACACCTTCGAAAACAAAATACAGTATACCGAGTCATTTCAAGCTCTGCATTTGTGTTGTTTGTCTTTACAGGTTGTTAATTAATAAAGCTATAAAACACAAAGAACCTACAGATAAAGGCATTCATAATGGAATGTATACTATTGCATTTGTGTGTACTCATTTCTTCTTTTTATTACCGCTTTCTGGATATGAGCTGGCATTTCCATCCCCAGGAACAGAGTTTCAAAATAATTCCATAGACCACAGCAACAGGCAGGCAACTCCAGTGACTTCTCAGTGCCAGTACCATTAGACATGACATGGGCTTTTGTGTGGGGTGGACCTGAGTTAGAAGAGTAGATGCTATTACTTTTTCCCAAAATTCACTGGTGTGTGCAGCTGGGAGTTTGACCAGGCTTTCTAGCTTTCAAATGCTCTTCAAAATATACATCTGTGCACTGATCCACTGGATAGTTTTGTTGTTGTACCTTGGTCCCCTCCAAGAACAGGGAAAGAAACTGCCTGTCTTAACCAAGTAAGCAAACAGCATGTCCATCAGAGAGAGCAATGTGCAGGAGCTGTTTGAAGTCATTATGGAACAGTTGGTGGAGCAGGCTCAAAGCAACCCCATTCTGGTGTCATTATCAAGACACGGGGGTTGTTTCCCCAAGACTTGTTGATAGTCTTCAGTGTTGTGAGTCACTGTGTGTTTTGAAGGAGAGGTACAAGGACATAGGAATTTCACAGGTCAATACTCTGCCTTGAAACATGGATTAGCTACAGGAAAAACAGGCCATAAGCACTACCTCTCACACCTTGAGAAAGGAGGCCTCAGGTGTTTTGTAGAAGGCTGCAAGTTCTGTGTAGGGACTCAGACTCTGCTGGACTTTGAGTGCTTTGCTGATGTCCTCTTTAGTATTTCACATTTGGATTCACCTCTCATGGCCAGAAGATCATGAGGGATGTAACAGGAATGAGACATGCACCCACCTGGTGCCACCAACTGGTATAAGTACATGAAAGCTCATAGAAGTGGTTTGATTTACATTGTTTAGAGATTTTGCTCTAAAAACAACAACCTTATTAAAATTAGGACAGATGATACCTGCTGAGCTTCATCACAGCTGTTGTTGTGCTGCTTATATACGAAGACAAACTTCATTTCCTTAAATGAGAAAAATGAACCCTCCCCTGGGGCTACCCAGCTCCTTGGCAGGATCCAAATCTCTGCCTGTCCTGCCTGAAGCTCAAGGCAGCCTGTCTTTATGGGCTGTCAGTGCAAAATTGTAATCTTCACGTTTTCTCTGTCCCTGCTTCTCCCATCTGCAGAACATACCAAAAAAAAAAAAAAAAAAAAAAAAAAAAAACACGGTTTGCCAAGACTCACCTTCTCACCTTGTGCAAGGTTTCCATTTTGTTCTGATTTTGGCATAAAGAAGATCTATTTTTCTAAACTTCTTAAAAATTGAAGACCTTCCAAGAAAGGATGAAATCCAGCCCTTCTGTCTGAATGAAGGTGTAAGCCATTCGCTCTAACTGAAAACTATTCACTAGCTACTGTGTTAACAGCTAGAAACATAAGTTTGGGGTATTAATTCCTGCAGATGGTTGCTAAAAGTTACTTGTATTTGCTCTTCCTAGAGCTATTCAGTGAAAAACATGACAATATCATAAGCACTGAAACACAAAGATTTGATAATTCAAGATGCAAGGTGTTTCTGCTAAAATTTACTAAAATATGGCTTTGATTGATATCATGACTGAAAACCACTATGACTGATAGCATTTGGATGGTGTCTGTGAAGTGGAAGGACTAAAGCTTCATATCATCCATCATATGGAGATATTTACTTTACTTCAAGGGTTTTCATTCCTATGAAATAGAATCATAGAATCATAGAATATCACAAGTTGGAAGGGACCCATAAGGATCATCGAGTCTAACTCCTGGCACCACACCGGTCTACCCAAAATTTTAGACCATGTGACTAAGTGCACAGTCCAAACTCTTCTTAAATTCCAACAGGCTTGGTGCAGTGACTACTTCCCTGGGGAGCCTGTTCCAGTGTGAGACAGCCCTCCCAGTGAAGAACCTCTTCCTGATGTCTAGCCTAAACCTCCCCTGCCTCAGCTTGACACCATTCCCACGGGTCCTATCACTGGTGACTAAAGAGAATAGATCGGTGCCTTCTCCTCCACTGCCCCTCATGAGGAAGCTGTAGACCGCAACAAGGTCTCCCCTCTGCCTCCTCTTTTCCAGGCTGAACAGGCCAAGTGACCTCAGCCGCTCCTCATACATCTTCCCCTCTTGGCCCTTCACCATCTTCGTAGCCCTCTTCTGGACACTCTCCAACAGTTTTACATCCTTTTTGTACTGTGGTGCCCAGAACTGCACACAGTACTCGAGGTGAGGCCGCACCAGCACAGAGTAGAGTGGGACAATCACTTCCCTCAACCAACTAGCGATGCCGTGCTTGATGCACCCCAGGATACAGTTGACCATATCCTGGAAATAGTTTGCCTGTTGTGTTTTTTGTTGTTGTTGTTGTTTTTTCCAGTATCCTATTTTATAGCCCTTTTTTTCCCCCAATATCCTATTGAAAATAGTTTGCCTGGGTGGATTTTTGTTGGAGTACCAGCATTCTCCACGTCATTCCAACTTGGAGAAACTCAGCACTGCCCAGGTCTGATCCCTTACACAAGTTCAAAGCTTATTTTAGGGCATTTAATGAGAAATAAAAGTCTGATACATAGGTGGTGCAAGCAAATCCCCTCCACGTCTTCTCAAATATCTGTATGGAAAGAGATGTGGGGAAATCACTTTGGCAGTTATGTTTTTCACTTAGTTTGGGCTTATTGATATTAGTGATGGTTGTGGACTGGAAAAAAATAAGTAAGAAGTTTCTTTTCTGCAGTCAGAGTTCACCTCTAATGAGAGTATTTGGTTACTGAAGAATAAGATGCTGTTAATGAAACCTCACTGATGATCCACTAAGGACTTTGCCATTCGTGTTGATGTTTATGTAAAGGCTTAGATGACTACACTGATAGGCCCAAGATAAGCACGAAATGTGAGAGTGCAAAGATAAGATAATACACTTTCCTTGTTCTTCTGCTATACTCTATCTCTAATAAGTTGTGCAGTGCTATTTATTTCATTTGTGCCTATTATACACAAGATTGTGATAGATTACTGATGTCTCTTATAACTAGTACACAGACAGGGCCAGCCTTAGACACAAATGCAAGGGATTATTTGAGACCATGCAGGCCTGTCTAATCTGTCCAGGCCAGTTCCCTGACCACCAGATTTTTGCATGGTACCATACCAAGTACCTGGCTTACCTAGTAATGTCTCTGGGGTTGGTGATGAACTCTCTCCTGGAGATATAAGGGTGCTGCAGAACTGACTGGAATCGTGCTCCTGCACCTCTGTTGCTCTGAGCAGAAACTAAGACAAGAGCTGTGCTCCTAGTTTGGGAAATGTGTTATCAGCCATGAGAGGCCGCAGCCTGGGGATGGGTGAGATGAGGGTTTGGTGAACCATGGGAGCAGGGGGCAAGTCATGGCTTGAAGACTCAAGGTGCAGTCAAGAACGGAGCAGGTTTGGGTGGAGGAGAGCTCACACTGTGAAAGGGGAAGACAAATTTGCATTTTTAGGACACACCTCGGTCCTAAATTTTGTTGGAATCCAACATGTCTAAGGCCTATCCTGAAAGTAATTTTCAAGCATCACTGTGTTTGCTTATTTCAATAAGACTGCATGTGATACCACAGTTCAGTAATACTAGATATTCAGATGGGGCAAAGTTAATACCACATGTTCAATTTTCTTGCAAAATGTTATTCAAGACGTTTTTTTTTTACCAACAGCATTTACCAACAGCAACAGGACTCCGGTTGTCCAGTGGATAAAGGCACATCAGGTTCATTCTTTCTTCTAACACAGACTAGCCAGTAGTTGCCAGTGCTTGCTCTTTTAAATATGTATGTACTTATGAAAAAAATATTATGTCTACACATTGTTTAAAAGCTTGTTTTTCCCTAATAGATCATATTATTTTGCATAATTCCAATTCTAATTAAAAATGCAGCGATTTATATATTGGTGCTGTCTGACAGTGCTTCATATCACTTTTATTGCTCATTAAAATGTAAATGGTAGCAATCGAGGAATTGTTCAATTTATATCTTTACTTTACACATGTAACAAAACTGAATAGTGACATGGCATATCTTCTCCTTCTCTGCTATTATTATTTAGGCAGGTTCTTAAATTTAGTTGAATGTTTCGAATGAGAAAAAAAAAAAATCAACACCTCCTTCTGTCCAAAGGTAGCTCGGTGGTTAATCAGTGCAGCCAACCATAAGAGAGAAGAAGCTTTCCAAACCTAGGAATGAATAGTTTCTTTCTGAATCTCTGAATGCCCAGAATGCTATCCTTCATACATCCCACTGTTGCTAAAAGACACATGAAGTAAATCAGTGCTGTGTAAGCTCATATAGCACCTGAGCTCACCTGATCAGGACCTACTTTTGCTGCAAGCCCTCAAAGAAAACACCTTATCAGGGTTCACCTCTCCTATACGAGAGACTGCAACCTAAATAGGATAGTTTCAGGAGCCTAAGACACCTTTAATAAACTATTAAGAGAAAAATGCCTACGCTCCAACTTGGAAATGTAGATATGCCCAAGGTGTATAGGATCTTATCTCCCCGTGGTCCTCCCTCCGCCCACCTCAAGTCACACCTTTGCAATCTTCACAGGACATGCTGTCCCTTGCACAGCTCAGTTTCATGCCACTAGACACGTAGGCCTATGGCATGTATTGCCTTTGCTAGCAAGAGGCCATAGGCTCTGTACTGAGTTCGCAAGGCCTCAGGACTGACACTTGCTGGGTGTGCTCTGGCTCCACTTCTCCTGACCTGCCTGCAGCTTTGTTTTCCCTGGTTTAGCTGTGACAGCAATTTCTGTTACCTACAGCTAAGCTGTTTTACTTCTGTTTATATTTGTGTGGTACAACCATAGCTTTATACAGAAAGCAAGAACAAGAAGTTTTGCTGTGCAGAATAAGACATTCGTGGCTCTAACACAGTGATGTCATGCAGAGAAATTCAGGCCTGGTATGATAACAAAGGCCTTGAGAGATGGAAACATGGGATAGGCACAGACGAGTGCAGGCATGTGGTGATAAAAGGTGGGACAGACTGACACTGGAGACCCCATCAGCTAAAGAAATGCAGACCTGGAGCTGGGCTAAGATGGTTTTAGGAATAACTCAGAGAACACAGAAATAGTACCTAGCACATGTAAAAGGCATCATGGAATGAAATTTGGATATAACGTAGATCTGCAGACCAGGGAAGAAAGAGCAACAGTGTAAATGCTTGTTATCAAACATAGAAAAATGACTCAAGTGGATCCTGGAGTGAAGAATAACCTTATGGACATCGTTCTCCTTCTGGTGAAGATCTCCATCTGCTGTGACTCACTGTAGCACCCTCCCACCACCACGAGAGCACTCACCTCGGGCACAGAGGAGGCTCTGGGGAACACTGAACATAGCACCAAGACAAGGGGTAGAAACTCAGTGTGTGTATAACATTTTTAACTGCATCTTTTTATTTATTTATTTTATGAATAATTAGATCTGGACTAGTAATGATTATACTCTTAAGATTTCAATTATACTAGCTCTTATACTAGCTCTTAAACTCTTGGTTTTATATATACATATATATTTCTAATAGGTGTTTTCCCATGAGTTTGAGCATAACAGTTCTTTGGAAAATGAGATTTCAGAGTTGCCATCACTGTTTCATTGTGTCCTAAAGTATCTTCATAATCAATAATCCAAATTAATGAGAAATGGTGAGATTTCAGATCATTTCAATGTTGTGCACTTTGTTGCTTCGGTTATAGAGTACAAATGTGTCATTACTGGCAAATTCTGGTCTTAAAGAATATTGTATATTTTCAGTGAAATAGTTGTTCATGAGTTTTTTCACAGCTTTGCTATCTAGATCAAGAATTAATAGGTGTTCTCAGACTATTTCTTGTGAATTCTGGTATTTTAAGAAAATTGAATAAGTATCTGCATACTTTCTTTTGGTATGACTTGACCACTTCTGCATAGAAAATATAACGGGGAGAACAGATAAGTTGGATTTCCTGCAGAGATGTGATGTGCAGAAGAAAAACAGAAACAAATATATACAGAAAAACTGGGGTATAGGGTTTTTTAAGCAGCTGATTTACAGAGGGTCCTTCTGGAAGATGTGTGGAACAGAAGAATAAACATACACAAATGCAATGACATAGGATGAAGGAAAAGATTATTTTAAAGTAAATTGTTAAATTAAAGTAGGTTTGCAGTGTTTTCCAAGTTTAGCAGCATTTTAGATGTCCAGTTGTGTTGAGAGGGGATGACAGTGTGCAAGGGTATGGTACAGGACAATGAAGAGGTATTAATGAACAATAATGTTCCCTATCTTGGCACAAGAGAAATAAAACCTGAATAGAAAATAGTTGCATGTTTTCTTTCTAGAGTACCATCATGTATGGACCACAGCTTTAAATTCCAGTGTTAGTCTTCATTATGTCTGAAATGGGACAGTTCTGTCGGTATAAATCCGTAAAGGACCATGAATGTGGAATTTGGCTTAATTGAGTTGCTTTAAGTCAGAGCAGTATTTCTAGCATCAAAGTTGAGTTAGTCGTTGTATCCCAGAGTCTGAAAGAGCAGAAGAGCCTTTTACTTCTTCGGGGTATTAAACTGGTACAGATGTGAGAGACTCCCAGTGTAGTTCAGTGTCTGCTGTGTCTCTGGCATGTCTCTCAAATCCTCCCCACGTGGGGCTGCATACAGCTGGACAGGCAATGTATCTTCAGCTGAACTGTACACAAATCAGGCTTTCAAATGAAGATGGAGCATAATTAACGTCAGTGTAGAACTACCCAGAAGGCACTAACACATTTTAACAGGCTGTATGTAGCTCTTTGACATTTATATCATAAAAAAAGTATGTTTTCTCCTTAGGGGTGCAAACACAGAAGGTGTTTGATCTGACCTAGCCGAGGAGGCTCATGACCTCCAAAAAGATGTGTTATGCCTTGCAGAACTCAGCTATAGGGCATGAAAACATGTTTGTGTTTCTTTCCACTTCTCTGCCACAGACCCCAGCCTGGCTTGCGGCCTCGATTTGCGCACAGAGAACAACAGAAAATAATAATTCTGTTCTGCAGAGGCAGCAGTGCGATGATCTCGCTTTGAATGTCACCTCGCATATCAACTACTTTTTTGCCTCTCATGCATGGAAGAACTTACACTCCCCAGAGCAGCAGAAATATTTTTGTCAGCTCTCATGGACTTGTCTGTTTAAGCTGAATGAGCTTTCAGGTGGCAAGAAAGTTTGAATGAAATAACTTTCATTCTAGTTAAGGGCAACGTTCCTTTCCCCTGTGAATGCTTAGCAATGGGATTCCTGCTTTCCCGTAGGAAAAAAAAAAGGCTGGTTTGGGGTCAGCAGTAACAGTGGTGTATATGAGACAATGCAGATGTTTCAGAGGGGTACTTCATGTTCTTCTCTCCCACCAGGGCTGTGTGGCCACAGTGACCAAGAAAGCAAAAGAAAAAAAAGAAAAAAAAAGAGTCAATTTATAATGGCAACTAAGGCAGGAGTTACATTCTGTGTGTATAACTTTATTCATGATTACTTCTCCTAAAAGAGACTTTTATGGTGGATCTGGACAAATATTTATGGGAAGATAGAAGCAGGGGTCTTGCACTTAAACAAATTTATACCATCAGTCTGTCCAGTTTGGCATGTAGGTGGGACTTCATGAGTAAAGACCCCCAGGAGAGATGCTCATTCATTCTGCCAAGATCTGTGAACTTCGATGAGGTAGAAACCATGAACAAGTTGGCAGCGTGCTTTAACATCTATCCCCTCCACAGACGGCAGAGGCACTGGGGCAGTTCCCTTGTGCCTAAAGGGTTCAGGGTGCAGTGGGGCTCCACCATTCTCTATCTGTCCCAAAGTGATCAGCCACTACATTTTGCCTTATCATCATCATGTAAATGGCATGCTGCACATTTCTGCAAGAGGTTGTTAGGCTGTAAAGCAAGTATCTTCAACTTGACTAGATTAAGTATGCATACATGGACTTTAGATTCCAAACATTTTATTTACAGCCAATATATACATATGTATATAGTAAAATTTAAAAATAAAAAAAAAAAAAGGACCATAATCAGCAATAAACAAAAGCCTCTAAGAATATAAAGCAGCATTCTCACTAGGGTTGATATAATAAGGTCAATAACTTTGGAATAATGCCGCTGTATCGGTATTTCTATATACCTTTCAAGGGCTCATAAACCTCTGATAAAAGAAATAAAAGCCCAGTAGGCAAATTTCATGTAAAATTGGGTAACATTGGTTTTAATTTGAAATATTTTTTGGTGTCTTCCACTGCTGGTTTGCTCATTGTCGACAAAAAATGACAAATAGTTACTTTTATAAAACAATCCTGAGGAGGTAAAAAGCTCTCATTTGAACTCAGCTGTTCACATTTAGACTCCTCTGAGCTGTGCATTTTCCTTCCCACTGTCATGCTGGGAGGCAGCAGGAGAGACAGCTTGGCAGGAAAGATCGTCTTCACTGCCTTGACTGCTTGCCTCCATGCATGCGGGTCAGGGCCCTTCGTTTGCACCTGACCGCCAAGCGTGTTGTTTCTGCTGAACAAATCTGCCCAAAACATCTGTGCGCCTGCTAATGGGCATATGTAAAACTGGCTGTGTCTGGGTAACAGCATGCTGTTTCAGAGCCAATATGAGGTACGGCCCTCTGGGTGGGCTTTACGCTGCCTGTTTTGCTGGTAGGCCATGTCTGGGCAGATGTGGCCACCCCTACAAGGCCTCACAGAAGACCGTCACGGGTTGTGTCTACATCTAACAGTTGTGGAAGCAAAGGGAGGGGAAAAAAGGATGGAAACGGTGCATTAGGTATGCCTATTCAAAGCGTAATGTTTTTAAAGGTGTATAGGTGGTAAGGATACATATGGCCTACAGGCATTTTCAAGACTGCATGCTCAACACGCCTTGAGCTAAATAGGCATAACTGAAAATGACATAGCTCGACGATCTTTAGACACCAAAAGGTCTTTTAAAATTTGGCTTTAAGAATGTCATCATCTAATTTATAAAACTTAGACACCTCTAAATTTTTAAGGACTACTTACAAAGCCTTGGTATTCTTTGTCTACTTAACTGTTTCTGGATATTTTATCACTGGTGACATTAAACTACAAGAAATTGGCAGGTAACTCTCTAATTAGAATTTTGTAATTTTATATTTTATAAAATACTTTGTAAGACTTACAAAATTGGTCTGGACTTCATGATCTCTAGTTCATCAAGAGCATTGAAATAAAAGGTAATGTTAATTAATTCAATCAAATGCTTATAAGCATGTTTTGCAGGTAGAGTAATTCCAGAGGTTTTGACTTTTCTTTATTAAAATAAAAATGGATGTATTTTTATTGTGACATGAGAAGTTGCAATAAATTAATGGTTATGTTTCTCAGCTCATTAAAATGTAGCAGCCTGATATTGCATTGTTACTGCTGATTATTTCTACAGCGAGAAAATGTATGGCTATTCCTTGCAGGCAACAATGATAGATAATAATTGGTTTTAAGGATGCCACCAGAAAACCGTAGCAAATGGAGGAAGTGAAATGGTACCAGTATGACCAAATGAAATAAAATATACTATGTATTGCTATGTATTATAAAACTACTTCTTGCTCAATAATACAAAAAAATGCTTATAAAGTTTTTCAGTACTTAGCCAGAAGTCAGCACATGTTTTCATCTGATGTATAATTACATATGACAGTAATGTACAGAAAAGTGAACCAGTTTCTGGCAGTTCTGTTCAATTGGCACAGATACTATATATGGACACTGTGGAAAAAAATCTATTATTATCCTAAAAGCATATTTAGAACTCAGGTAAAAACAAGATTCAATGGAACATTTGCAGTATCCCAAAAGAACAGTGAATAATTCTGCAGAAATGAGGAGAAATACCTCCAGAAAGAGAACTGCTACTTCAGGTCTAGCTATATTTGCTTGCCTTCCCTGTGATCATGTTGAATCTAATATAAGGAAGGTATTATATTTGCTAAGGTGTCTTTGGAAAATTACTATTCTATTTCTTATGGAAAACAAGGTTTGTCTCACAGTGAACTGTACCCGGATATTGCTTTATTAACTGAATTTTACTTTCTGCACTGTATTAATTCCATTCATTCATCACTCTTTCTTGCATTTCTGTCGTGCCTCTGGTGTTGCTGTGGGAGCTTCAAGAAAATGCAGTGAGAAGTAATGTGGCTGGTTGTCATGTGGGGCTATGGTGGAACCAAAGGTGTTTGGCTTTATAAAGAAAATAATTCCACAAATTCTTGTAGAATAGGTCAGAGTTCATACCTCATAAGCTAAATAAAATAAAAGTAACCAGACAAAGCAATTATATTGTGGAATAAGAGATCCCCAAGGGGTGTTACAGAGGTTTAACTACCATGTCTGTAATTATATCACTAAAATGCCCTGCCAGATTAGTCTGAACAACTATTCCAAACCTAAAGACTTGCAGACGCTATTTCAGGATGCCTAGGGTGTTGCTGTGAAAATGGAAGGATGGAATTTGAAAACTGTAGGCCAGATCCTGTGAGAGAAAAAAGTAGGCTTTTAAAGCTCTGAATAGATATACCCCTTCAGGGTGAGAGAGGAGAATGCATCACTCCCTGACTACTGTGTGAAATGTTTCCTTTGCAAAGCCATACCCTCAGGTAACAGAAAATACTACTGTGTTATTCTAAGGACTAGCTCTGCATAGTCTTGTTTTCATGGAGGGTCTTACTTTGGGTTGAAAAGAAGGGTTTCGGGCCTTTATGGCTTGGTTACGGAGTTGGCCATGTCTGTCCCTTAACCACTGCAGTCATAGGCTGGTCACCCAGCAGATATCCCTTTTTCTTGGCTGAGCTAAAGCACAACCTTGTGTTTTGGGATGATGAAGATTCTGGCACCCTCTCTTGCAAAACGATGGAAAGCTCCAGTTGAGGTCAGGGCTGAAAAGTGTTCTTAAATTACAGCTAAATCAGCTAAAAATTCCCTGACATGCACTGTACATTCACTGACAATTCACTGCACATGGCAGTGGCAGTGATTGGATTAAATACCTAAAGGCACCTCCACATGCAGATCCATTTTTGATCTAGCCTTCAAGAAAATGTCCTTTGCTGTGTCAATTCCCAAACTTGTTTATTATTAAATTCCATATTAACACCAAGATTTTCAAATTCTTCTACCATATTTTTTGATCCTCGATTCTGAATTAGGTTTCTAAAGTGAGGGGTTTCAGATGTCTTCTGAATACTACCATTTTTCTCTAAATTAGACAGAGCCTAAGTCACTTATTTTGAAGGCAGAGTTTAAATTTATGTGTCAGGATGTTGTATCTAGAATGTTTTCAAAATAACTTCTGGATAAATCATGTTGGCTTCACCTCCTTTCTGCTTTTCCCCTTCAAGAAAAGTTGATGGGAAATTTAATTTGTCATGATTACAGAAAGTAGAGCAAAATCCTGCGTGCTCTGTCTTGGGAAACCTTGACACTACCAATGATCAAAATGAAGTTGGCTGGGAATATAATGGTCATCTAAAAAGCTTGATAACCTAGGAAATGTTAAACAGCCATTCATTTCTTCCTGCTTTTACCACAGATCAACAACGAAATGCTTAACTCCAAATCACTGTCAATTCAGTGTTTATACAGAGCATTGTGTGATGGGTCTTTCACACATAAGTTAGCCAAAAGTATCTTGAGATCTAGGTGCAACAGCTAAACTATCTAACATAAACTTTTTTAGAACTAGTGTATAGAAACTCCATTAAGACCTTCATCCTTCATACATATTTTTTTCTGTGCAGTACATGTTGTCAATACGATTTTTAAAAAGCTTTTGCTTCACGAGGAAAAAAAAAAAACAACTCAAAGCCCACAAAATTTTACTGATACACAACAAATTATCTTTGTTGTAGACTAATATAATTACATCTAAAGTGATAACTGTCACAGCTTGCCATTACTTTTCTCAACCATCTTTACCAGTTATAGTACAATAGTGAGCATAATCCCAGCAATTTAAAGCAAGGAGAATTTTTGCTGAAATCGTAGTTTTCACTGCATAATTGCAATCTCTAATTGCATAAATGCAGCCTATTTGTTTGCACCGTTCACTTAGGCAAGTATACAAACTAGGGCATTTGACTCCTAGTCATACAGTAGAAATTTTAATTTTTTAGTGAAGACATTTTTAGTGAAAGTTTCTCTTTCCACTCTAAATGGAAAACAAAATGGTATCTTGATCAAAGTTTGTGTTTCCAGCTACTGTTGTAATGCTGAGAGTAATAATGACTTCACCTGCAACAGGGAAGAAATGAAAACTAATCAGGTAAAATATATTAATGGTGAAGAAGATTGAAGCTAGTTGGAGAGTCATTTTTTTTGGAGGGATACTTTTTTCTCTTCTTTCCTCATTGCGAATGTCTCAATTTTGCCTGTACTGTATGTACCATCTCACGTGACTTGGTGCTTTTCCTTTTAAAATCAATAGTCATTCAAATTATGTGGCATTTATCCCTAATCTAATGCATTTTTTTTCTGCACAGAACTAATAAATCTTATTCAAAACAAACTCTCCTTTTTCCTCATCATACTTTTTATATAAAATTATTCATAAATATGCATTTCTGTTCATGAGGAAACAAATATATTTACATGTTCTTGAGCGTTTTTACTGCATAAGATAGATTGGCATATATACACAAAAGAATGAAAATTAAAGATTAGCTTTGAATTGCGCAAAAGACCAAGCATTCTGTAATGACTGCTCGTTGGAAATGGGAGTTGTCAAACTCATTGTCATGATAATTACTCTAATGTTCAGTCTTCTAACTAATGTAAGTTAGAAATCGTGACAGTCAAGAGGATTGCTTATGATGATAAACAAAGTCTGTGTCTAGTGACCAATATTTCCATGCTCCAGCACTTCCAATTTAAGTTCTTCAAATAGAGAAAAAACATAATATTTTTTAAAGGAAAAGAAATAAAAAACCTCAAGTTGTTAACCTGTTCTGTCTGCAGAGGTCTCTTGCTGGGTTCCTGTTTTGAAACATAGCATATTACAGCACTCAGTCACAGCTTTCAGTTTCTGCAACATCTTCCTTGAGGAGGTTTTAGAGTACTTTGCAAATGTAAGGAAAGCTCCCCTTGTTAGCAAAGGCAGACAAGTGTCAAATCTATTGTACTAATTATGAAATCAAAGTTTCATTTATATTTTTAGTCCCTTTAGAAAGCAGAGTTGAAAGACACTTTCAGGCATTACACCTGCCTCTTGGTGACACTGACAAATAGTAATATTTTACAGTTGAATCATAATCTTTAAAAATGTTTTTCCATCTTCATTGTTCCTCAGGGAAGAGCTTACGTGAATAAGAGAAATGCTAATACCAGGAGAGAGCAAGGTAATACTGGCTATACATAAACTGCTGTCTAATGCACCATTAAATAAACTGAAAAGATAGGGGAAGAAACTATTTTCTCTAAATTCTTTTAGTTACATGGTTTAAGAGATGTTTTAATAGAGACAGATAAATTTCTCATTCAAAGTAAAGTGATGATTTCATTTATTTATTTATTTATTTTTCACTCTGAACGACCTCTTGGGCTGTTTGACAGGTATTTCCATGTGGTCCAGGGCAGTATCCAAACCTGTGGCTGGTCAGAATATGGCCTGAAGCTGTCCTTCCATAGGGCTATGAGCTGTCCTTTCATAGGGCTGGAGCTGTCCTTCATAGGGCTATGAGGAGGTAAAAGAACAGCACTGTAGGATCTCCCTGGAAAGCCATGCATGTCCTTTGGAGCCACGTACTTAGCCTTATTTGAAGCTGGTCTCTCGCAGCTGAAGTGGTGCAGGCACCGCTGCGCGCCAGCACGGTGTCCTTAATGGATGCGCCACAGAAGGAGAGCGACTCCATCAAACCGAAGTACAGCCTTTTAATTCCCTTTGGTCCTGAGCACTCACTTATCACTACCTCACAGCATCCTACATCCAAATCAAACCTGCCAGCTGCTTAGAGCTCTAGTTGTATTTAATTTAGTTAGTTAAAGCAGCACCTCGACTTTTCCCTCCCAGCTGCAGACAGGTTTCTTTCAAGCTATGCTGAGTGGGCGTTTTCTCTCTTGGCATGAAAGGGCAGCCAATTTGTAAGGGGAAAAATTAAATTTAGGACACTTAGTTCATAGGAGAGGAAGAAAAATAGGCTGAGGGATGTGACAGGGGTATAACATTTATAATGTACATTCAACACCCATGCATACACATTAATAGATACCTACTTGCAGAAACAGTAAAGGTATTAGGCCACAAAACAACTAATAATTTTTGAACAATTGGTAATACTGTGAATCTTTCCGCAATAGGAAATTCTGTGTCTATCGCTAAGACTTCATGAGTTTTATCATTTTGGTTTTTTTTCCCCAGGGAGAAAGAAAAATCAGATTTTCTTCTACCCCTGTAAATCCAGTAATGCCCTAAACCCAAATATTTTACCAAGAACATGAGTGATCTGAATTCAAATTTTTATGTGCTCGAGATTTACTTTATGATTTTGAGCCAGTCACTTAGCAGTTAGCATTTAACTGTGCTCCAGTCCTCCATCTGTGAAATAGGACTAGATCGTAGTTTTTTTAGGTCTCCATTTATTGTAGTTCACTCAGAAACCCTCTGAAGCAAGAACTGGCCATGGATATATGCAGTACCTACCAAAATGAACTCTGAGGTCTATTTTGCTTTCAGTCTGCCTGCTTGAATCCCCTTAATACCAGTCCCTACAGAGCTGTGACCCTGAGGCAGGGGATTATAAAAGAGTATTTAAATGTAGGAAAGAATAAGAGTGGATATGTAAATATTAGAAGATATTGAGTGATTGTTCAGCAGGAGGGCAGGAGTGTGCTGGATGCCTTTTTTTGTAACTTACCAGTTAAGGTCCTATAAAACTTTTGGTTTTCTTGTAGGAAAGACAGCCAAGATTCCCACTGAAGTTTTACCTTCTAGGATCTTTCCTGGAGAATGACATAAATGCAAAGAATAGATGTAGGTAGCTTGTATTTACTCAGTAGAACAAACCCATTTTTGCATACAAACTTTCTGAACAATGGAAAGACCACAGTTGTGGAGGCTTTGTGCTACCAACTCTTCTGGAAGCCCTGAAGTAAAATACAATAATTCACATTTACATGTATACTCTCTGTATTGGTGTTCCTCACAAATGTGTTTCTTGGCGAATTTAGACTCGGGACTTTTTTATCTCAGGACTTTTTATCTTTTTGAAGATAACAAGTTTACATATCCTCTCCCCTTCCCGTGCCTTCTTGACCTGGAGCAGCAGCCTGCTCCAACAGCAAGAAAGCAACAGATTCATTCTGGACAACCAGTCCTTCCCTGTTAACCAACACTGACAATAAGGGAAAAAAATGTCTTTTCCAAAGGAAAAAAACAGACCTTACTGTCTATGCAAACCAAGTGGACTAGGTGAATGGACAGTGAAGCCAGAGAAAGGAATAAAATTATCAAGACATAAAAAATCCATGATGGAGTCTAGATCTGAGCCCAAGGTTCTGGTTTCCCAAACCAACAAGCTTCAGATCCCTACTGTTAGAGGGCAGACAAGCAGATTTTGGAATTTGTCCTAAGTTAGGTGTGTTCTCTCCATTCCTACAACTGTGTCCTGAGTTTAACTGATTGGGTTAGAGGTTCCCCATGAGATTTTGGAATAGACAGCTTTGTATGACTTAAAGTTCACAGGATTCAATGTGCTGTTTTGATATATGGGGTCAGAAAATATTAAAAATATTATAAACACCAATATAGTGATTGATACAAAGGGTTGTTCCTTTCCCCACAACTGGTTTGTCCTGGTGTCTTGTTATTTATGCATGCAATGGAACTGTGAGGGATGATGTAAATTATATTGTTTTTCCCTTTTGACTTAAATAATAATTGCTGTTATCTTAGTACAGTATGAAAATATGGGGATAAGACTTGGCAAAATGTTGCAAAGTTTCCTTTTTTTTTTTTTTTCTGTTTAAAGAGGAGAGCAATTATCAGCATGAGTTCATTACACAGAAAGGATGCATTTCTTAAAGAGAGTGAAAATGTCACGGTTTAAGAACACCACCTGAATGCTGAGAGGCAATGCTGTCAGAGGCACCTCGAAATAAAAGATGGTCAAATGGAGATGTCAGGTTTTTTGAGCCAGTGGTCTTTTTACAATTTTTAACTCATTGCAACAGATGCAACATTAATAGGTTCTGAATATGAAAATATAGGTTCTGGCATAAAAGTATGCAGTTTGTAAACCTGCCTCTTATGCATCTCCCTAGGGATGGAAGCTTGGAAATATAAATTGGAACTGAAAAATGGAAAGTAAAGCAGACTGAGACTACTTATCTGGACCTTGTGGTATTGAATCCATCCCCAGTAACAATCACTGCCTTTTTAGTAAACTAACACTTGTCTTCATCATTGTTTTGTTTTTAAAGAATTGCTTTCTGATCTACCAACTGCCCATAAAGTTCACCAGAAATATCTCAGGAGTCTACATTTGGGCAGAAGTGTCTCATCCAGACCTTGCCTTCTATCAGGGATGAGCAGACTTACTGACTCTGTGAGCTGTGGCCATGTAGCTTTTTACTGTTGAGTCTCACTGCTCCTCTACCAACGAGGTGGGTCACTGGAATTCATAGAATCATAGAATCATCAAGGCTGGAAGAGACCTCAAAGATCATCTGGTCCAACCATCCCCCTACCACCAATGTCACCCACTAAACCATGTCCCTAAGCGCCACATCCAACCTTTCTTTAAACACCCCCAGGGATGTCATGGCAGAGGCTCCCCAGATGGCTACATACTGGGAGGACATGAGACTGGGTGGGTGTCCATGGGTGTGGAGCAGGCAGTGGGGGTCTCAGCAATGCCTGGTTGCCACCAGCAGCCGTGGACTTGGGTCACCCAGCACAGCTTTGCTGCCAGTTGTGTTAGGTGGCCCTGACACATGAGCCTAACATGTACCATGGATGCACTGATATATCTGGACAGGTTTATTTCTGATCAAAATAGGACTAAAACAAGGAAGCAGAGGGCTCTGAGGTGACTTGTGCCACCACAGTGGTGACTTGCCAGTCTGAACGCTTGCCTCCTGATGCCCAGTGACCCAAGCTGCCTGCAGAAATCACACTGCCAGTTTTCATTCCTTCTTGTAGTGCAGAACTTGAGTCTTCCCAAAGAACCAGCAGAAGACTGTGAGGGAGCTCATCTTCCTTTCCCTACTTTAGACCTACCTCATCCACTGGAAAATATCTACTAACAGGCTACTCATTTGCTTTCAAGTTTTAACCTACTTGCAGAATCATGCATCATAAAACATGAGACTAACAAGTTCATGAAAGCCTCATCCTTAATGCTCCCTTTTTGAGTTACGTATCATAGAGAGGCGCCTGCATAGGATGATACAGTGGCTGTGTTCCTGTTCACACAGACTCGCAAGACAGGAAAAGGCTCATGGTGAGAAGACGTTTTTGGTGAATGTGCCATCCCAAAGCCCATTCCCACATCTTCTCTTTTCTGCTGTGACTGCCAGGTAATACCGGGAGAGGAAGGACCTTTTACTGCCCTGTGACTTTGTTGTTGTGGCCTCTTGATGAAAGGGGCTAGTGCTAGGTCACCGCAAGAAATAAATTTCTCTGTTGGGATATTGTGTTCAGAGTGAGGGCTTGCAAGGATTATAGACTGACCAAGAGTGTGGAATTCAAATAGTCTCTTTTTCCTGGCTGAGGCAATGCTTCAAGTACACAAAAGACAGCCGAGTGTCTATATCAGAAACTGCCAGCAGTACAAAGCGTATTGTTCCTGCTGTTTCCCACGGAACAAAAGCACACATAGAGAAGTCACAGGATGTGATAAAAAAAAAAAAAAAAAAAAAGAGAGAGATAGCCAAGAGCTAACGGGAAGTGGCAAAACTGTTCATATACTCTTTCTTCGTGTAATATCAAAACTCATCATTTTGAATACATAACACGCTCTTTTGGCCAAGCAAAGGATCAGATCTGATTCAAGTATGGAAAATAAAAAATCACGTTTGATGTCTAGTTCCTCTGTGTCGCAGAAACTTGGGACTTTCAAATAGAAATCCACCAGAAATAGGTGAACTAGTATTGCATTAGAAAGTGTGTAACCACAAATTATTCTGGTAAATCTGTTCTTACACTACTTGTGCAGATAAATGTGCTTTTACATTAATCAGCATATCCCATGGATTTCTGTATTACCTGGAAAGGACTCGGGCTGATTAGGACGAAGTTTAATTTGGTCCTTAATCAGCTCCAGGCAAGCGGACCGCGAAATTAGCTTGACACATTAATTTTGTGTTTTATAGTAGGTAGCCCTGCCCAATTTGCCCAACTGTGCTAGACTGATTTTAGGAGTATATCTATATATGCATGAAAACATACATATATATATATATTCCTACTAAATTATATAGAAAATATTTCAGTTGTCTCAAACACAGGTCCCATGATGTAACATCTTCCACTTTTCCTCTAGACTACAGGCAATCCCTCTTGGGCCTCACATTTAAAGCATCACACTTTCTTTTAGTTCCAGTCTGCTGATGGTGCTAATGTTTAGTGACAGTTACTCAGTACTAATGATCACCTTTGGGGATTTTCGGAGTGCTTGCCTCTTGCTGGTCATTGGTGAAATGTAATCAATAAATCTGCCAGCCAGGCTTTTTCTCTTGCCTTCCTTATTGGAATTAAATGAACATCACTGTAACTGATTTGTGATGGAGTCCCCTTACCATCCAGGGCTACCCAGCATGTGAATAAGGCCTGTTTAAACTGATCTGTGAAGAATACTGTAAAATTGTAAGTAAATGGAAGAAAGCAAAAATACTTACATTAGGATTATTCTTAGGTATAATTCTTGTCTGAAAAAAAAAAAGAGGAAATATATAAATTGCTTAAAAATATGTTCCATTTGGTTCTCACTTTTTTCCCAATTAATTGCTAATATCAGCTTTTCGCTCTCTAACTCTGGTGTGGATTGGCATGATGGACCATTCCTTATTGTTCCTTTCTGATGAGTTGTTCCAACCAATTTTTTTCTTCCCAAATAGAAATGGTGTGTTACTCACTTTTTTTTTTTTTTTCATTCAGCAACTGCCTTTAAATTTGTTTTGTGTTGTTGCTCCTAAACAAAATCTAGTTGTGTTTTCTCTCTAGGGAACAGAAGATGTCATTATGATGTAATTTATCAGTATTATCAACTAAATTAATAATCTGTCAGCTGAAAAACTACATTATTTATTTTTAAACCACTGTCCTTAGTACAGTGACATTATTTTCTATTTATGATTGTAAGAGTAATTCCTTTAGTCTTTCCATCTGTCTGATAGAAAATAACAAGCAATATTCAGATAGATGCTAAATGTTTTCCATGGAGATGAGAAGATTGTGCCTTTGACCAGATGCAGAGCATGATCATGCAAAGCGCTATGAGAAATTTCCATGGAATATTAATGCTAAACTCAACTGTTCAAGCGAGTTTAAGGAAAGCTACTTCTGGAAGACAGGGGTCTGTCTTCACGTGCTAAGTAGTGCAATTCCAGAGCCTTTTGTGTTTGTATGGCTGAAAATATCTTGTGTGATAGAAAGTGAGATGCTGCCTCTGAACGCTTGTAACATGGCTACAGAGTGAAAGCTTCCAGGCCTTTCAAAAACAACACTACCTTTCACGTGGTAATGGAAGAGAAAAGTCAGAATAGCAACACATTGATTTGTCTGCTTCCTGCTTCTTAACTTCACAGGTGGCAAAGCCTAGAGTTGATGCCCTTCTGTAACTCGTTAAGCTTTTCTGAGGGCTGACAACTTAAATGCTGAATTCTGTGACTAAATTGTTGAAATAATTATAGTCTAAATGTGGTCAACACCTGAGGAAGTTGAGTATTAAGAAAAAAAACAAGTCTTCTCATGGCAGTCACCTCCTTATCTCAGCCGATTGCCTCCCATTTCCTTGGTCCTTGCTGTCAATAACTTCTCTGACCTAAGTCCCTTGAACACCTTTTCCTCTGGGAGCAGCAGCAGAGGAGTGCTGGAGCCGCTGCCCTGGCTGAGCATCACGGGTTGCCCAAAGGGCTTGGGTTGAGCTGGGCAGGACCAGCTGGGTGCAGGTCTGTGGCCAGGGGCTTCTCTTTGGCTACCAAGCAAGTGCTGCTGTTTTTTCCTGCTTCAGGAGCCAACGCTCACTGTGACTGTGTGTGTATGGTACACGTGTTTGAGGCACGGTGTCAGAACAGAGGCAGGAGAGTAGGAGGCACGGGCTAATAAGTTGAATTTCCCTGAGATTGCTATCAATATCTTTGGAGTTTCACAAACTCTGAGTTACATCATTTAAATGACTCATGCTCTGCCTTAGTCGTTGTAGGATGAGGGTCAGCTTTTGGGCCAATTAAGAAAAATGTTATCAACTTGCAGACAAAGCACAGTTTCCTGAATTTCATGAATTGTTCTAAGTGAGGAAAGGAAAGGAAATGAAAGGGAGACAAAAGCTGAGTTCGTGCTATTTCATGGTGTTCTAGTTTGGTTTGGTCCCAACTTCTACAAAGTCAAATTGAATCAGCCTGAAGTCTTAGGCATATTTTCACATAATTTACTTATAAAAACAACCATACCAATTCTTCCAGTAGAAGTGGTTTAGACCCCACACCTTTTTGAACATGTTATTCATTTATTTCATGCATTTTTCTTAAGCCAAATGTAAGCAAATACCGAACCTGAAAATGACATATGTGTAGTGAAGAATTTCAGAAGCAGAGCTCAGGAATAGGCTATGAACATATGCACATACGAAATGTGCAACACCTACGTTTGTGTTACGCATCATTCCTCATATATGAGTTCTGTCACACACATGTGAATAAGTAGCATATGGTCTTCAAAAAATACTGTTGTGGATACTCTTAAAATATATCTTACAAGAAGTGATTCCCTTCTTCTGAGGAAAACTGCGATAGTTTTTCTGCCCGTGTGCACTGACATTTGAATCGTTTTACATCAGCGTGTTGTTGACCAATCTGGCTGCTGTGCAGAGGCTGCTCAGCTCACTACACAGTGTGGAGAAAGGTTCCCCCGATCCCTGCTCCAAGTGTTGTCATTGTGGGAAGGAACTGCTGTCACCACCAGGGGCAAAAGGACCCTGGGGGATCTAAGCACCAAGATCAGTGGGGTTACATCTCCTCCTGTGTGACATGGAAGAATTTTCCTGCTCCACAAGGATGGATGAGCTTATAAAACCCCTATAAGTGAAACATTTCTCAGGTTACTCCTATACCTGTCACATCCTACTGTGAAGTGAGGTTTTTAAGGAAACCATGACAGTATTACTGTGGGATGCCCATGCACAGTGGTCCTCGCCTGCTCTTTTCTGCTCCCACCTCAGCTTTCACTGCCCACGGAGTTGTGCCAGCCACCTGGCAGAGGGGCTGTCCTGTAAGCTGAATGGTCCAGTACAAAACAGAGCTCTGAGGACTTGGCGCTGTGATTAGAGCACAGCCTGCCACGGTGATGGCAGTGCAAGGTGGGGAGAATGAGCTGTGTTGCAGGGAGAGGTGAGGATGGGAGAGCATCTGTGGGAAGGGCTTCTGATGGGCTTCTCCCTGGGCCTCTCACCCACTGAAATGTCAGCAAGAGAAACTGCAGTTTCGACTTTGATACAAAAATGTTTGTTTTTAATGATAATGTTAAACTACTTTTATATTTTGTTATATTATTGTATTATTTTATTTTATTATACGCATATAATGTTATAAAAAGTCAGCATTCCAGACCTAAATCCTGTGAGCAATGCAGCATCAGGGAAGAGCTTTAGGTAGGACAGTGCAGTCCCACTGCCCCATGAGCATCACCATCCATGGCAGGCACACCAGCTCAGCAGGAAACATGCCCTGACTTTCTACCCCTCCAGGTAGACAAGTGCTCGTGGTCCTCCTGGCATAGCCGTTAGGAAAGCAAGCGCTCATGTCTTGGTATGTTTCTGAGCAATGAGGTGTAACTGCATGAGGCCTCAGCTGCAGATGTGTGATAGACAGGTCCATTAGGGCTGCTCTTTTCTGTTTTGTCATATTTTGTTTTCGCTGTGCGCCGAGAGTAGTGTTGCCAGCACTTATAACAGAGCATAACGAGACCAAAGTCAGTAAGACTGCTCGCAGAAATAAACGGCATGTCCAATAGAAAATGCTGACGGGATCAGGCTCTGGGACTAAAAAATTCTCATTAAAAGGTTTTCATTTTTTATCACTTCCATTCAGCCCTGTCACCCCTGTTCAATAACTAACACTATTGACTTCAGCTGAGTAAAGATTACATGTGAACGCAATGACTGATGGATTAGGCCATGACTTGTGAGATGTATTTTCTTTTTCCAGAGCACTTTGCTTTGGTCTTTTGACAGATGACAATTATAGCATTTGTGCAGGCTGATAACACTACAGTGCTGCAAATAACAAATTAAATATTTGCTCTGTTTTTTTTCCCCGTTTTCAGAAATTGCATGCATGCCAACATATTTTGAATCCCGTCCAGCTTTTCTGCACCATATAACTTTCAGAAATGTAGCAATTATAAGCCATTAAAATGAACCAATTTATGAAATACAGATGCCAATTTATAGCAAAAATCAGTGCTTGTGTTGTACTGCTGAATTTACATTTATTATGTAATTAATGATTAGAACAGGCATTCCTTCAAGGCACCCACAATTACATAGGGCTAAATGATATCTCTAAGGGGTAACTGTAAGTTAATAAACTACATGTTGGGGGAGCCATGGGGAAGTTGGGAATTTCAGATTGGGTTTCCCTTACAGAGATGGCACAGACCTTCTGCAGAAAACGAAGCCTGTCCACTGTTGAAGGAAGGGTGTGAACTGGGCCAGAGCATATTTCTGCACAACCAACCCCAAATGCACATAGGTGTCGACTTATCCCTGTGGATATTTGTCTAGGGGCAAGATGCCGCTTGGACTACATTGTATAAGAAATATGCAGAAGAAAATAATTTGCTGTGGGCTTATTTCTGTTTTAACATGAGTGCTGCATATTTCCATGTTAACATAAGAGGAGGCATTTCCATTTGTTCCACAATTTATTCACAGTTAACCCTCCTGAGGCCATCTGCCCCGACCTTAAAGGAGAAGGAAGCAAAGAAAGATTTGGCCAGTTCTGAGGGTGTCTCTGTACAGGAGCTCACTTCATATGTACATGCCTCTGCTGATAACAGAAAAGGCACTTTCCCTGTAATCTGACAGCCACTGAGAGAGAGACCATTATATCCTGATCCTGGGAGGGCTGATTCCGCCAATCTTCATGGCATCTAAAAATCTGTACTGAGGGATAAGGAAAGAAATTAGCACACTTAAAAAAATAATAATAATAAAATTGTGAGTTACTAGCATGTAAATCAGCTTTCATAAATATGAACCGCATTCTACTGTGACATAAACCTAGAGCCACCCCATTTTCTTTGTCTGAACAAATCACTTTGGGTTCAATCTGACATGGAAAAGGCAAGATTTCTACATGCAGCTTCCTTTTTTTCCTTATTTCTGGTTTTATTTTTTGTTATACTTTTTTTTTTTTTCATATACAAACTGACATTGGGCTGGAAATGTAGGCCTGTAACAATTCTACTGTGAATGAAATGAGCATCTAACTTTTTTCATGCCATAAAGTAAACCCAGAAGAAACAAAACTGCAAAAACATGCTGTTAAAGTAACAGTGTTTGAATGAAAGCAAGAAAATTCAGTTAAGTGCCTGGTGTCCTTTAACTCAACGGCATTGCGTCTAGAAAGACAGCACTTTGCAGCATTTCACTGTGTGATCATTTCCATTCCTGCAATCCCAAACACAATGGGGTGAATTAAGACTGGAGGGGAAACATTAACTCTTTGTTGCTGACAGACAATCTGGCAGTTTATGTAATAACTTGCTGAGAAACAAGATTCAGATTGCCAAGAACAGTCAGGGTTTGGTAGTCCTCTGTCAGTCTGGTGCACTGCTTAAGACCAAAAAATTAACAGAATACACCAATCAAAATACTACAGCGTAGCCTTTTTTAATTTTTTTTATTTTTCGCTTGAATTGCATCTCTCATATTGTGAGCCTTCAGGCAATAGATGTGTGAAGTGAATATTTCATACATATCCTTATACACAAAAATTTACATACATAATGCATTATAGATCCTTTTACTTCCATACATAATATCCCACGTGGTGATTTCTTTACCAGAAAAGGATTTGTGAGAAAATGGCAAGTCTATTCTGAGTTGTAACTGTAGGCAAAATGTTACTAAGCCTCTTGCCACCACAAATTGAATGTAAAAGAAACTGTGCACCAGTTCAGCATAATAAAATGTGTTGTTGGTTTTGGGGTTTCTAAATAACTCTCGTGTGTAACATGTTATTTCTGGAGTTGTTGACTGCAGTTGCTGCAGCTACAAAGGCCCCACAATCAATTCTGGGCTGCTGACATAAGGAAAACAGCATTTGATGTTGCTCATCAGAGATCCCGGTTGTCTATTGCTCTGTAAACACAGGTATTTCCACTCGACAACGTGTGAAGAGCATTTGCCTGGTTAGATATTCCTGCAGGCTTCAAATGGGCTGGGAATAGCACTGGGATCTCTGAAGAGCTCAGCCAAGAGCTTCCTCTCCCAAAAGGATGGATATCATCAAAGTGGACACAGAGATTTGCAGTGGAGGTGAAAGTGGCCACGTGAACTCTAACAGAGATGTGGTAAGCAAATCACGGCCACATGTAGCCCTCTCTAAACAACTAGTAAAAGACAGACCAAAATGCACCCTGTAGGTTAGTTGTTGGGGCACTCTACTGGAGGTTTAGCACAACGCCTTGATGTAGCCATTCCCAAAGTCAGCCTCCTGAACGTTCATGTACAGCCTGAAGTCACGGCCTGATTTTCAGCAATTCCACTCACCTATACCTCTTGCCACAAATGCGAAGTCTCAGAAAATCAAGCTGCAGGTTTGATGCCTGATTTATTTTTTTTTTTTGCATGAGGCATAATTTAACTTGAGTCCCCTCTTTAGCTTTGCAACTTAGTTGTGTGACTTTGAATACTGAGGCATGGGGAGATTAAGTGACTTTGTCAGTGACTTTCATTACTCGGGTAGGTCTTTCATTACTTTCATTACTGTGGTAGGTCTAGGAATTAGACCTTGATGTTAGGCATTCAGAGGACTACTTTCCTTCCCTAATAACTGAGTCGTAATACACTGCATTCTTATTTGGAAGATTCACATTTGATTTTCAATTCTTTCATCTCCAGAGAAAGGAGTGCTCTGGAGTCGGAGCACTCTGCCTCTGTGAGTATGCAAGCCAGTATTTCTGTCAATTAATGGACTGCAGAGGAATGGAGAATGTCCACTCTGGCATACTCCTTTAAAGAACGAGGTGAAATAGTAGGGAATATTGCAAGCTAATTGTTCCCATCTGAACTATTTTTCCCAATGACTTTTTTTCTTGTGCTTCTATTACAGGTTGAATTCAACTACTCTTTAAGCACACGTCCTATATAAAGGGCATAATGGCTGAGCTGAGAATAAACATAAAAAATGTGAATAATTTTAAAATAAGCAGCCAGCCATCATTAATTCGCTTGGTACTCATTACAGTAATATTAATAATGACTTATGCGTTGGGTATTAATACAGTCTCCCACTGAAAAGCTGGTTTGCTTCTAATTTTATTTCAAGAAAAATAATTGATACTTAAAACTTCACTTATTCTGCCTTGTTCCCAAATCTTTTTAAAGTTAAGGTCAGGAAAATAAATAATCTGTAAGGTGACTAGCAGTGAGGTATGGAGGTGTTTATCCAAATTGGATTGGTGACCTCCCTCCAGTCGCTGCAGAGCAGGTGTCTCCAGTGGTTTCTTTGGGGTGTTTGTTGCAGAAGGGCTGGTGGAACTGGGAGTAGAAGTTGGTGACAGTGAGAAGCAGTCTACATAGGAGGCAGCCCACATAGCTGCTGCCCAGTGCGTGTGTGTTTTATAACTCATTGTGGGAATAAGAGTTTCATTTCCATGGCTGTCAATCTAGTGCATTTCCTGAGCAATATTGCTTTCTAGATGCAAGGGTCAGTTTTACTAAAATTCATGGTGACACTGGTGTGACAAAATAAAAGCAGAATCCATTGCCTTGATTTGTTCTGCGGTGTTATTTTTTTGGTGGTGGTGGTGCTTTATTTGATTTTGATATTTTTTTTGTTGTGGTGGTGGTGTTTTTGTTGTTGTTGTTGTGGGTTTGTGGTTTTTTGTTTGTTTATTTGTTTGTTTGTTTTTCGGGTGCTGCCTTCCATCACAAGAGAGACCAGAAATGTTGACATTGTTTTGCTGTTTGAGCCAATAAGTTGAACGGCAATCTCTCTCCTAGTATGCTCATACCAAACGCAAGCTTTCAGTTACTGGAAAAGACGTGAAGTTTTTCTTTTCTCGTTTTTGGGTTGAACACCAAACTCTTTTGGATATGGTCCATGTTCCACAAATTGGCCTTCATCTGGTATTTTTGTATGGAAATTTATCTGTCTGCTGGTGCTATAGAAATTGAACTTATTCAGAACACTTTTATTCAATGTGAATTCTTTGGAGAACAAACATGTTTAACAATGGGTACTATCATCTGTAGACTGCTGAAGTTCTTAATTGGCCTCCAATTAAGCCTAAGATTATTGCGGATGCTTTAATTGATCTCGCTTTCAGATGCAATAAGCTATTAAAAACCAAACGCAAAACCAGAATTCTGCTTTTGGACGTCATATAAAAACAATGGAGAATTGTTTGGAAGGGAGGCCTGCTTAGCCCTCACTCTTCATCTAGCCTGACTACCCCTCCAGGAAGTCTCTGTGTTTTTATAGAACTGGTTTATATACTCATTAGTGTTTAATAGTCAATATTTTTCAGTGATGGTTTTATTTTATTGTTAATATCAGTAAGTTGCTAACTCCTTAAAATTCAGCCATGAAGCTGGCACAAGTAAAACCTGCTGTTACAAAAAGGCTTGTTGGACTGAAAGAGCGACTATTCTTTTTGGAAGAGGAGAATATGAAATACCTGGGGTATGGTCCTGCTCCTTTTGACCTGAAAGAAGTATTTTCATTTCTGGCCCAGGAAGATGGAGAAGGCTCTGGTCAGTAACCCCTTCCTTTAACCTAGAAAGATGTGGCTGGGCATGTCTGCCAATTTCC
This sequence comes from Anser cygnoides, assembly GCF_040182565.1. Lineage (NCBI taxonomy): Eukaryota > Metazoa > Chordata > Aves > Anseriformes > Anatidae > Anser > Anser cygnoides. Next base: position 11,999,674 of record NC_089874.1, on the reverse strand, counting down.
TACCGTAGTTATTTGTTTCCTCATGTTTTCTTACTTTTTTTCTCACATGCACATTCTCCTGACATTGTCCCCTAGTGCATAATCATTCACCGTGTTTGCACTCCAGGGACCCACTGTCAGACATGAGCCAGAAAGAATAAATAACTTTTTTTTCATTTTTATTGGCAAATGGGGGGGTGAGGGTGGGGGGGAGGGAGATGAACCTTTATTTCGCCCCTAAACAACAACAAGAAAAAATCAAAAGGAGTATCTGCCACTGCTCAGATTAAATCCAAACTGTCTGTTAAACCTCTAATTATCAGCTTGCCTTGTGGGTAAAATGGTACCATTCAATTATTGTTTTTTGTTCGCTTGTCAGCTGCAAAAAACATTATCACTGCTTTTCAAACCAGCAAAAGAGCAGAAATTCTGCAAATTGCTTTCTAAACGTAGTTACTTTAAACGTAATACCTCTCTGCAGCATGTCAGCAATTGTATAATGTGATATTGCATGCAAATTGTATTTAATGTAGGTATACCAATTATTTGTTTTACATTATGTAATTTTATTGAAATCATTTTCTTTGTTGCCATGTTACATGTGGTTCGGTTTGACACATCCAACTTAGTATGTTAAAAATAAACACACAGACACACACATATACACACTTGCCTGCACACATTTCATCAAGCTACTGTAAATACAAGCAAAAATTGTCAAATGATGGTTAGTTCTCTGCAACCATAGTGAGGGAAGAAATAAAACCATCTTTTCAGGAGTAATTTCAGGACTGATTGTATTTGACAGTCTTCCTATTTATTTATTTACTTACTTACTTAATCTTGGAGGGTACACATGTCTAGCATATCCTTGATCAATTTATTTCCTCTTTGCCTGTGTGTGGCACTGGCAGGAGCTGCCAGTGAGCACTACAGCCCCCACTCTCCAAGCCACTGCAGGTAGCATCACGGCTCTGCTCTACAGCTGGAGGGACTGAAGCTCCACTACTCCCGTGATAAAATACATGACATATTTACATCAGGCCTGGCTGGCGGATTTTGGATGTTACACTTCCTTAGCTTTCCATTTTTCTGTTTACATCATGTGAAATCTATTTTCAAAGCAGAGGGAGCTCAGCAAAGAGATTTCCTACGGAGACTGTTAAAACCCTTCTTCCCCTCTCTGACTTCTCCCTCTGCACAGCACTGTAAGTGATCTCTGCCATAAGCAGGGATCTGTAACGCCATCACTGGTGGCAAATAAATATACTTTTTGCTGAGCTCCTAATTTGCAAGCAATACATCTTAGCGAGGCAGGCTGAGAGGTGGCTCTGCTTCAGCCTTATTGCATCATATATTGCTTCTGCCACTCTGTAGGACTCTGCAGGGAAGGATTCCTAGGGATTGCTTTCTTTAGCCAAAATGGTGATTTTCAAAATATTGCAGTATTTGTTAAGGCACCAAAAGGTAGGAACCTACTTTTCATAAGGTTCAGCGTCCTCCCACTTCCAGGGGAAAACTTGTGGGGATTTATTTGCAAAAGTAAAGCTACATGTAACGTACACTATTTGAACCACATCTTACTCCCCTTTCCCAATGTTAGAATAAACAAAATATTTATTTGTTTTGGGATGAAGCCATAATTCTCGTGTAATTCTGCTTTAAAAGGCTACCAGGAAAATTTGTCAGTTTAGGAATGTTATCTATTATTCATCTTTTGCTTTCTAACACTTTGCTGAGAAAAAGCTCAATGCTTGACTTGCCAATTAGGAAATCTACTTGCTGTAGGCAAGTGGTGAGGATAATATTACGACGATGGTTTAACCCCTGATGTTTTGTTTTGTTGTTGTTTGGTTGTGTTTTTGTTTTTGTGGACAAAGCACAACAAAGCAGAAGTATATGTGGACTGAGTTTCCCCAAAGTTCCCATCTCTGACCATTGCCTGTCCTTACCCAAAGACAAATGATGCTTTGACTTCTATTGACTGAGAAGAGACCACTAGGGGTCACAGGCAAGGAGATTCAGTGAGGCCAGGCAGCCAGGAGGGCCAGGTTACACCTCATTAGTAGGCATGCAGGTAGGAGAGCTTTAGATTTGTTTCAGGCCCCTTACAAAAGTTCCTTGACAGCTTGAGTTATGCTGACAGCCTCCCCTCAAAGGGAAAGAGAGTGTCAGGCAAGAGAGATGAAACATGTTTCACTGTCACCCTCCACACAGCGTAAATGGATGGCCCAGCACCTTGCCATCAGCGACATTCCCATCTGGGGAAAAAATGGAAGAGTTGAGTTTGATGTTATAAATCACCATAATTTGTTACAATTTTCAAAGACAAATATGACAGGGTGGAATTACTTTGCGGTGCTGAGACAGTCATTTGCAGAAGCCATAAAGTGCCAGTATAAATCTAAGGATGAGATATATTTAATCTGAAGAAACAGAGCAGAATATAACCTCAGTATATTGTGTTTACCAAGAACTTAGCTGCAGTGATGCTATGGTATTGCTGGTTGTTCGTTTCATTTTACACTTTGAAATCAAACTGACTCTTTTATAAAAAATTCTAATGAGGTAACAAGATTCTTCTGTACATTTTGTATTTCACCACTGAAAGGTGGTTTGAATTGAATATTTATTATTCTCAGTTTTGACAAAAGAAATATTTTGGGGGTTTATATGTGAGATTCCAGGGAGAGCTGGCACACCGTTACACATTCAGGGCTGTCTCTTTACAGCCATTCCCGTTTAGCAGCTGTTAAAATAACAAACCCGCTGACATACTATTCCTTTTGGAATTGTGCAGGTCACAAGCATTACTCCCAAAAGCTGTATCTTGAAACATTTATTTTTCTTTTTTTTCTCTTTCATTGACAATAGCAGAGTCCAAAAAGACACGTTGGAAAAATCAGTAGCGAATTGTAGGTGTTACCCTGTGACATTTCTGTGGTCACGGTATAGATCATCGATTTTGTCTGCTCTATAACAGATGCCATTTGAGGTACCTCTTTCTGGCACACAGAAAGGAGTGTGAGTGTTCAAAGTGTAGCTGAAGCCAAAATTGCTAATCATTGCCTGTGTGCTCGTGGGTAGGCTGCTTAGTGTGTCTGCACCTTCATTTACCCACACATAAAATGAGCACATACTAGCCATCCTTACCCTTCCTGTGAAACGATTTGAGTGGCCCAGAAGTAAAAAGATTTCCAAAGAAAAGTGCAAAGTCCTTTTTAATAGTTTTCGATTTAATAGCAATCTTTTTATTTCCCAGGTGAAAGAATGATGGCACATTACACACCAGTTTTTTTAAAGGCTAGAAAAATAGAGAAAAAATTCTAGTGCTGATTTGGCACTTAGATAAGCCTTCCTCATGCCCTGGCTTTTTACTTCCATAAATTCCAACGTTGTGATGTCAGTGAGTAGATGATGATATGCTCACCCATTCCACACTTGGGTGTTATCAGGAGAGCGATGAAACACATTTCTGTTTTGCAGTCGCTACTGAATAAATCAAACCCCAGTGATGCAGTGTGATGGTATGAAAATCTTGCAGCCTGCGAAGTCAGTCGCTCATATGTGATGGAACTGGATCACCCTCCTTAAAACACTCTCTTAGCCAGAGCTCTCAGTATGTCAGCTCACTACTCTGGAAGAAACTGGCAGGTGCTTTGAGCTTATAGAAATGACAGCAACTTCAGCAAATGTTAAGAAAGGTTTTGCTGCTGCCTTTCCCTCTTCCTACTGTCCTACAGATGGAGTTCGGCTTGTTTCAGCCCTTCAAGATGCCATTCATGAAGTCTAACAACTGCATGCGGGCAGCCCACAGTAATTGCCTTTACAATTTGTGCCTTTGTTGCTTTCTGATTTCCTGAGCTCTGCACTTGTCAGTGTATCCAATACATAATGATAATAATGAGGCATTTGTTTTCATGCTTGTGTTATTGTTGTGTTTTCATTTTGTTTCTTAAAAGAGGAGCTACTGTGAGTGGCTACTACCCATGAAAAGTGAGGTATGTTTCTAAAAGACTTGTCTTTCAGGCAAGTGCCAACTGGCACGTCTTTGCCGATGCTAGGGGACCTGCAGTGGTTTTGTAATCCTGCTTTAGATGGAATGAAAATCATGTGAGCAGAGGGGGAGAGTCTCCTTTTCCGTGCCTAAATGATGTAGGAATAGTGTCTGGAAGCTTTTTGGGTCTGACCTCACAGGTGGCTTCTGGCTACTGCAGAGAATGTTCTCGCAGGTTTCCCACACCTCTCCTAAAGATGTGCTGCCTCTATTTGGGGGCGGGGGGGGGGGGGGGGGGGGGGGGCGGAATTTAAAAACCACTGCAGAAAAATAAACCAATTTACTGCTTTAAAAGTGTAGCACTGGAAGGAAAGTTAAGGCGGCACTCACACACTTTATACACACTGTGAGCGTGGAAGCACCTGCTAAACTAACCGCTGGGAGCGGGGTGGGCAGGGTTGCACCTTGCTCCCTGCAGCCCTGCTGGGACTGCCTGAGCATTCGGAGCTGCTCTGCTCTGAGAGCAGCGGGAGTGGGACGGGAGCAGTGAAGGGTCTGCACGTCTGCAGAAAAGGTTGGCAGCTCCTGCGCAGCTGGAATTTGCACAGTGGGCATCTCCTTTCAGCTGCAAGCTGGGTCTGAGCAGAGGGGATGGCACGGCTGGAGCCTGACTGGGCCTGGGCCTGTGGAGCTGGAGGTGTGGGACGGATGCTGAGGGAAAACACGAAGTTTTGTGCCTTTGTGCTTTGAAATGTCCTCACTTTCTCACCTCCAAGCTGACCTTCATGTCGTAGGGAAGCACTCTGAGAGCGCGTTTCCACCCATTTTGCTGTGAGTGCTCCCGGAGGGAAGCGGCGGTGGGAGGAGATGTCCTCACCTGGCTGGGCCCCCTGCGGCGCGGCGCGGCCGCTAATGGAAAGCAGTAAGGGCAGCAGGGCCTTTCTCCAGCACAAAACACAGCTTTCCCTAAGTGCCCCCAGCCCGCACACCGCTGTGCCAGCCTCTCCCCTGCCATTCCCACCTCTCTGCCCCCGCGGGGCTCAGCCAACCTCTAAATCCGAGGCCGTGCGGGTTTCGTTCCTGCTCCTGACGCCTTCAGCATTTCAGCAGCAGCGACGTCCTCGCGGTGGTATCGCTTCGTGCAGGCTGTTGCCAGACCTCGTAAAGCTGCTGCCAGCGTGGGGATGGTTTGCGGGCAATGTCAACAAGAGGAAGAGGGAGCTGTAGGAGAGAGCGGGAGAAGTCTGTGAGATGCTGCAGGCGCTCTCCAGAGCAGACGGAGTGAGAAAGAGTTGTGAAGTGCTGCTGGCTGGTGTCTGATGCTTCACGAGCCTGGGCCCGGCCTGCTGGCAGGGGGATCAAATCAGCTATTCAGCTGCTGCTTAGGAACCTCCTCCACCTTTAAATATGCAGCTTTCTTCTCCTATATTTGTACTTGCCTTTATCATTTTATATTTTACTTCTGTTACCGATTCTCACTGCAGAGAGCTCTAAGATAACCCAGGTTTAGCTAAGCCAAAGGCAGTGCACAATGTTATTTCTTAGACATTATTAATCTTACAACATTTGCTTTAGTTCTGGAATGGACATGATTTCCAACATTAAGCAAAAGTCTAGAAGTGCAGCTGTTGGGTTTTTTTTTCCTCTTTTTTTGTGACAGCGTATGAACATGGATAAGTGCCTAGCCGCTCTGTCTGTGTTCAGATCTCCTGTGGTAAGACATTGTCACTATGTCTTCATTGTCATGGTCTGGCAGCTCTCAACAGTAGACAGTCTGAATTATTTTTTCATCCCCTTGACCTTAAAAACAAGAGTAGTCATGATTTCTCAGTTTGGCACACAGCTGACAATGTGAACGTAGCCCAGAGAGGACCTGAAGCTGTTCAAGTTCACAGCGACCTGATACAGACCCCAGTGCCTGGGATCAGAGCAGTAAGAGTTATCCACCACCCTTCGATTTATGCAGAGACTGGTTGAAACGTGTGTCAGCACAATAGAAGACGAGACAATAAGCAACCAGAGGGCACCTGAGAAGCACTGTGTGCATGCAGACTTCTTGTGGGTATCCTACTAGATGCACAAGATACATCCCAGCTGTCTCAGTTCCTGCTCCCTTAGGGTAGGCATGCATCATGCCTGTTACAGGGGGCTGGGGGGTGGGAACATTGGTGCGTCTTCTCTACTTAGTGCACTGGGAATCAGATTCACAAAGCAATCAAAGGTTTACCCTTTGGGGTAAAGAAGAGAGATTTTAAGGGAATTGATTACAGCCCCTTTACTTAGAACAACTCACCCCAGTGAAAATTAGTGCAAGTGACAGATATGTCAGCAAACACAGATGAAAAAGTTGTCTTGTGCTTATATACTCACTGCACCTCTTCTTTCTCATCACCTGCTGCACAGCTGAGCATTGTCCTCTTTCTCCTTACACCCTTCTGTCAACAGTATTGTTGGACAGAAAATGAATTCTCTGTAAGCCAGTTCTGGGCCAATTCTAGCCTTTGTGGAACACGGTAAATAGAGCAGAGTGGAGATCCCAGCCTTCCAGCTGACTTTTCTTGGTTCAGAGACAAAACTTGGAGAGCCTGTCATCTGGGAGAGCACTCTCATCAGTAGAAAGCCACTGTGCTCCAGGATAGGGACAGCTGCCCAGTCTTCGAAAGAGAGAGGAGGAGGAGAAGCATTATGCTATGGTTCTCAGACCTGGTGGTGGACATCCCATTGCTCTCCTGGGCACACAGATTTCCATCGGTCCCAGCTGGGCAAAAGGCAAAAGGTGAAAGGGTGTACTGCTAAGCTTTCCTATGCTCCAGGGTTAAACTCAATTTCACAGTAATTTAATTTAATGCTAATTCAGTACCTAGCAATTGTACAGCGACTCTGAATGTGCCCTCAAATCAGTCTGATAATAAAGAGCATATACTGCTCTAAAAATTACTGGAAATGTGAACTTCATTAGTGTTCATTTTCTTTGGGGAATCCTCTGTTTCTCTCTGTCCGTAGTCTGGCCACAGGAGTTCTGTAAAAGAACAGTTTATTAGAGCAGAATAACTGTGTCTGAACTACAAGAAGTGTATTTTGAGACTGAGAAATCTGATTACAGAAACACAGTCATTCAGAATTTCAGAGGACTGTTCTAGTGTACCCTTGTCTTTTCACTTGGTCTTATTGGCACAACATGTATTGTAAAAAATGCATACCATACAAGTGAATAAACTCTTGCAGGTTACTGTATCTGTTTCTCCTCCAATATGTAGGTTTATTGCTTGCTGTTTAGTCTTGTACTTTTAGTGTCCCCAAAGGAAAGTCAGACTTCAAACCTTCCGCAGGCAGATCCTCCTGCAATACAGCAGATCTTCCAATTAGCAAAATATTCCGTATACACAGCTAATAAAGCATGGATTTACTCCTTCACTTTCACTGCTACTTCTCTGGACGCTCTGTGTAATAAGATATTGCATCTCAGAATAATTCATAGACTCTTTGCCTGAACACTGGATCTTTCAATAATCAATCTAAATTACAAAATACCTTAAGCAGCAGCATTGTTTGCCTGGCACTATTTAAAAATCATGGAAGCAGAGGTATGAAGGATGAGGGAGTAGATCCATTCTCTACTCAATATAGTACCATCCTTGAGAAGAGGACATTGCAAAGACATTGATATATAAATGGATGACAAAAAATTGGACTTTTATATATCTGGGAGGTGAGGCTGAGGTATTTATCATGAACAGTGGCACAGCTGTATAACAAAAAAGCAGTGTATACTCTAGAGGAACACGTCTGTATTTCTAAAGTTAATTTAGTGTCCTCAAACATGCCAGACTGAATGTAATCTGTGCATCCATAGAACCAGGGTTTGGGCAACTGCCAAGAAAACTACATGTATTGATATGAAGAAATGTTCTGGACAAAATAATAAATGTTACCCTTCTCTAATTTTTCTGTCTTTATGGTGTCTGGAACCTTTCTGGGGCACATGAGTCACTGTAGAAACAGAATAAAAGTAGGGCTTCGTTGGAGAGTCAGTCTCAAGCCCAGTGAAATGGGGTTGTTTCTCCCCAGCACAGGTGGTGGCAAATGCAAAGAAATGCAGCCTCAGCATGGTGAAGTGTGGTCTCAACACACTGCCGACCACATTGTTTCTAAGAGGTGTCACAGCAAAGTGTGATCACCAATTTTTCATCCATTTCCTTCTGGTTTCTGTTTTACCAGAAATCTTGTTTGCATTAAGGTGTAAACACACCTTAAATATAAAAACACAAATGTATTGTTACTGTAACTGAGTATTAATAGTCTAACAAAAGAATCACTATTGGTCCAAATCTCATTATTACAGAAAGCAGAAGAATGCATCTCTGGAGAATAAGTTTCAATAATAATAATGTCAAAATTGTTATACACTCACTTCATCATTTCTACCCCTTTTGCAAGCATTATGCTTACCCTTCCCCAGATCCTCCAGATCGCTCTGGTGGTAGAGTTGGTGCTACAGTAGATTGTCAGTCAGCATCTGGACTCCGTCAATGGAAGGAGTATGATGTTCATGTTGATGGTTTGGTCTTCCTGAATCCAGGATCCACTCCACGTCATTTTTACACGGCTGATATCATGCTTTTACATCTTACGCTTCCTTCATTTGTCTGCAGCTTCAAATTACATCCAAATTTCTATATATGTTGTCTTTTGCATAGATTAGACACAACTTCTTTGTTTTCTTTGCTACCCTTAAAAGCAGCTTTGTTCAGCTCCCAGTCAGCATTTCTTTCAGTGCCCATAGATGAATTGTTTGTAGCCTAGGGGTTCCCAGTGTCAGCCTGTGCCCTGTCTCTTATCACCCCGTGCCTGCACTCCTACATGCCCTGTTCTGTGTCTCCACCACTGAAGACCTCTGCTTGTACCTCGTACTGAGTCTGTACTTCAGCAGAGTACATCATTGTATTAGAGTCATAAAAATCCCATTCTACACAGGAAGATTGCTTATTTCTCTTAGCTATGTAGAGCTATTGCTGTACAATGCAAAGATTAAAAAAAGTCAAACAATTTAGCCATAGCCACCTGGTCAATTAGAAAAAAAATTGCTGTCACAGCTAAACCAGGGAAAACAAAGCTGCAGTCAGGTCATGAGAAGTGCAGCCAGAACAAAACCAGCAAGTGTCAGTCCTGAGGCCTTGCAAACTCAGTACAGAGCCTATGGCCTGTTGCTAGTAATAGAAATACCTGTTACAGGGCTTGGAGCAGTGTTACAGACATTGGTGGTGATGTTAAGGGGATGTTTGGGGTAGATCAGCCTTTGCATTCCTCCTACAAATGGATGCTTCCAGTCATTGTGGGAAGCATATAAACTCCAAAAACTGTCTTAACCTTTATATTTGAGAGAAAGTACGGTGCATGTGGATTATTCCTGGTGTAGAAATAGGATCTAGCCTGATCCACCTTGCTACCTACCTTCCTCTCAAAGTAATTATCTTAGTCCTGAGAAATGAGGTGTTCCTAAGAATTTACAAATGATGGGATTTATTTCATCTAATATTAGAAATCTCTGCATCTGCCTTTCAGCTAGTCACCATAGTCTCTCTTTCTAGGCTGCAGAAGAAACACTTCCTTTGCTGCACATTTGATCTCTAGATTCTTTGGAAATGACAAAAGCAAATAGGAGAACTTCATTCTCTGTACTGCTTACAAGGGAAGGTAACTATCTCAGATGAAGACTGCAGAGGTCTAATTTGGGGTGAGATAAATCATTTGCAAAGTATTCACTTTAAATATATTCCACAATTCCTTGGGATGCTGCTATCAAATGCATGCTTGGGAACTTGACATTGTTTTCAGCTTTCTAGTGAGGAATTAAAAAAACAAAGACACATCTATGCAATTAGAAGATGGCAAAAGAAAATTTCAGTAGTCACAGGTCTCCATTATTGTCCTGGTAAGTCAAAGAAAACTTATTGTGTATATTTTTGCTTCTTCCTTGTGTCAGAGGCATAGATGTATTACCAATGGTGTGTATGGATTAAAATTACAGTATCTACCTAAGCAAAAAAAAAAAAAATGTTTCTCAAATGGAATAATGGAGTAGGATAAATAATTGCACGATACTTCTGAGTTCTGGAGGACTAAGCCTACTCTAGTAAAAGATTTATGGAGACAAAATGATTTAGCCCAGTCATATACAATAAAATGATTTAGCACAGTTATATGCAAAGAGTCAACATCCCAAGAACAATAATCAAAGCAAAGGATAGCTGAAATCTTAGAGGGTTCACAGATGCAACTCAGCAAGCCCAGCAGCTGGCTTAATACAGATGCTGTATATCAGTAAAAGAAGGCCAGTAGGACAATGTGTCCTGGCAGTGACAGCTCTTTGTGAGAAACTTACGGCAACGTCTCACTTGCCATAGATTTATAAAGCTCAGGCCAGAAAAGATCATCTAGTCTGATATCCTATATATCTCAGGACATTAAATTTCTTCCAGTTAGCTCTGAGTTGAGACCAATAACTTAGGTCAGCCAAATGCATTTAAGTCTTCAGAATGTTAAATGATTGTGTGCCAACAAAAGATATTTGGTAGCTTGCTGATACTTAGTAATATTTAATAATGAATTGTGAATTAACCAGCACTGTAGATGACTGTAACTGCTTTTGCAGATCTATGAGTCTTGCTTTTATGGTCTTGACAGAAGTTTATCTATATAGCTGTATTTCAAGGTTTAAATAGCACAGTTTCACCATACGCAGATACCTATCTCCGTCTCAGGCAATGCATCTCCCCAGACTCCATCAAAATCAGAAAGTCTGCCCTGAGATCCTTGGGATAGATTTGCCTGGGATGTCTGCTCCTGCACAGAAACCCTGCATAGAACACACAACTTTCAGGGCAGCTTGTTTTCATGCTTCTTTTTCATCTTTGTCTTCTTGTGACAATGTCATTTGTGCCCTTCTGTCCTCCCAAAGCAGGAAAAAGAAGCAGGCTATGCTGATTTGTGGCTATCTCCCTGTATTCTTGCAGCATTTCACATTTTGATCCAGTCAGGAATGAAATGCTGATTTTACAGCCTTTGAGTCATTTATTCTTCCAGGTATCCTCAGTCCACAAACAACTATTGGATTTTATTAGATTAGTCAAATTTTTATCCAAACTCCAGCTATTAACAAGGGTATCAGGAATCTCCTACAATCTTCTTTAGATGAAAAAGGCATGGCACAACGTTTTTGGTGTAACAATATAAACTTCTTACCATGTCATAGTGATCTTTAATGATTGTACGCAAGTATAGGATTAGGTGGTGCAAGAACTGATTTTAGTGGGGTGCTGAATGCAGGAGCTATTTGCAAGGAAGAAAGCAGTGGAGTGTGGTTTTCAATAATGTAGAGGAAAGGTAGTGGAAGGAAAACTTCTGTCCTTACATTCAGTGCCCATGCAGTTGGAACAGCACGCAAGGACTGCATGCACCAGAGCTGGCTGGAAGAATAAGTATCATTTACCTAGGCTCATCAACACAACTTTTACTTTTCTGGATGATGATGATGATGATAATGATTAGGTGGTTGCTATCCACCTCATTTGTAGATCTGACTTATGCCCAACTTTCACTAGTTTGATGAAACAGCTAAATAAGAGCCCATATTCCCTATATATGCCATACAGATAATGAAGTGCCTCTGGAGGCCTCCAGAAGATCCTGCCTGCCTCACTGAAGTACCTAAACACAGACAGACAGTCTGTACTTAGATCCCTTAGATCCTGCAGAAGGTGATCACAATAATCTGACTCTCTTCATTGACTATATTACGAACTCACCTTATGTAGGCCGCTTCATTAAGTGCTAAATGTAATGAAGCCTGGATGTTTAAGTTAGGTGGATAGGCTCCTATAATCACTACCTTCTTACCTTACGCTAATTACCTTGTATCATCTAATTGCTGATAAGAGCGTACTTATAATGAGCCAGCACCGTGTCCACTGGTGCTTGGAAGGCAACTGTAAGGAATGTTTGTTTTGTTGCTGTTGTTTGTTTGTTTGTTTCTGTTGTGTGTATCTTTTTTCCCCATGAAAATGGACCCATTGCAGCAGAGAGCTGCTGGGCTTCATAGCTTCGTATCTTTCTATTCTGAAGCACGTAGTTATCTTGGGAGTGTAGCGCTTCTCTGAAATAAAAGAGAGCAATGACTCCTTTTAAATTTGACTCAGTAGTGTTCACATAACCCAGTAGAGAAATGCTAATTAGTAGGTAAATTAGAAGCCTCTATCTGCATTTGTCCTTGGAGAGATGGTAGATATAATTTTATAGCAATGTTGTTAGCCTCTTCTCATTCAGTGGGCTGGATTAAAAATCAGTGCGAATAACCCAATGGGTGTATCATATAACACAATATCTGTTATGAGTAAAACTCTGCTTAACAGCCAACCAGTGCAGACAATGATGCTTTACCCTCTTTAATATAACCACTTAGCTACCTTGTGCTGCAGAGTAACAGAGGATGAGTAGACACTGGAGACCATTCAGTAGTTTCTCATTTCCTCACAGCTTCCTGACAGCTAAACAATATAATCTACTTTGCAGTATATTGCCATAGTGTGAGAAACATATCTCAGTGTATTGCAATAAAAAAAAAAAACCTGTATGTTCTACATCTCCATTGCACATACCTGTCAAGTTTCAGATGGCCATTTAGATGATGCTATTGCAGTGGAAGCATTAATAGAAGCCACTTACACCTTTGTTTTTCAATCCAGCACTGCATCTCAGAGCATTCAGAGGCTGGAGATAGTATCTTTGGACTTTGTATGCAGACTTTTTACTATAATACTATGAGGGTGGTTTAGGCTGGCATGTTTTCCTTCACACTTGGAGTTGTCTTGGTGCCTACCCCAGTCAGTCACGACAGCTTAGTTTATTCACAACTTTGAACAGTGTTTACTTGATCATATGCAAGCAGCTGGGCATAACTACAATAATAACTATCTTCTAAAAGGTGACCTAGTTTTAGGGAACGCAAATAAGAAAAGTACTTCCAAGCCACATCACTGTCACAGCTTTATGGCATGCTCTGCCTTGTCACTGTGCTAAAGAGGCTTCTCCGTTTCTGGCAAATGAGAAACCGTTCTGGGAATCTGAATCCCATTGATCTGGTGACAAAGCAATGATTTTTAGGTCCACTAAGTAAGCTGCAGAAAGTTTAACAGGATTTGGAGAGGACCGTAAAAGTAAAGGAAAAGCAAGTGATTGCAATGGCAGGCTGAGTTGGAGATGATGGCAGGAAAGGGATAGGCAGAACACCAAAAAAATGATTTTGTTTTGAAATGCAGAGGTGGTCTGACTAAAGCACACGGAAAAGGTTCACTTAAAGGGAAGTTACAGTCCTGATGAGGATGCGGATGTTCATCAAGGACCTTCTAAGTGACCTTAGGCAAATCAGTGTCTCTCAGTTCCTCATTTGACAAATGAGTATAATAATATTTCTCTGCAGTACAGGAAAGTTTGTGAGGAAGATACACTAAACATACAAGGGGCTTGGTGCTTTACTATATAAGTACCTAAGATACAGTGAAGAAATCTCCCAGAAGGCATTGATCCCACTGTTTTTTAAGGTCAAAATCTCTTAAGAATTAATAATCTAATGTTATGTTCACTGTTGTAGACGGTGTGACATTGCAAGATGCTAATGCAATATCAAGCCTAAACCTCCAGCGCGTGATAACTAAATGCTTGCCTGAAGCAAGATCAGTTGGAAACGAATTGTTTCTATACATTTTATAATGTTTGTAAGTGTGTTTTTAGTAAGGAATAGGGCTTCCTCCGTGGAAGAAATTAGAAGTATGTTGGGTTTTGTTTTGTTTTTGTCTATCCGTGTCAATTCCTTATAACTGGTTAGAAGAGGTAGTTTAAAACATTGTGGTTTGTTTTTGTTTTTGTTTTTTGTTTTAAATAAAGTTTTAGAATTACATTTGCAAAGCATCCAACTCATCTGCCAAATGTCTTGCACTCCTGAGTCACTTAGGCACTCATAACAATGTAATTCTTTGGCTACTTTTCATTTTAATTCTAGTCCACCCAATCTCATAATACAAAAACAAGGTATGTTTCATGAGACAAAAGCTTTTAAAAATATAAGAAGTGCTTCCTTTTAGCTGGGACAGTTTGGTCTGTAAGGCTCATTGTCATGGTATCTTGAGGCCAAGAACATACCAGGATTTTAAAAGCATTTGCTATTAATACACACAAAATACATATTTGGCAATATTAGGATTTTAAAAGATTTTAGAAGTAATACAAATCTCCATGCTTCAAGGCATAAGCCAATCTCTAATTAATCAAGGTTAGAAGGAAATCTTTTGGAAAAACTGCTCTATTGTAGGATTTCTACAGCTTGTTTTTAGCTTGTTACTCTCAAGTACTCAATGTCGAAACATGTGCAGACTAGAAAGATGAGTGATCAGACTCCATGTGGGATTTGCTGTTTCTTTTCCTCATTATGTATTTATCACACAGACATTTATAAGTCCCTCACACAGTACCTCTGTGCTGTTGCACTTTTGCTGGTGTCACGGTCCATTCAAACTCTGATCGACCAGGATATTCTCTGCTCTCTCAGGAACACAGCAGTATTCCTTCTTAACTACACGACCCAGCTGTCTTCATTACGTCTGATCAAAAAATATCAAAAAAAATAAAGTAGACAAATGAAAAGCACTCACTAAACAAGGCTTTTTTTTTTTTTCCCAAGAAAGCCTTGATTTCAAATATTAATAAATATTTATATTGAATTCATTATTTCCATTGACTTCGGAAGAAAGGAGAATTTGCAATTACTGTGCACTGTGCTTCCGGCAACCCATGCAAATGACTTCCTTGTTTCTAAAATCCTACAGTTAAGTTGCCCTGCACAAGAAATAATGTCCCACCCACTGATATGTGTAATGAGAGTCCTCCGTGCTGCCAGCTGAGCTGGTTGAAAGGACTGTCCTGTCACTCCCAGGTCCCAAATCACAGGTCAAGAACAGACAACCATATGCATTTCAAAACAGCCCCTTCTTGCCTCCTTGCACTGCCGTTGCACACCACAGTCTAGCAGCCAGCACTCCAAGTATTTTAACTAAATGATTTCCTGTTTAGCACCTTCTCAATTCCAGAGAATGCTTTTTCAGGAAAAAGAAGTTATACAACATTAATCTGATGATGAGAGCTTCAACCAGAGTACTGGAGATGTGTATTTAGCTGCTTGCTTTGCCTGATTTAGATCAGGGACATGACCCTGGTTCCCCCACATTTTAGATGAGTGACCAAATCACTGAGCTATCAAGACAATCACTTTTGCTCTCTGTCCCTATTAATATCTCATTAGTGAATCAAACTGAGCAGCTGAACCAGGGTCTCCCACTCCCCTGCGTGTGCCAGGCTGCCTGATACTCGCAGCAGGGATTTCTGGCTTCTCTGAAACACCTCCAGGGGATCTTGGCTTCATCCCACTGGCAAAGAGTAGGATTTCTGAAATCTCAGGGGGTACGATGGGTTTAAGGAAACTCCTTCTCACTCAGATTCAACCTCAAGTATTTCATAGGCTTGCATTCATGTAGCAAGGTCTGCGGAAACCTATATTTCTCTCATCTTGTAAGCTATTTTTTTGCAGATTTGGAAGAAATGCTACCTCTTCGATTTAAATTAATGGATGGGGATGCAAAGAGATGGGAGCTATAGGGTCTGTAACCACTACTGAGTCAAACCAGTAGCATGCCAGTCCAATATGAGAATGGTCACCCAAGCTCACACAGCCACAGAGAATATTTGCAAATTCGAATTCACAAATTTGACTACACACATAAAAGACTTAACATCCACCAAAACTGCAACCTACTTTGGCCTCCCATTTGGGGCCAGAAAAGAATGGCGTGAGGTGAATGTCAAGGATGCAGTCAGAAATGTGCCAAGTTACAGGGTTTCAGGGAAGTATGCATGCGTGTGTGTTGAGATGTCCTCTCTTCAAAGAGAGAAGAGGATGAAGGAATAGAGAAGCGTTTTTTTAACCCCTCTCTGCATTAAGGATACATAATAACTTTGTGGAATTGCTGAAGCAAGTTGCAAATGATGTATGAAATGGAAAATCCTTGCCCACTGCACAAAGTATATGACAGCACTGTGCATTCACCACTATACTGTGCTATTTGCTGTGCTAATCAATTCAGACAGAGCTACAAAACCCCACCAAGCTCAGAAGTTTTGGATAAAAGAAACTAAAAAGGCAGAACACAAGTATTCTATTTTGTGGGATGATTTAGTGGTTTAAGCATCTAATCTGAAACACCTAGGCTCCATGAAACTACAGGTTTAAATCCCAGCTGGGTTCATTTCATCCTTTTATCTCTCAGAACGAGATAAATTGAGTACTCTGCAGTTTTACTCTGAAGGGTTCCCACAGATGAAATCCTTAAAAAAAAAAAAAAAAAAAGCAAAATCAAATTCTTAATATTTTGGAAATTTTGGATTCCCTAATTTAAAAACAACAATAACAACAACAAAAACAGTGTTCCTCTTGATGGCAAAAAGTACATTTTTTTAATCTACAGAATTCAATATAATATCAGGGGATTTTTTACCCATACTGGTTGTGGCATGTACCTCTCTGGCAATTAACATGGTAAAGACACCCCAGGTGGCATATCACTGTATTTCTTGAGCCCTCAGTGGGGATCAAAGACTGACAATGAATTCCACAGCACTGAACAGCCTGGGTATTTCCACTGAACCCTGCTGGGCTCTTCAAGAAATCAGGAGCGCTACTGAGTGAGTATGTGCACCAGAACCTGGTACTAAAATACTGAGAAAATTATCCCACCAAAGGTGAAAAAATAAAGAAGTTTACATAAAAACATTTGCCACAACTTTTTAAGTTTGATAAAAATGATTTTATCAAACACTGACATTCTGGAAGATCAACCAACCATCTCCAAGCACACCATCCCAGGAAAACTAAGACACAGTAAGATTCAACACTGGAGAAAACCATGTAACTCAGTGCCCTCCTCTGTTAAGTGTCAGTCAGATGAGTCAGTCAATGACATTTTACATATAAGTTGTCATAACCACATCCTGTACCTGCTCCCTTCCTTTGCTCTCACCTTGCCTTCCCCTCCACACTTCCTTCTTGTTAAAAATCCTTTCTTTTCATGGCAGCCTCATGGTCGCATTTCCTGCCTATTTCATGGGCAGAGATTGTACTGGAGAGGTAAACGTGCGCTTGTAAGTTCCTATCTCCCTTTGGAATCACAGCGAAATGCAGGCTGGAAGGGACCTCCAGAGCCCAGCCCCAGCTGGAAGCAGGGCTGCCTTCACAGGGGGACCTGGCTGCTCAGGGACACATCCTGATGAGGACAAAAACCTCTGAGGATGGAGATCCACAAGCTGTCAGCAAGTTGAGGCTCTTATGCTTTGTCATTCTCGTTACAAGCATTTCCTCCTTACAGCTTGCCTGAATTTCCCCTGATACATTTTTTGTTCCTATTATATTTCCTATTACAATTTACCCTATTGACAGAATAGAAAATGTGTCTGTTTTTATGAACGTGTTCACCTGGCAGTTTTTCTCTCTGATAAGAGAGGTGACTTTTAGAGCTGTCGCCCATCTCTGCAGCGAGGGAACTCTCCTGAACAAGGTATGTGTACACCAGGGTTCGGTCTGGCAGTACTGTGCTCCCCAGGATGCAAGGAAAGCATGTCAGTGCAGTGCAAGTCAAATGCAGAGCACAGTTACTCTTGGTTCTGTGTTTATTACATAGATATTTCCCTTTCCCTCATTTTCCACCCAACACAAGCAACTGGGTTTTGTTTGTGTGAATTAAACAAAATGTCATTCCCTAACTGAAAACAATTTCGTCCTCTATTCGAGCTGACGGCAATTCTTTGAAAATGGCAATAGTCACTCTGTCATTTCATGTTAAGCCTAGGTCAGAGCCAAGTGTGAAATCTTAGCTCATTTCCCACTCAAATTACTACTCGCTCACCAAATGACTCAGTGCTCCATTGCAGGGCTCTGCAAAAGGGGGCTGGGCACCCCCAGGTGGGAGGAAGCCATACCACCCCATTTTCTCAGCGCTGCTTGAAGCCCAGGTGAGTTACTGCTAGCTTCCCAGAAGCAGGTCAAGAAGAGAGCACAGCAGACCCCAAGAGAGCTCTTCACTTCTTGGTTTTACTCCAGCCAGGGTTGACGTTGCTGTTAGCTGGGACCAGATCCTGCCATCAGGGCTCAGGGCACAAACTCAGTGAGGCCACGATGTCATTAGCTACCTCCAGGCCCAGCCCCACATCTGACCAGCTCTGGGCCTGACCCACCTTAAAGGTCTCTGCCCCGTTTCACCATTTTTGCTGTTACAGCTTGACTCCTTTTCTAAATGACTACCAAGGCAGAGTGCCAAGGATGCTAATAGCAAATGAAGCTGGACATGTGAAGACCCAGTATTGCAGCATCTGAGGCCTTCATGCAGAAGAGAAAAGCTACCTGCACCAAGGATGAAATGAAAAGTACATCCTTGTGTTTAGCACTTCAGAAGATTTCCTTGGGTGGAACAGCCTTTGTCTCAGGCAGCAGCAGTGTCATCCCCTAGGAAACAGTCATCCTCTTAGAAATAAAGACATTTAGATTACAGAAGCTCCCAATAAAAAAAGAAAAAAAAATCACAATATAAAGCATTAAGGTTAAAATGTGATGTCTGCTTTGACAAAAAAAAAAAAAAAAAAAAAAAAAGATCAAATACTTACCAGGGCTAAGAGTGTTCTGTCTGAAAGAAATGTCTTTATGAAAGATATAAAAGTAATAAAAATAGCCAGTACTCACAAGAAACAGTAAAAAATTAGTCTCTTTCTTGGAGAAGATCTACCTGTACATTACATTAAAAGAAAATAGAGCAATCAAAGAGGATTTTTCCATCTAGTGTGTATTTTCTTAGCAGTTGTGCTCACTTGTGGATAGTGTTAAAGCACTTTAGTTTTCATTGTAGAAAACAGAGTCAGAGAAAGCAGAAGTGGAAGGGACCTCAAAGGTTAACTAGTCCATCTTGATGCCCGCAGGCACAGTCAGCTATGCCAACACCGTCTGGACAGATGCTTTGCTTCTTAAACAGGCATTTCATGCATCCATAAGGACTGGTTCAAAATTAAACCACATTTAACCACGTTAGAGATAATATATAGCTACACTGTCCTAGAAGCACCTGAGAGAAAGTAGGTTCAGATTTCAGTTTCTTCTCTAATTTGCTGCTTTGCTTTCTGTAAACAGATGCTAATTCGTTGTTAGTAGCAGGAGAGACAGTGGCAGGGATGAGGGGAGCATCACTGTTCACCCTGGCAGCAAAGTTAGGTAGAGCAACCAAGGGGTCTCCACTGGGACAGCCTCCACTGTCTGCAATGAGAGCATGTTGATGGCCATGCATCAACAGTTCCAAAATTTAGCATCATGAACCCAAGTCATGAAGCCACAAGGAATTCAGTTTGAGAATAGGAGGTGACCACTAAACCACTAGACATCGTAAGGCCAGAAGTGAAACAGAAATGAAGCTGCTGGCACGTCTGGGAATGAGAATTTCAAGTGGTACTGAGAGTAAGCAGAAAGCTAAGCAAATGCACTGTAGTGTTATTGACTCATGGATAGTTACAATTTATTCAAATAACGTTTTTGCTGACTTTAATTGAATTTTGCACCTTATTCAAATATGTACCTTATTTGTCCTTTAAATATTACACTTTCTGTTCCTCTTCACCAGGTTTGTGGAATAATTTGCTGAAATCAGATGCAAGCATAGATGTTTTGTAAAAAGAAAACAATTAGATATGCAAGTGCCAGAAAAGCGTTACAATCATTCTTTTCATCCAGGTCCGTTTTCATAAGTGAAGTTATTTAATTTTGGTAACACATCTGCTTTCTACTTTTAAAGTTATCCTGCTGTTTATTGCATTTACTTGTTTAGGCCTAAGTTGTGAGTGAGAGGGCCTCGCATGCACTCTTTGCAACTGCAAAGATTCAAACTTTAAGTCTGAAGTTTACATTTTGTTCTTGATTTAAAAAAATAAAGTTTTGAATTTAAACTTTGAAGACAGAAAATCTTGCTTGATTGCTTATTTTACAAACATTTTAAGTAAGTACTGACTGTCTAAAACCTTAGAAGATGTTTAGATGGACACCTAAAAATGTATCTTATAGCAGATTCTTGAAATAGGATATTTAACTTCAACAGAATCAGATGTGAATGTATAACAGCAGTTCATGTCATGGACATACGAGTTGTCAGGCAGTTACATGTAGTTCTACATGCATGACTGACAGAAGAGTAGGGCTGTGGAAAAGTGTAATTCATTGCAGTATTGTGGAGTATGGTCTTCCTGTTTCAGGAGATGATTTCCAAATAAATTCATGCATTTGTCACTTGAAGATCAAGCCCCTTTAAAGCGTTTTGCCTTGACTGTGAACAACATAAATTACACAAGTATCAAGCAAATATATAATGGCAGTTTTCAGCTGGTCACAAGTCAGTCAGCCATGCACTTTTTTCACCAAATTTCCATTTCTTCGCTGAGGACATTTTTTCCAGACCAAATATCCACCCTCGGGTATTTTCTCTATACACATTGTAACTTTCTATAATAAAGGAAATATTTTTACCTTGTGTTTGGGCATGTCACAGCCACAGTAGATAAAACTTCTTGCACTGCTATCAGCCTAAGATTTAATTCAGACCTCCTTTCAGCTCCAATTTGTACGTCTGTCTCTTAAAGTCTGTTCTGATGAGAATGGGGCCCTTAGGATGATGTTTCCCATCTGTAGCAAAGATAAAACTCTATCTCTGAGACACATTTGTTGCTGCTATTGTTTTTTGCTAGGACATAACCTGAGTCCTTTAAAGTCATTGTGAAGATTTCAGTTCCTCCCTGGAGATCAGGATCCACCATGAAGAAAATGCCTTAGGTTAATTTTATTGTATTTCATTTTGATGAGACTCATCCTTTCTAGAGTTATCATCATTCGGAGAATCTCCACACATTTTCCTCCTTTACTTTCAAGACCTTTATACTGTGTGAATCATGATCTTTCTAGTATTTCCTTTCAGTAAAAAAGCCCATTCTCAATATGCTTCTCTGCCAACATCAGCTTTTCAAGGGCAGTTTTGAATATTTATTTGTACCGCTAGAGTATTATGGTGCTTTTTGTGGCACCACAGTACTTCGAGTAACAAAACCTGTGCTTAGGAAAGAAAGTATCAGAAGAGAGGGTTTCCAGTACATACTCCAGAGGTGGGAAGTTTGGTGTTCTCTCAGGAGATTGTCAGTCTACATTACCGCTGTCAATAGGAGCTAACTGAAGCATGATGTATATGAAAATGACTTTTTCTGGTACTAGATATAGGGAAAAATAGACTAAGTGACATACCATCAGTGAAAGCATTATTGCACTGCTCTTTAGGTTCTACATAAAGACTAGAGTAGATTGAAAATCGGGTGGTGATATGCAGAGTTGCCCAGATTCAATAAGTTACTTAACCCACCGTACTGAGGTTACAGTTTTGTCATTACTGGATATTAATGAATGATTTCAACATGTAGTCCCAGGACTTTTCCAGTAACTTGCACATTTTCTGGTGAGAGGAGAATCCCTAAAGATTAACAGGCTCATCTCTTTCACTCAAAAGCTTATCAGTGCCTTTTGTATCTGCTGAGCTGCTCAGAAAAAGCACTTCAAGACAATTTCTGAAGTACAATTTCTGATTGAGTTAGAAAAGCTAACAGACTGGCAGTTGTTATAGTATTTATCTGTTTTTTGTGTACTTCCTTCCAGGTCATCTGGACTCAGGAAATACAATCCTAACCAAACCCAGCCTAAAAACTTTTTGACCAGCCTGAATTTTGTGCACGTTTCTATGTTACATGTTTCAGCTCATCCCCCTCCATGTGTGCATGACAGAAACTTCAAATCCTGCACACATTACTGAAACTCCATTTGTAAGTGCAATGTAATCTCATGGTCCTCACAAGGTCTATAAGCCACTTGCATCCTATGTTAGCTTCCTGTTTCACAGCAGTGATTTTGAGTGTACTCTATAGTCTTTAAACCTGGAAGGATTTATGAACGTGAACTATGAATAGGCCTATAAAAAGTAGGACTGTCCACAATGCATGAAATTAAACATCTCATAGGATCAAGGCCCAAGATCTCTCCAAGCATCAATTTTCAGGCTTTCTTTTTTTTTAAAAAAAAAAAAAAAAGATAAACATTAATCCCTCTGTCACTGCAGCACAGTGCTACTTAATTGACTTTGATCTTCCCTCAGGTAACTAGAGATCTCTGTTGTGAGGGAATTTTCCAGGACCAAGGTGAAGGATCCTGGAGAGAGGGAGGAAGATGAGGATCAAAGCTAGGGAGAGCCACACTGGGAGCCAAAGCAGTGGGGACATCAGATCTGAGCCCAAGCTAACAGAGGAGGGAGAAAGAGGAGAAGAGACCATAAATATTCAGTCCAAGACTCCCCAGAGGGGCCATGGAGTCTACTGGCAAGTGTTTTAATGACTGATTGGAGAGCTGTCTGTGATTTATGAGGTGGCTCTACCAGCTAACACCAAACCATACAGCCCATAAACTGTATTTACAGGACAGCCCTGTCTTCTTGGGTTGAATGGGAATAGAATCACAGATGTATTTTTATTTCCTTATAGAATATTTAACTTTACAGAAGTTTTCATTAAACAGTACTTCAAGAAAGAAACTGTTTTTTGGCTTTTCTTTTTCCTTTTCTTCCTGAGGTTTTAGAACTGATTTGAATCTCAGATGATCATATTTTCTACTGATGCAAACAGAGGTCCATTATACCTAAACAGATTTATGACAGCTGAGAATCTGTCCATAAAGCCAAATCAACCTTTAAATTAGGCTCAAAAGAAATACTACCAATTAAATTTACTCTGTGACCTCTAACATAGGTTTAACAAGCTCAACACATTACAGATTGCAGTAGGGGAAAAAATCAATTAAACTTTAAAAAAAAATCAAATCCCCAAAGTATAAACCTTGACAAAAGTAGTTCACAGATCCTGTAGCATCCAGCTGTTTCCATGGTATCACATCCTGTGTGCCAGTTTTAGGGTGCTATATGGGATGTAAAAGCAGCCTAAGAGGAAAAAAAAAAAAGAGAGAAAAAAAAAAAAACCACTCCACCAGAAGAACCTTTATTTCTGTTCCCTTTTGCTTTTTTACCAACTGCTATCATTGCGTTTTTTTGTTTTGTTTTGTTCTGTTTTTTGTTCTGGTTCCTGTTCTTTTCATTTTTTCTGTTTTTTTTTTGTTGTTGTTGTTTGTTTGTTTGTTTGTTTGTTTTCCTGAAAAAGCCCTGTATTTTAATTTGGATTTGAACATTTCAAAGTCTTCAGAGATCATGGGACTATTCCCACTGTGGGCAATAGCAAACTCCTTGCCCTCAGTGGGAGCTGGATTGGGCACCAAGAAAAAAACGAGGGAAAAGAAGCATCATCTTTTCCCAAATTCCCTTTCCCCCAGAAATAAGCTAACATAACCACCCTGATGCAACAAATTTATTAAAAGCAAATAGTCATCTTGTACTACAAATCCTTCGGAATACAATGTTTTTACTAAATGACATTTAGCAGTGTTGTAGCTTTAATGGTAAAGAAAACACTAGCAGCTCAGTACTTAAACCTCTGTCCCACAGTGAATATCATTTTCAATATCCTGTAAAAATTCTTTGAAGTGTTTGTATCCAGGCTGCCCCAACGGATTTACTCAGAATTAGTTAATAGTGAGAAAGCATTGAACTAAATTTATCGGTTACGGTCTCTCATGATCACATAAAAAATAAAATTAAAAGGAACCCTCTATAGAATACTCTATCAGGCTTGGTAATGGCATCATCTCTGACAGTGAGGCAATAAAAGCATATTAGTGACCCCCTGATGAAACATGTTTACAGGCAAAGTCAAAGAGATTGATCATTCTATCTGGAAAGTGGCATTTTCCTTCTATGCACTGTTACTGTTAGTCACAGAAGCATACTGATCGGCTAATGCATGGCAAGAAGCAAATGTGTGAAATGGGATGTAATTATCAAGACTTGCTCAGCTTTTCAAGGAAACTTGGGAATGTTTTCTGCTCCCAGCTTGAACTCCCTTATTGTACCAGTAATGTCACTAGTGTTGGGAAAGAGAGCCAAAAAGTGTTAGCCAAGACTACAGGCGTTATTGTGCTGGGCTTCATACAGGTATCATTTCCCCTGAAGTGTTTGCAGTATAAATAGGTGAGACAGAGAAGAAGAATGAGAAAAAAATAATAATAAAAGGAAAACAGTTAAGGAAAATGTCGTAACAAAGCCTGGAAAGAACTCCCTTCTACTGCCGTGAGAAAATGGTGGCCAACGATTCCTTAGCAGTTACTGTTGGGATTTTCAAATGTGGTCTTTGGGATATTTTCTACATCTTCATACTCTCATGCAGTTTATTACATATCCAAAATCCTAAGCCCTAGTGACACACCAATTGTTTCCTGCAGTTACATCAGCTTATAGACTCTTTCTGTTCTGTCACAGTTTTTCCCGTTTCAAATCTTCTTTAGTCTGTCACTCCTTGTCTTGTATTTCTTCTTCTTTCTCCAGTTGCCTCATTTATTGTTTGGGAAAAAAAAAAATGGCAATTTTTGTATTGCATACATGATAGTGAAAATTGCATTCTTTCTATTTTAACTGCTCACTTCTCTCAAAAGATGGGCCAGTGCCATATTAGGGATGGATTGGTCTTGTTCAAAAATCACCCTGCTTTCATCCACTCACATTTATATTTTCTGTAAAATGGACCAAAAGCAAATCTATGCATTTCTGAACCATTGTTATCTCTTAGCTCACCTCCCATCCAAAAGTGTCAATCAGATATCACCTGGCATTTTACAGAGCCCCTGTGTGCAAACCAGAACCTCATGTTTTCCCACCCCATTTCTCACCTTCTCTATTGTTACACAGTCAACGTGTCAGGCATGGCCACAAGGGAGGATTCTAAATGTAAGACTATTTTTCTGCTGTAGTTTTCAAAGATAATAATTGGTTAATGATTAGCCAGGTCAATTGGAACTTAATACTGTAAAGCTGTAATGCTCTGTTCCTCGATTACCTTGAGTCCTCCTCTCTCTTCATTGAGACACCTTCAGCATCCACATGGACGTGTGCTGCGGGGCAGCCCGGGCTGTGTGTAGGACAAGGGGAAAGGATGGGCTCCAGGGGACTGTTTTTGGAGCAGGACGGTATGTGGCTCATCAGTGGGAACAAGACATGCCTGGCAGAGCTTGGCAGGACAGGACAGGGGTCAGGAGCCAAGGACAGTAGCTTTGGGAGGTGGTGTGCGTTGAGGAAAAGCTTCAAAACGTTGAACATTTTTAAAATCTCCTCTTTCTGTCAGCTTACTGATTTTGTTAAAAGTTAAAATGATCAGAATTATTAGCCAGTCACTCACTTCTATCATCATCCCTATTTCTGTGTTACGGTCCAGATGCACCATTGCCTGACTGAAACAAATAAGACATTAAACGTAAACCACGTAGGTGAAGGTGGGAAGAAGAACAAAACTTTAGAAGTGATTAAGACAAAAGTTTTCCTTGGTGGGGGGGTATCCATTAAGGTTTTGAAGTCTCCGATGGGTTCCATGTTATTTGATGCTCCTGACTGCACAAGAGGTGTCTTGTGTTAGAATTGTCTTGCTCTAGCTAATCAAGAGGCTGCATCTCTTTCTGCAATGTGGTAAAAAGACCAACCAGCCTTGTGTTTGTCACCTTTGTATTAAATTCTGAGCATTACTGTATGAGGGTTTGATGGAGAATATGATGAAGAGGATCCAGATGGTTCAACACATGGTGACTTGTCACATGAGCAACACAGATTGATAAGAGTTGATCATTTCTGTTCAATACAGACCACCCTTGGCTCCTTGTTCAGTACAGACTT
Organism: Anser cygnoides; assembly: GCF_040182565.1. Taxonomy (NCBI): domain Eukaryota; kingdom Metazoa; phylum Chordata; class Aves; order Anseriformes; family Anatidae; genus Anser; species Anser cygnoides. The sequence continues at coordinate 11,973,718 of NC_089874.1, read as the reverse complement.
TTATTTTTAAGTCCTTTATTTTCACATCTTTCAGCTGTCTAGATCTTGATTCTTTGCTTGACCCCATTTCTCGCTGTGCTCATCACCTATAGCAATAATCACCTACGGCAATAATCACCTATGGCAAGAAGTTCTCTGGAACAAGAGCTGACACAGAATAACACTTCAACAAAGATGGCACGACCTTTTAAACAGACCTTGAAACAGAGTCAAGGCTAAGCATCAAATCAGCCATGCTCTGGCAACATCCAGAATGAGGTATAGAACCATGTAAAATGCTCATCCTGTGATGTGATTTCCAAGAGTGACAATCTGGAGGCAAATGAAAGAAGAATATTAGTAAGAAAAGCAAGTACAGGGAAAGAAGAAAAATTCAAGTTCTGCCTGAAAAAAAAAATTGTTTAGAGGGACATAGGAGAATCTGCTACATTCTAATATTTGCAGGCTTGAAGTTCAAGAGATGAAACAGTCACCCTTTGTGTCGGTGTCTGGATAGGGGACAATATACGTCTTAATAAAGAGAATTGGGAAATAAAGAAAACATAACACTTAAAAGTATTTTTAAATAGAAGTTTCCCAAAGACTGTCATGAGGCTTTTGCTTTAACACTCTTTTACTGCAGGATAGTATTGTACTGTGAAAAGCATTTCATCATCTGCAAGGAAAGAGGTTGTTGGCTCAGACAAGTGTCATTATCAAAGACAATTTTCACAATGCATTCAAAAGCTTCATTAAGTGCCTGCCTGACAATAACATTGGCCCTGCTATGTTCAGGCATTGGAATACAGGTCCATATCTGACTACTGTTTCAGGCTTATGAGGTGAATATCCATCTTTAACCTGCAGATTTATCTGAACCCATCATGTTGCCTAAAAGACACAGGTCAATGTGAGTAGGTCTGTGTGGCAAGAAGCTTCTTGTAGTGAATGGGTTTCAGTTTAAAAAAAAAAAAAAAAAAAAAAAAAGATATCAAAACTGGAAAGTAAATTAATCATTTTGTTAGCACTTCTTCAATCAGAAGAGAGCAACAGGAGACAGATAAGGGCAAAACTGTTGAAGGTCTAAGGTAACTCAATAAATCAGATCTTAAATCCCTTCCTCACCCTAGGCCTCAGCAAAAAAAGATTACCAGAAATCACAGAAAGAGATTTCCTCTGTTTAACTGAAAGTGGGTAGTGCTTTCTCACACATTTGAAATCCATTTTTCCCCATCATTACAGGTTTCTAACTGGATTATCAATATCGATGTTTGTTTTAATGGACTGGGAGCAAAAAACTCTTTCTATCCTTGTCTCAAGTCTGGGATGCCAGAATCTATCCCTTTATTTCCATTTGTTCTTATATTGGCTGTGAAACAAGGTGAGGGAAATTACTGAGAGAGATAAGTTGTATCTATATGAAGTTATGAAGTCTTCATCAAAATATGCAGAAGTGTTCCAGCCTAGTTTCTATGTCCATACCACAAATGTCTACTAGAAGAATAGTGATGTTGGAAGAGCTGTCCTTTCAACAAGTTCTTAAGTTCTACACAAAATGAGATATTCTCACCCATGTTCAGCAGATAAATCCACGTTCTGATAACAGGCTGCTTTATTACAGCTCATCTCATGGTGGAAAGGTCTGGATTCAGTCTTCAAGGGGCTTTCTTCTTCCAGCCCGAAGACCATTTATGTTGTGGATTACGTGTTTTGCTGAAAAGCAAACTCCAATTATTTTTGATTTATTATAACACAATAAAAATACGCAAAGGGACCATATCCCTTTCTTATACGTAATTCCTCTGCATTGTGTCAGGTTATAGAAATAACAGTTTCTAGTCAGTCCTCATATGCCAGGGTACTAAAAGATAGATAAAAATGACTCTTTTTTTTCTGGTACTAGAAGATTCAAATTACATTGGGAATTTCAGTCAGATTTTTAGTTCTTCTGAGCACCTGAATCTCCTATGCAAGTCATTCACATCTTTTGGCAATTGATGCATAAGTCCCATGCCCAGGGTAGCACAATGAATATCCAGAAGGAGACAGGGCCAAGCCTAGAAAATACTGGTCATATGTGCTGTAGCAATTGGTTCATATTCTCCTACCTAGAAAGTATCAAGCAGGTCATCATCAGTCCTCCTTCTAGAGGTTTCAAGAAAGATAAATTACTCTATTCTTGTATTTAAATATCAACATATACAGATTCCACTTGGTCTCGATGCAAATAAATATATTTAAGAAAAAATTTTCAAATGACTAACAGCATAGATATCACAAAAAAAAAAAAAAAAAAAAACTAAGCATTATCTGCTGAATTTACCAAAAGATTGCCCCTTCTTTATTATTTTAATACCAGCATTTTCCCCCTTTATTTTCCAGATCCACTCTGACTGAGCATGTGTTGGCTTGACTACACCTTTAATTGTAATGTCTGCAACTTTTGCAATGTAATGGGGATGGAGAATGGCAGTGGCAAAGTTGATGACACAGGCGGAAAGCTGTGGCAGGTGATGTGACAGTACTAATCCACTAAAATGACACCAATTTATTGCCCTGTTTTTCACAGAGTATTACCAGAATAGCTTTGTTACTGTTTGTGAGTAAAAAAAAGCCCTGCTCAAAAAATCTACAGAAACAGTATGTTCATGGCCTTTGCAAATCTTTATAAGCCTGGCTTTGTTTTCGTGGGCTCAAGGAGTAAACCTACTAGAGCTTTAGTCAGCTAAAGGTCATCTGTCAGCTAAAGGTGCTGGACCTTAACTCTGCTGTCACATTGTCAGAAGTTAGCATTGGGGAGAGTTGTGGTTGCACCGAAGTACAGTATTTCAGCATTTTATCTCTTAGTCTGGTTGAGATGCTGTTATATTTCTTCCCAGCTTAGACTTTTTCATGGGATGCTTGAACAAGTGTCACCTGTACTAAACCCAGTGCTGGAAGCCCTCGGGGACAGGCTTCAGAGATGCTTGTTCTGGTCCCAGTTAATGAAGGTAAGTCCCAGTAGTCACTCCCAGATTCTTCAAGCTAAAATTGGTTCAAAATCATTTGGGCACCCACAAGAAAACGGAGTTGGTATCCACGTGTTGTTGCACAGCATGAAACCTCAGTGTTTTAAACATCCACAGAGGGAATGTCCAGGTCCAAGCTAGTCATAATCAGTTCCCTCTGTGGCCAATGAAGAGCAATAGGCACTTTTTATGTGGGATTCGTCTTACCTATTTTAGTTGTCTTCCTTTCATAGAATCATAGAACAGCTTGAGTTGGAAGGGACTTTAAAGATCACTTAGTCCCAACACCGCTGACATGGGCAGGGATGCCACCCATGAGATCAGGTTGCCCAAGGCCTCGTCCAACTGTGCCTTGAACAATTCCAAAGAAGGGGCATCCACAGCTTCTCTGGGCAACCTGTTCTGGTGCCTCACCACTCTCTGAGTGAGGACACAAATCATTTCCAACTCTTTTGAGTATATTAACTCTCTGGTGAGTTGAGCCAATTGGACCTCCATCTGTATGGGACTAAGCTGGCGGTGAGACCAGAAGCACTTGCAGGGCCCACAACACTGGACACCTAAATCTAGGACAATACATCCCACCCAGTCTCACCTCCATTGTTTGCTGACTGCGTGATAGCATCACTCTTTATCAGGACTTACTACATGAAAACACTATCACAGGCATTTTGTGTCAGCCTCCTACGAGCAGCCAAGTAGCAGCCACACTGGGTCAAATCAACCATTCCTCAGTAAATCATCTCTAGTGATAACCCCATTGGATGTCTAGGAAAGAGTGTAAGAATAGGGAATGTATATAGCAGTACTTTCCTGTTGTAGTCTCAGTGTCCTGTGATCTACAGGATCATGATTATCTGTGTGACCTTGGTAGCTCTTGTTAGAGTTTTCTTCCAGAAATTCATCTAATTGTTTTTGGAAACCATTTACTGCTCACAGCATCCTATAGCAAGAATTCCCAAAGCTTAACTATACATGTGCCAAAAGGCATCTCCTTGCCTTGTATAGTGGCTGTCCTTAGACAAACAGTTTTAAGTAGCTAATTTTTTTTCCCAAAGACTGAGTACTGGATCCTAAGGGACTGCACCTACCTCTAGGAGCAAGAACTGTTCTCCTGGTTGTGCAGCTAAGCAGAGATCTGCTCTGCTCATACAGTAATGAACAGGAGAGTGTGGGTGCTCTCTGGTGTCATAGTGATGACTCTGATGTTCTTGAAGATCATAGATTCCCAACAAATGACTTTTTATAGCTTCTCTAGGATAATACTGCTATCAGGACCTAGTAACTGTACCTCCATTTGTTTAAGAGGGGACTTGGAATCACCCATTCAACTACACATAATACAGAATATATAAGGAATACAAAAATATCTAGCTATACACACAAATTTGTGCCTGTAGTTTTCTATCTCTGGTAAGTAAATGCTCACTTAAAAAAAAAAAAAAAGGAAATGTGAAAAGGGTTGGAAGGCAAACAATGAATCGTGGATGCGAGGGAGCCCAGCATGCAGAGGTAGTGCTAGATTCAGGGTAACCAGCTTGCATCTCTCAAGCATATGTTGCTGTAACAATGGCTATAGTACAGAAAGTTTGCTCAGAGGCACTGTGGAGTGGCAACCTGTGGGGCTGCCATCTGTCCTATCTCAAGAAAGGAAAGCTTATCCTTTCACAGGAATGGAATCTGCAAACTGATCACAATCATGTGGGGTTGGGATTTCCTATGTTTTTAAGAATGTCTGGCTAAAAAACTGACTGTTTAGGATCAAATTATAAATGTTCACAGTTTGACTACAGTATTCACATATCAGCATCACACAGGTACCAAAGTCCTGGTAGTTTGCTTAAAAAAAATAGAATCTATGACAGTAGGAGAAAATTCTACACTGCTGAACTGCACTGGCTTTTTGGATCAGTCTTTTAAAAATAATTTAAGAAAAAATAATTTCTTCTTCTGGGATAGTAAATGGCAGAGAAATGCACTAAGCGACCTCCCGAGGTCCATCTCTCCAGCTCTGTGGTTGTACAATAGCTAGAGTTCAAGCTTAGGGCTCCTTCAGCTTTCCCCAGAAAATCTTCCTGAGGCTCTGAATAAAAAATGATGGTGAATCAGAAAAGAAAAAATAACTTTCAGAATACAGCTGATACATCTTATGTTCCTGTACCAGTACCCAGGTCACTGCTTACGATGAACCTTTGCATGTTTATCCTGCCTTCCTTGCAGGAATCGTGGCGTGTTCAGCAATCATCAGTAGCTTCCCAGCACCCTTGTGGTTATAAACCCAGGATGCTGGTATCACAAAGTACAAAAGAACCAGAGGAAGATTAAATACTGTATCTTCAATTTACTCCTGAAGTAACAGGAACACACTTAGAATAGGATTCATTTTCAGAGTTGTGATATTATTGCTTTAACTGCAAACACTGTCTCCCTAACCAGGTCATCTGAGTACACAGAAACATGCTCTCTGCCTTATGGGATACAAGCAAATGGGTGAAATTAAGGCACAAAGATAACAGTGCACATCAGGGGAAGAGAACTAAGCTTTTGCTTCAAAAACATTCTTCACAGAAGGATCTAGTGGGATTTGAAGTTTTCTTCTGAAAGTAGGTAAAAGTTAGAGCTTTCATTTGAGTTTCACTTTATGTTTCATGCTCATTTCAACACACAGCTCAAAGTGAAACTCTGGGATTTGGAAAAATGAACAAAAAGCTGGAAATGCGCGTTAAAATGTCATGTGCAGAAATATTTCAATTGGGCACTTAAGGCACCATCTCTGTTAAAACCGCACTGGAGTTTCTGTATTTGACCTGAAAAGACGACTTTGAAATTCCAGCTTTAAGCATCCTGTCCAGCATAGGGCAGCTGCTGAGGGTGCAGGACTGTCTCCTCCCTCTTCTTCCACAAACAAATCTCAAGCATATTGGTGTTGGAGCAGAAAGTGCAATAAATGCTAAAACACCTGTCATCTCCTCAAAACTGGTTTGCAGTAGCCATACATATGATATACAGATAAGAAGGCCTTTTGATTTTTTTCTTTAGTGTATCGTGATGTATAGGTTATAGTAAAAACATATTTGAGAGTGACATCCAACTACATGGTAAAAATCATATTGCATTGGATAAGGATGAGGAGATAAAGGGAAGGGAGAACAAAGTCTGTGGGGGAGTATCACAGCTCAGCAGCAAGCATGGAAAAATGCAAAGAGACTTGGAGAATATATGTTTCAGCTGTATTTTGTTAAGGAACATAATGACCTTGTTCTAAAACCAAAAAATCCTTTTCCAGCTCTGGAGCTGGATACATCTCTGGCCATCCAGGAACCACCTGGAATGGAGGAGCTATGGGTTGGGTTGTTGCTGAGGGAGACAGAGTGGTTTAGAGGCTCTTAGAGGCTGGTCCTCCTCCCATGTCTCAATCTTTTCAATGCAGCAGACTTGCCTGGATAAACAGGAGTTTCTTAGTCTTGGGCAAATTCCTGTCTTTTGAAACATGCAGGTGTGTGGGAGGCCTTTGTGCTTTTAGCAAGCTGCAGTTCAAGTACAGAAGTGCTACTTATTACAGCATAACATTTCATGAGCCCTTATCGTCCCTCCAGTGAGAGGATGATAGGGTTTTGTATTTGAAAAGGTTGAAAGTTAGATGATAATTTCCAATTTAAAATTTTAAAGAAATGCCCATAAAGAAATGTCCATAAACACACAGATAACCAGACAATTCAGAAGGTGGTAAGAGCTGGGATAATTTTTATTTATGTTCACTCCCACTAGCTTAATTCAGATATGGTTAGGATTTGCTCCACAGACTTATTTTCACTCAAAAAGGCTGACTGGGAGTTCAAGGTTGCAGTTTCAACTGAGCTTTCTTCAGGAAGAGTTTCGGAGTTCAGAGTGCCCCAGTGCCTGTTGTGCTATTGTTGAAAAATATCTATTTTGTCGCATGTCTGAATAGAAGTAATCTATCCCGAGAAAGCAAATGTTTCCAGCAGGGCAGTATCTGTCCACCTGTGCCTTTGCCCTTCTTCCTCCACTTTAGTGCTCTACTGGTACTAAAGCTTTTCCCATTTTTCCCTTAGACCTGTTTTTCCCTCTCTTCCCCATCTGTTTCTTTCTACAAAGCCCTCCCACAGTATCAGAAACTTGGTGCAGTTTACCGGTTCCCCTAGTCCTTCTTTTTCTTTTTTACCTCTGTTCTCCTGTTCCAATGGATAAAGCAATCCCATGTCAGCAGAGGTTCAGAAAAGCAGACTGGCACACCAAGGGTGGCCTCAGGCTGTTATTCCCTCTGATGACCCCTTCAGCAGTCATCCCACTGGAAACTTTCATCAGAATTATTCAATGAATAAATATGAATTGTTTCCTTGCTAATCCGAATATAGCGTTATAAAAAGGGGGTGGAGTCAAAAGAGGAGGTTCAACACTGCCAGACAGAAAGAGAATATCAACAGGGTTGGTGCACAAGAGGGAAAATCTGCAAATTAGACCATTAGACCATTACGACCTCTTCCAGAAGCCTCCGTGCCTTTGGTGGAGCACAGTCCTTTTCACCTGTGAGAGCAGTACTGCTCAGTTTATAAACCGAAAGCCTCTTGATTGTACAGTTACTTAATCACTGTAAAACTGCACATTACTGTTGTCACATGGCTATAGTAAAAGGAATATTTAAAAGGAAACAGAGCTTAAGGGTAAGCTAGGGTTTGGTGATCTGCCAAGCTGAAAATAGCATTTAACAGGCTTTTAATCTATTTCATAGGTTATTGTCCCCATGAGTGCTGTTATAGTCTACAGATAAGAAAAATGAGAACAAAGGGTTATTTTCACTTACAATTCAGCAGCTGCTGGTATTATTACTGTGTCATTGGTAATCAAACAGAGGTACACTAATAATTGTATCCTTTAAAATGCAGTGTGCAGTAAATATTTGTTAATTTAAAAATAAGTAGGCTGTAGAAATTAGACAGCTCTTTCTGTCAAAGTTAGCAGATTAAATGCTCACAGAGCCAAGCACCATCAAGAGAGAAATGCCTGGCATTTGTGGAAGATTTTGTTGATCTCTGCAAGATTGCTCGGGTCTGTTTGCACAGGGAGAAAAATAGACATTTGAAATAAAAATGCAATTAAAATCAAAATTAAGCACATGTTTTTGCTTTGATCCTAATTTGTAGGTAGTATGTGATACAGTGTTTTATACCTTAGAGATAGGCAATTACCAAAATAACCGACTACTTGCATCCATTTGACTCACTCTAATTACCAGAATACACAAGGCACAAGAAGAGAAACTTTTACATCTTCCTGCTCATCAGCTCTGCTCAGGGGATGGAGAGTGAGGCTTTTCTTGTGCTCAGCGGAGGACAGGCAGGTGTTTTCTCTGCACGTAACATGGGGGAAAAGCTGGAGGTTTCATTTTGCCTTGTAAAGGCAAGAGAATGGAAAAGAGAATTCCTAGAGCTTGGCAAGTTCCTTTGCTTGCAATTTCGCGTGTTCTGTTGAAAAATGATAGGGTGCAGGCTGGGGTGGTAAAACCTCTTGTCCTCCTCTGTGTCTGAGCATTGTCTTACTCACGCTGCTTTTGAGTGTTGCATCCTGGAAAACCCAGAGCAAGACTGTGCTCATGGCACAAACTTATAGGGCTGGACAGGCAGAGAAGTGATGCTGAGGTGGGATGTGCTGCTATCGTCATTGCACAGCAGGACTCCAGGTGCATGAATGCATTTCGCCTACTGTTGGGAACTTCTAGTGCAACTTCCCTGCTAGAGCTTGATGCAAAGAAGGATCTTAAGGAAGACAGATCAGTTGTGTTATACCCATGCCCTGTTTTGAGTCTCATAACTGTAAAGGAAATACAGGGTAACTAGCTCAGATGTGTTAATTCATTCTGGAAGTGCAAAAATGGTGTAGGAAACTTACTTCTCATTTTCAGAAATGACTTAAGCACACCTAAGCCTATATGTCATTAGCAGCTAGTAAGACTTAGGCTTTGAAAATATCATTTTGAGATTTGAAAGTGCTGTAAGCTTATGAAAATGTTACCTATGGTGACTTACCAGGTCACACGTAAAAACAGGCATAGCTCTGAGCCACAACACGCACTTTAACAGCCAGCCTGGCTCTGCACTCCATGGGGTACCAAACTGCCCATTGCTTTAATAGCAAAAAGCCCGTGATGTGGTTTCCTTTAAACAACTTGAAGTATTTTTGAGTCTTTGAGATTTTATCTGATAGATGGCTCTAAATATTAATAATAATAATAAAACAGCAGCAGGCTCCACACAGTGCTCCTGCTGTGCTCCAAGCAACATGTGAGAGCTACTGCAGCTTTCAGGATCCAGGGATTTCCTTCCTTATTCACCCTTTGGTTTCGTAAGTAAGGAAGGCTCAGACAGTAATAAACTGAATCTGAGCTACACATCTGCTTTTTCAAGTACTGTTTGGTGCAGGGGCAACACTGACAGATTTCATTACAGCAGCCTTTGCAGGCGTTGATGTATTAACACTGTCATCTCGCATGCAGTTTGGATGAGAGAGCCCCTGAATGAAGCTGAGAGCTTCTGATACCGATGTGGCAAATGATTCAGCACAGATCATTATACGCATTGGCCTGTTATCTCCTCCACGACGTGTGAGGCTGAGAGCGAGCTGTCTCTTTGGTTCATTATTTATTTTTCCTTCACTCAGGGTTCTGCCAGCCAAGCAGCCTGGAACAGAGACGGAGAAGTAGTTCGGGATCCGGCACAGCATGCTGAGGAGGTGACATGAGATCACGGCCCTCACAGCACCCCACCAGGACTGGAGGGCTAACCCTGCACCTCAGCAGCAGCGGGAGGGCAGGGACCTCGCAGGAGGTTTTCTGATGAGGTTTTCAGTCAGGTTTTGTGGGACAGTGCTTCAGAGCGAAAGTCTGCTGCTGTCAGACTTTGTATCCACATCATCTTTCATCTGAGCACCTTTAAGCTCTTTGGGAAGCATTAGGCCTTCCCCTGCCCCACTCAGATAAGCAAAATTAGATACATTTTGTGGGCTGGGAACACGTAACGGTGAGATGAGGTCATTCTCTTCAGGTCATGTTAGAAGTAAAACTGTGAATAAAACGAGAAACTCTCCCAGCTGGCACAGTGTCCCAGCCCTCACAGGAATGAACCCACCATGCTGCAGAGTCTGTGACAAGCAGGTGAATTTATTTACACAAAAGTGCGGTGATGAGGTCTAGGAGCATGGGGCATTTCTTGCAGGCATTGAGGCCCACCATTGTTGTGCACATGTTAATGGGCACCTGGAGGCTGGTCTGATGGTGCCCAGAGTGGCTCCAGGGGGCTCAACTTCCTCCATGGGCAGGGCCCTCATCTCCTGGGCCCTGGCCCACCTGAGAGAGATCAGGGTGTCCTCTGTGGTACAGCCGGTCCCTCGGCACATGTACACTGATAGCGCAGTCATATCTCAGTGGAAATAGGCCGGGTGAGTCTAACCCAGAGCCTGGTTTGTGCCCCTCACAATAGGCTTTAGCTTGAAAAAGCTGGGGGTTTTCTGCTTGTCAAAAAAGCAGACAAAAGCTCTGTCTTTGACAAGAGCTCTCTATAAGCTCCAGCAGCTATTTCATTTCATCTTTGCCCATGAAGAAAGCTGTATTATAGAGTGAGGTGGGGAGAACTCGTGTCAAAAGCTTTTTTAAAGTTACTTTGAAAGTATATTTCATCTTCAAAATTTAAGTGGCTTATCCAACCTGTGGCAACTGAAATCGGCTTTCCTTATCTCAGTGTATGGTGTCCCTCAGCCAGTTGCCAAAATCTCTTCAGCTGAGGCAGCAGTTTGGGGGGACATCAGAAAAGCCAGCCTTGTGCCACCGCGGCTGAGAACATGAGTGTTGTGACATGCCACAGCCCTGTGGAGGGAGCCGGGGTGCAGGCACTGCATGTTCTCTCCTGTCATCCCTGGACATCAAACCTCACTTGGGATCTGCGGTGGGAAGTGAAGCTGGTGGCCTTATCTCAGCCCCTGTGTGACCCCAGCACAAAGCTGCCAGTTTCTTCAGGTGGAAGAAACACTAAAAGTGTGCATCACGAAGATGCTTTAGCTCAGGATTCATAGCAAAACAGCCTGGAGATACTTGTACACATCCCGCCAGCGCCCTGCATGGCTGTAGCTGCTGTTACGAATTCGTTATTGTGAATAGGTTTAATTTGCTTCCAAGCACTGTCTACAATCCCCTTCTTGCTCAGCCAAACCCACCCAGGTGCCACTGTGTGCTGGGTACTGGGGATATTGATGAAAGCTGAGCAAGACACCACATGTGGCGAGCTAATTAGAGGCATCCCAAAACAATGAATATCCATGAGCATGGTAAAATATGAATGAATAGAGCACAGGGGAGTATATTCTCAAGTTAAATGTGCAACTTACGTAGGAAGTGGAGGAGAAGCTATGTAACTGAGCTGCACATTGGGTTGAAATCTCTTTCTGCATGCATTAAAGCTGATTGTTTGCTGAAAGCACCTCACAACTCATTCAATAAGAGCAGCAAATAATTGTTTGTGTAGAGAGGAAGCAGAAATGTACATTTAACAGTCTCCCACAACTCCCTAATGCTGTTAGGGCATTTGTCTATCTTTACACCAATTCAAAAATGCAGTCCCTGAAGGTCACTCTTTAGGAAAGGCCTTAATTAAGATTTCTGCCTGCAGCAAATCTTATGAAGTATAATACATCACGCTGTAGCAAGCCAGATACAGATCATTGGCTACCTTGATCCAGTCATGTGGTATGAGCAAATATTACCATTTTCTTATCGCCAAGGATCATTTTACAATGTGAATAAAAAAATAGCAGCATCTAGATTTTCTTAAAATGCTCATGAAAAGACAGAAAAATGTCTGCCATTCAGGCTAAATAAAGCGTTGACTTAGGGAGTGAAGGTCAAATGGAGATATATACTTTACTGACAGAAAAATGCAAATCTTCTTTGCATCATAAATATTAAAAACAATACAGTTTAAAAGGTCTAATTTATTTTTATTGAATTAATTTCCTTCCATCTGTTTTTCTGCTCTTTCCCTCTGGAGCTCCAAGGGCTAGTCTTCCCAAATCAAGGACAAATCCTCTCTGCCTGCCAAGCCTGAAAGTTCAGTTTAACACATCCAGAACTCTTAAGCCCTTTTTTTTTCAAAGCACCCAAAGCTCCAGCTATGCACAAAGGCAAAAGAACCTATGCAGTACTGCACTGCTTCGTCCATCTCTTTAACCCCTTCCACTCTTACCTCCAAACCTTCCCCTGCAGGTCTTTACGGGAGAGCCCTTGTGCATTTGTGAGGTTGCACATATGCACAAAATCCACTCCTTCAGAGGCAGTTACAAGGTCAGTGCCAGAATAAATGACCCCTTTCAGGTTTTCTGATTTACTTTTCTTTAGTCAACAGCAAATCTATTTTTGCTTGGGATATTTCAGCCCACACACCACCAGCAAAACAGATATTTTAGTTCATATTCTAATGAAATTATTCCCATCATGAAAAGGAGCTTATTTTGGGTGGGTGTTACTCACCAAGACAAATGTTTTCTTATCAGACATACTCAGGAATACTAGTTGTTAGGAAACAAAAGCATTCACCTGTTGGTGGTGGTGCCTGTGAAATTGCAGTCATATTGCAAGGACCAGGGAAGACAAGGATGCTTATTAGTAGGATGAATGAGTGGTTGAATTAAATGTGAACTAAATCCAGCCATAACACTGAAGTGTGAACTGGTTAACTTATGGGCTGACCTTGAACCATGGGCAGGGGATTAGAAAAATTGCCACAACTACTGATCCTCTTTCCCCCCAACAAATGACAAGGTACAGTCAAGCCAAGCCCCTGTAGCAGGCTGATTGTGGAATTTGTTTTCAGCTGGAACTAGCTATTGGCAAGACAGGAGGATCTCAGTCTCCTCACTTCGAAACCAGACAGCTTGCTACTCGGAAGGAGGAGTGAAATCCAAGCCCCCTGTAATCTGTTCCCCTCCTCATGTCAGTCAGCACTGTTGATGTTCAGGTCCACCCCTTCCAAAGCAGGAAGGACTAAGAACTAAACAGGAAAACTTTTCTTTCAGATTTTCATTCCTATCCAGAAATTTCCCTGAAGAATCTTTTTTCTTTGAGAAGTTCCAATCAAGTATTCCCTTGTTACACCAGTAAAACTTTCACCCAAAATTAGTATTTACCAACTATCTGTTCTTCCTTTTTCTTCTGCTACATGGCTATGTGTTTCCCTCTGTGTTTCCACTATAGCAAATGCAATTAAAGGGAAATGCAGCTTGCAAGAAGATTCATGTGGCACTTCTTCAGACTGCCATTAGAAAACACATGGGCAGATATCTGCTAGATGCAGGGATATGCAGACATCCCTCACAGCTCCCACCTTTCCCTAGGAAGATTAGTGATCTGACCTGCTCGATTTCACCTGGTATAGATCAGAAAAACATTGTTCTGGAAGATCAGCAAAATCTGAATTAGTTGGTAGCTCACCAGCAGGTCTTCTAAAATATCTTGTTGAAATGCCTGGGAAAGGCAAGGAGGAACGTGCTTAACTTCGACTCAGAATGACATCTATATGGGCCTCTATCCCAAGTCCAAGCTCTGTCCTTTCTCTGAGCTGTAGAGACATTACTCTTTGCTTTGCATAATGTGAGAACTTTGCAAAAAAGAGAAGAGAAGAGAAGAGAAGAGAAGAGAAGAGAAGAGAAGAGAAGAGAAGAGAAGAGAAGAGAAGAGAAGAGAAGAGAAGAGAAGAGAAGAGAAGAGAAGAGAAGAGAAGAGAAGAGAAGAGAAGAGAAGAGAAGAGAAGAGAAGAGAAGAGAAGAGAAGAGAAGAGAAGAGAGAAGAGAAGAGAAGAGAAGAGAAGAGAAGAGAAGAGAAGAGAAGAGAAGAGAAGAGAAGAGAAGAGATAAAAAGAAAAGAAAAGAAAAGAAAAGAAAAGAAAAGAAAAGAAAAGAAAAGAAAAGAAAAGAAAAGAAAAGAAAAGAAAAGAAAAGAAAAGAAAAGAAAAGAAAAGAAAAGAAAAGAAAAGAAAAGAAAAGAAAAGAAAAGAAAAGAAAAGAAAAGAAAAGAAAAGAAAAGAAAAGAAAAGAAAAGAAAAGAAAAGAAAAGAAAAGAAAAGAAAAGAAAAGAAAAGAAAAGAAAAGAAAAGAAAAAAAAAGAAAAGAAAAGAAAAGAAAGAAAAAAAGAAAAGAATCTTTGTCTTTAAAGCTAGAACTTACTCTAAGATAGTTTTCCTTTTTATTTATTTTGGAGAAAAGCATTTATCATCACCAGCTGACAAGACAGTGAAAAACAAGTTAGTGTTTTAGCCTTGGGGGTCATAAGAGGCCAGTAATCAACCACCCCTCAAGTCCTGGTAACATTTAATATTGCATCTTTATAAGGCATGGCTGCATATACAGCCTTGAAAATCTGAGGGTGAATAACAGCAGTGGGTATTTAAAAGATGCCTGTCTTTAAGCACAGAGCAGACAGTATTTTTTCTTTCCTGATATGCAAAATGCTCTTGTGATACAAAGCAGTTAGAAACAGATGACAGTAACGTTTCAAAGCAATCAGCAGTGCAGAAGCCTAACTACCTTCCTGCTTTTCTTTCATTATTTAACTTCAGTGTCATGTTCAGGGAGGAGTTTAGTATAATGGTGTGCTGTGAGACAGATGGATGATATATAGATGGATAGATAGATAAATAGATAGGAAAGTCTTCACATGAGCGAGAGGCAGTTTGCCTATGACTTTCTTGCGTGTCACTTTTCAAACAGATTTTCAAGGATTTTTTCTCCCCTTTGCAGCCGAATGAGAGAAATATAGCCTGCACATGAGAGATAATATTGTCCTGGGAAATATCCAGTGGATTAATGTATTTCTACTGAAGCTAGCAGGAAATTGTGTTTCAGTTTGTGCTTATGGGCTTATTGTGAATACGTCATATTGAGAACAATTTGTTAAACAAGAAACATAGGGTGTTAAAAAAATCGAAAGGGAAAATAAACCAGGAATGTCAGGCTCTATAATAGGCTTGATGTGTATCTGTATTGTCAACAACCCAGATGCCAAGATGCCCAGATGCTTTGTTTCATAATGAAACAAAGAAGGCTGTGGCTTTATGAGTTTTTACGGTCTGTGCCTAAGCTTCTCTCTGTAAATCATTCCACTGATGGACTCTAGCAAACAACCTTTTGATGACATCATTACAGACAATTAGTTCTATACCTTAATTAAGAAAGCTTTATCTGTAATGCAGTTATTCTTGGGCAAAATTTGCCTTTAGGATGGGAAACCTCTGACCATGAATGGGAGCCGTGAGAGTCAGGTCTGAGGCAGGGATGTACGGCACAGCAGATGGATGGCCCGAGTGAGCGAGAACCCAGGGATCAATAAGGAGCTGAAGTAAATGATGTGGCCAGGGTCAGCCACTTGTATGTGGCCAGGGTTTAATGGAAAATGGTGCCTTTTGCTTTTTCTTTTTGGTTTTCGATGAAGCCATGTCAGCATTCATTTCCTGCTTGCAGGATGTACTATAAATGGGAGCCCAGACTTAGTCACAGCGGCAGCTGAGTGCGATGTTTCCATAGACACCTCCAGCCTCATATGTTCTCCGTGCAGGAGCCTTCTTAGGATTTTGTCAGCTTGTCCAACAGGAAAAGGGCTTTGCAGCAGACGTTTAAAGCCCCTCCTATTTACAAAAACAGACTTTGCCCTTTCTGTGTACATTTGTTACATACTTCTGATGTAAAGAAGCCAGAGCAACCCAAAGTAACTAATGATGCTGGGCACATCCCTTTTTGCCTGCCTAGCAGGAGTTATGTCTAAGAGGCTTAATTTACAGAGGGCAGAGGGTCTGGTCCTCCTGTTCTGCCTTTGAAAGCTTCATATTTTGCTTCAAACCACTGCATTTGTGCTTCGTGCTCTCTGAGTGTTTGTGCTGGGGTGTGTGTCTGTGCCGGGTACCAGTTCCTCTCTGTGGGTGACACCTTTAAGCGAGAGTTCTTCCTGCTACTGACGTTTCTGATCCTGTTTCCATGGAAACCAAGGTCAGACAACAAAAGAAAAGGTTAGGGGATATTTTTCTCTTAATTATTATAAAATCTTTATCTTATTTTCCCTTTTCTGCAGTCCATTTTCATAGTAGGGCAAGCAAATACATCCTATTTCTATGTATTATTTATGTAGCGCCCTGTATGTGTGGATGTACACACATAGACACCCATACACGTGCACACAATGCAATATAACGAGGCACATGTATTTGTATATAATGAGAGATTTAATGAGATAATTTACGTGGCATTTAACAGAAAGAACCTTAACTCAACTTCTGATGGGTTTTTTTCTAGTTTGCACATCTCTCTTCAGCTTCAGAAGCACAACGAGAAATAAAGTACGATTCCATATGAGTAACACCAGCCTCTCCAAGTTCTAATGGTGGTTGTGTAGTTTTGACTGATCAGCAGTTGAAACAAATGATTTTGACGTTGGAAGTTTTGACGTTGGATGACTGCAGGCCAGGGTGGTTGTGCCATGTAGGGCTATTATAGGGACCGCTTCTTGGCCTCGTCATCAGTCAGGTTCAATCTGGGGTCTTTCTTCCCTTCCAGGGAAAATGGCATATTTCTAAGGGGTCCAAGAGGTGACTAAGAAAAACAAATACTATCTGCTACTCAACAATTTGAGGATACGGCATTGAAAAAGCAGCCCATGTTGCTGCTGGGAATTCTGCATGGGACCACAAATTGAAACAGGCTGAAAACTGCTGAGTGATTTAAAGCTAAGCAGAGGCCTCCAATCTCCAGGCTTGTGAAAAACTGGCAACTGTTTTTGCAGTTAAAAGAAATAGTTAACGTACATGACACAGAATGGGTAACTGTGCACTGACCTGGCAACAAACTCTTCCTTTTTCTTTGTTTGGTCTACCTTATATTTCCCCCATACTGTTAGTCCTGGCTCTCTTTTTTTGTGTGTCAGGACCAGAGAGAACCAGTGTTTGTGCTTTCTGAAGAAGAGGTAGGAGTACAGCACAAGGAAGAGATCTATCTCTATAGGTAGTAGTGCATGATATTTGAGGTGTTTGTGATGGGCTTTGTCTCAGCTAACTTAAGGTGTGGGGCCCAAATAACTTCTTTCTGCAGTAAAATAATGGGAGACAGAAACTTCCAGAGGGAGTCTTACCTGTCCTAAGCCAGAGGTATTCATGGCAATTAGCTCGGGCATCAACTTGTCAGAGTGGGTGAAGACAGAGAAAATAGTAGCATAGGGTTTCAGATATGGATACTGAATGATACATAAAAGAAACAGATAGGGATGGCACATACATTGGAATTTCCTCCTTACAAATATCTCTTCATTGGGCCCAGTGTTAAATACCAGAGATTAGCTTCACAAATGTAATGTCTCACATTAGCTGCATTTACTCTTCTCATATCCTTTTGTAGCAAAAAATATTTTTCTGTATCTGTCCATACAGAATATTTCCCTTTTCTAAATAACATAGCGAAATGCTTTTGACAAAAATCAACAAGGAAAGGAAAGGAAAGGAAAGGAAAGGAAAGGAAAGGAAAGGAAAGGAAAGGAAAGGAAAGGAAAGGAAAGGAAAGGAAAGGAAAGGAAAGGAAAGGAAAAGGAAAGGAAAGGAAAGGAAAGGAAAGGAAAGGAAAGGAAAGGAAAGGAAAGGAAAGGAAAGGAAAGGAAAGGAAAGGAAAGGAAAGGAAAGGAAAGGAAAGGAAAGGAAAGGAAAGGAAAGGAAAGGAAAGGAAAGGAAAGGAAAGGAAAGGAAAGGAAAGGAAAGGAAAGGAAAGGAAAGGAAAGGAAAGGAAAGGAAAGGAAAGGAAAGGAAAGGAAAGGAAAGGAAAGGAAAGGAAAGGAAAGGAAAGGAAAGGAAAGGAAAGGAAAGGAAAGGAAAGGAAAGGAAAGGAAAGGAAAGGAAAGGAAAGGAAAGAAGGAAAGGAAAGGAAAGGAAATATTAGGTTTTGTCTCTGCTTTCATGCTTGCTGGCAAGAATTTTTATACATTGCCTTTTTATTTTATCCTGGAGCTCATATTGCTATCAAGGGCACACTCTACACTGCAATCAATGCATATATATATATATATATATATATGCATATATATATATATATACATAAAAACCAATTAAATTCCTCCAGGGTGTCAAAAGTAACCTGTCTGTTAGCACTGGATGTGCAGACAATTCCTGTCAGTCAGTAATACCAGAGATCTGACCAAGTGAACAAGGTAATAGCAATGAATATAAGGGGCTGCTGCTTAACTCCTGCACGTTCCTTAAGTCTGCAACCAGCCAAGAAGATGGACGTTTTGCACATAAGGTTTGAGTGATAGCAACTGCGGATATTCTCATGTGCCAGGGATCTAGGTGGTGCCAAGGGAGAAAAGAAGTCCCTGGCCCACCTCTTGTGCCAGGTAAATAGTTCACTTCCATGGGGCAGCGTGGCAGGTGGCTTCCCTATGCCTTGTCCGGGTTCAGTCCTTTGCAGGTCTAGGAATAAACGGAGACAGCCACAGAAAACAGGGTCAAAGCCTATAAGTGCCTGTTAGCTGAGTGCAGACAAGAATAAACCATTCTCGGCGTTTCTGGGTGAGCATGATGGACTGTAGGGACGCGTTGTCAGTCAGCCCCAGAGAACCTTCTCCATGTTGCAGCTTTCTGCCTGAAAATGCTCAGCTGAGTCAATCTCTGATACAAGGAAACTAGTTAAGAGGAGTGTCGTCAGATCGCTGAACTGGAACGGAGCAGAAAACCCCATTGCCTGCTGAATGAGCGTTAGGCTCAGCCAGAGCCAGAGCAAGGGAGCAGTGCAGAGAGCTTCTGATGAAAACTGCATCGCTCAAAGTTTGATCTCGTGCATTAATTAATTGGCTGTGCGAGTCAGTATTTTCCAGACACTAAATCAACTTCATAACAGGTTATTCGTGAATAATTCCAACCTGTTTTTTCCATTATTAACAATTATTTGTACAACAATATGACTTCAAAAGCCCTAATAAATGCAAGGCTTCATTGTCCTGGACACTCTACAAACAAAATCATAAGGGGCAGCCTGATAAGTCTTATTAGCGGGCTGAAAGAATTGATCAGCATTATCTGGAAAGACTCCTGTACCATAAAAAGACTTAATTGTGAAAAAATGTTTCTTATTTCTCACAGAATTGTCTGAGAGTGCAAAAGTGCCTTGGCCCAACTTCCTGAGGAACCGCAGGGCTCTTCAACTGCACAGAAATCCAAAAAATGACTAGGCTAGCATCTCACCTGGGACGTGAGCTATTCATGTACCCCCAGTGCTTGAAAATCCTGGTTTGCTCTGAGCACATCTTTCTGTCTGAATACTTTCTGGTGGGACTTCTCCATTTTGTCTAAAACAACATTTAGCCAAACAGAGGGAAAGAAACTGGATACTTAGGGTGAATTCACGGGGGGGATGATAAGAGAGCCACAGGGGGAAGAACCGCCAGCTTGGATGTGTTCCCTCTAAGCCTGGTGGAGAACTGCCCTGTGCAGATATTACCACAGCAGAAACTGATACACCCTGAACTCGCAGGGCTGAGCCCACACCGATCAGCTGCACAGCACGCAAACAGTAGCTCCTGTTCATCCTGTTCATCCCAAATGCATCGCACCCTGGATAATGAATGTGCGGGGGGCGTTTTTCCTGAATACAAGGAGTACAGTGAGGAAAAAAGGCAGTTTTTGGTAAATCTGGAAATATGGGACACCTAAGCACTCAGGCACGGCTTCAGGCCTCAATGCAAATCAGGAAGGTCAAAGACTAAAACAAAAAGGGGTTCTTTTGTTTCTTTTGTGAGAAGGACATTACCATAACTAGTGGTACCTTGCTTTTCTTCCATAGGAATTTTTTTCTCTTTGGCCGTAAATTCTACACTGGAATTCAAGAAAACTTTCCTGGTGGTAGTATTTCCTAACCCCCTATATTGCCACTAAAAAAGCTTTGGGTTTATGCAGTTGATGTTTTCAAACTTTAAAAACTAATATACATGACTTTCTCTGGAGCTAACTGCATAACATATGTCATTTGTAACAAATATTTCAGCTGCTGATAGGGAAGACTGGGTAGCTCACAGGCGGTCAGATCAGAAAAAGCAACAAACTCATCCTGAGATTCATTATTAGACAATTACTGTACAACTGTAGCAAAAATATTTTGTTTGAAGAAGTGAGTTCAAACAGCAGTTTTAATGAGGTGACAGGACTCTCTGAGTGGTCTGAAGGGCTTTAGCTTAGTAGACTGATCTTGGACTCAAACCTACCGCCTTAACCCTGTCACACGTCATGGTGGCTTCTTTGCTTGTTTTTAAGATGCATATGTCTTATTCTGAAGTTCCTTGTACCCTATTACAAAGGAAGGACCAAAACTAATCCTTTCTAATCCCAATAAATTTCATAAGATCTTTTCTTTCTTTTAAAAATACTATAATACTGTAAGCTTAAAAATTCATTTGCATTTTTCAGCCATGAAACATTTAAGGATCCTAAAAAAAAAATTAAAATAAAATAAAATAAAATAAAATAAAATAAAATAAAATAAAATAAAATAAAATAAAATAAAATAAAATAAAATAAAATAAAATAAAATAAAAGATTGTTTCTGACAACCATACCATACTAACATATTAAAAACATATTGCCTGAAAAGTGATGATTATAAATAGCTGGCATTGTAGCTCAATACATTAGTGTGCTGGTCTTTGATTCCTCTATAATTATAGAATGAAAGCTTCAATCTCTGCATTGGGTGAGCACTTAAAATTACAGCTGAGGTAGTAAATTACTGGTCCTCAGTGTCCTAGTCAGACAGATTGCTTTCAGTTCATAAAGAGAAATTCAGTGTTGTGTCAGAGGCAGATTCCCCAGTGAGCTTAATGTCTTCTATTTAAAAGTAGCAGGTGAACTAAAGGAAATACTAGAATATTTTACAATATACCGACATAAACAACAATTCTTGCTTTCAAAAACAAGTAGCACCAGTGTTGCCTCAAAATGTTCACATTGTTCATATTGATTTTCGTTTTACACATCCCCAGGAACAAAATGTACCAGCTAATAGCTTGTTTTTATTAGTTGCACTGGATGCTGTATCAATAATGGGTTTAACTCTTGCATGAAGGAACATGCTGGGCTTTTTGAACCCGTTGATGGACATTTGATTCAAAGTGTCATTCTGTCAGTAGAAATCCTAATAAGCACATACACACCAAAAAAAATATACAGGAAACACTGCAGTGCATTCTAACAGGTTTAGTTTTCTGACACATTATTATCTTCTAAGTATTGTTTCTGAAATATAGAACAAAAATAAGTATCAGTTCTAGAGGTTAATTTCACCTTTTTAAAGCACTGTGAAATACTCTGAATGAAATCCTTTTGTTGTAGTCTAGGGCAAAGTCTGAAAATCATGTAAGTAACTACAGATTGAGAAATGTCATATGCACTCTGCCCGCTTATGCAAAACAGATTTGTGTGTTGAGCAGAAAGTGCATTCTCTTAAACCCATATTTAGGTGTATAAGTAGCTACCTAAAACAAAACTGAGTACATTCAATGGGCAACTTCCCACTGAACATCCTGGCTGACAGTATAAAGTGGTTCTGATTTTTCACATCAGCGTAAGCTTGAGATCAGCACCACTTCAAAAACCAGAGGATGTGGGTAACGTGAGCCTGACTTCCATCATCGAGGCTGGACGCTCACAGCTGGAGCTCTTGGACTGGTGATGGCTGCGTGGCCAGCACAAGTCTCTGCTCCTTTGCCTTGAGGGCACACAGGCTTGGAATGACCATGGTGCTCTGGATATGTTTGCTGAAAAAAATTATTTCCACCTTGCTCATGATTCAGACTCAGCAGAAAGGTCAAGAATTAAATGGGCAATGAGATGAAATTACTTTCAGAAACAACTACGTTGCTGCTGAAACATATTTGTGCAGTGCTATGAGGTAACATTCAAAATTCTTAAGGGAAATAGGAAAACCCTAAGTGCAAATGAAGTGTGCTTATGAAAGTTAGAAGTTGCTTGAAAATTTTTTGGAAAATATACCAGTACTGCAGTAGTCAGACCTCTACCTTCTGAAAAAATCTATCAGATTAGGTTAAATGGAAGCTCAACTAAGGACACATACTTGTCAGAACATCCGATATTTTTTCAATGTCTTTTTACCACGAACGAGAAAGAAACTTTTTCAAACAGAAAAACCTGAAGATCAAAATCGCCTAACAGTCATAAGATCATTTCATTCATAAATAAGCGAGGCATTAATTCAAATACTAATGAAGAATAACGTTGCAATGTATGCCTGTGCATTCTTCACTGGTAGCCTCCTCCCTAGGAGAGAGGAGACATGCAGCTGTGTCAAAAATATCCATGTAAATGTACACGGAAGCCTGCCTCTTTCACCTTCATGTTCAGATGCCTTCATGTTCAAATGCCACACCGAGATGATGATCAGCATATCTGTGACCAAGGTGTGAGTTTGCACAGTCATAGTTGGTGAAAGCAGGGCTTGGTGAGTTATTTTTTCATGAATTGAGAAGAGAGAAGGTTGCATGCTTTGCAAAAAGAAAGTACAGTAACAGTACTAGCTGAAGGACTAATTCAAGGTTTTTTTTGCTCTTGGTTCTCTTTATCAAAGTTTTGGTATATATAAATGAAAAAAATATTGTTTGTCTGGACGATCTTTCACATGAAAGGTCTCTGGATAGTTACCTGTTAAAGGACTGGAGCATAATTCTAGATGAAAGCGACTACTTACAGTTTGAAATACCTTTGTTTAACTACACAAAACTAAATATAAAATAGGACTGGAAAAAAATAGTCCTTTTAAAATGCAGGTCCATTGCTTCTCAATGCATTAAAATAGACTTTGGAGGTAATCTCTTTTACTATTAGATTGACTCTTTTTGGCAGCGTGCTCCTAACCTCATTCTTTGCTTAAGCAGCCTTCTTGGAAGCCTACATTTAGCAGCAACAGAGAGAAAGCAGTTGCCCTCTTACAGAGCAAAACTGAATTTGCAGTTAGAAAACATTGCTTCCTTTCTTAGGTCAGCAGGATGCATGTGAACGTGCTAAAGGAAGACACAGGAAACCTATAATGTTTTCATAACATTTGGAAACCATAAACAGATATCTGATGAAATTCCAGGCTGTTGGGATTTCTTTACACAGACATTCTCAAGTCAGAGGAACATTCTTACTGCGCAGATAAATGGAGTAATCATGCTTCTGAAGTCGCTGTTTTGGGGGTTGTTTTGGATTTGTAAGCAAGAGCTTTTAAGAGAAAAAAGGGAAGCAGACCAGTATTCTATTTTATTATTATTACGGGCAGAAAAAAACACTTTACTGCAACATGTTTTATGAAGTAAGTGAGTGAAATGAAAAGGATGACATCTGCCCATGAGATGAATGATTTCCTGAATGAAAATACATACTTTTGATGATAAAAAGCATAAGTTAATCATTTCTTATGGCTAAGCTCAAGTTTCTATTTACAACACATTCCCAAAATTAATCGTCTCAGCACAAAATAACTTAGGTTGGAACAGATTTCTGGAGGTCATCTGGTCCAATGCCTTTGCTTGCCAAAGTTAGATCGTGTTGCTCAGGACACTGTCCTGACAGGTTTTGAAAATCTACAAAGACAGCATTTCCACAACAACCCTGGGCTACCCAATCCAAAAGTTTCCACCCTGGTTTTGATTTTTTTCTTCTTTGTATGCAGTCAGAATTTCTCTTGTAATCTTCAGTCTTTTCTGTGCATGCATCCACTGCACACCTCCCAGCATTCCTTAAACAATCCATAATATATCACTATTTCTAGGCTCAGAATATTTTTCATAATTCTCTGAACCTTGCTTAAGTTATCAGCTCTGTAGACAGAAGAACTGTCAAACTCATCAGCTCAAACTGATGGCTTACTCCAAATGTTTTTTGTGGGTCTGCATTTCTTGGGTTACAATCCCCCATATCTTTTTAGCAGAGCACGCCTTTCTTGTCTCTCTATGTTGCATTTGAACAGCTTCGTCAGAACACATGTAGATATCTACAAATGGCCTAAACTTCATTGGTGGAGAGAAACTGGTAATTCTGGGGTGTTGTTCA
This sequence comes from Anser cygnoides, assembly GCF_040182565.1. Classification (NCBI taxonomy): domain Eukaryota; kingdom Metazoa; phylum Chordata; class Aves; order Anseriformes; family Anatidae; genus Anser; species Anser cygnoides. The sequence continues at coordinate 11,949,606 of NC_089874.1, read as the reverse complement.
TCTTTTTCTAAAGCAGACATCTTAACTGGCTGATTGAATCACATGCTAATAGTTCCTATGTCTCCCCATTGTGTCTTCAGACTGTTAATGCACTCTTACCCCTGAGGAGAACAGGAATCTGTTCCATCCGTAGAATTTTTATGTCCTTTAAATATAAATGTGTGTGTTTGTGTGCAGGTAGATAGGTGCACACCTTTGTATGCCTGTACAGGCAGCTTTCCAAGCATGTATGGGACTGAAAAGTGTTGTTATGTCATATTCCTGAATGTAAAGACAGAGTTGTTGTGCTGGAGACCTTCTGTACAGCCTCCCTGCATGCACCAGCAGTATGAATCAGATGAGAGAGATAGTTGAGAGATAGTTATCAGTCTCGTACCAACGCTTATTGTCTTGTGAGCAGCTTTGGCTGATAAATCTATATGCTGAGACAACTGATCCAAAAATATACCGTAATTTTTCTTTACTCTCTCTCTCTCTCTCTTTCTTTTTTTTTTTTTTTAATAACTTTTAGCTAACCCGGTAGGTTAGGTATTTCGTACATTTTTCAACTTTAAGTAAAAAAAAAAAAAAAGGGCAGAAAAATAACATGACTTTTCATTCAGCTTTTCAAGTTTTGGATAAATGTAGTTAATCTTTTATTAGCATTCTTCAGATCTTCACTTCTTTTCCAGCTTACTTAATTAGATCTCTCTGTAATTAAGCATCATATACAATGAGCATCTGAGTATTCGAATGAACATATAGAAGGAAAATGCCTTTTCCTGGTTTAATTTTTTCAGAAGCCAGCAAAGTTTCTCTTGTACTTTTTTGGTTCCAGGTACTTAAAAGGAATACCTTCTTGCAATTAATGTACAGTATAGCCAACCTCATTTATTATTCCTTATGAAGACTAATAGGCCTTTCTGACTTTAGGCCTGTCAGTTTGACCTCAGTGCCGGGGAAGCTCATGGAGCAGATTATCTTGAGGGTCATCACGCGGCACTTGCAGGGCAAGCAGGCGATCAGGCCCAGTCAGCATGGGTTTATGAAAGGCAGGTCCTGCTTGACGAACCTGATCTCCTTCTATGACCAAGTGACGCGCTTGGTGGATGAGGGAAAGGCTGTGGACGTGGTCTACCTTGACCTCAGTAAGGCTTTTGACACCGTTCCCCACAACATTCTCCTCAAGAAACTGGCTGCTCGGGGCTTGGACTGGCGTACGCTTCGCTGGGTTAGAAACTGGCTGGATGGCCGGGCCCAGAGAGTTGTGGTGAATGGAGTCAAATCTGGTTGGAGGCCGGTCACTAGTGGAGTCCCCCAAGGCTCGGTACTGGGGCCGGTCCTCTTTAATATCTTTATTGATGATCTGGATGAGGGCGTCCAGTGCACCCTCAGTAAGTTTGCAGATGACACCAAGCTAAGTGCGTGTGTCGATCTGCTCGAGGGCAGGAAGGCTCTGCAGGAGGATCTGGATAGGCTGGAGCGATGGGCTGAGGCCAACTGCATGAAGTTCAACAAGGCCAAGTGCCGGGTCCTGCACCTGGGCTGCAACAACCCCAAGCAGAGCTACAGGCTGGGAGATGAGTGGCTGGAAAGCTGCCTGGCCGAGAAGGACCTGGGAGTATTGGTGGATAGTCGGCTGAATATGAGCCAGCAGTGTGATCAGGTGGCCAAGAAGGCCAACGGCATCCTGGCCTGTATAAGAAGCAGTGTGGCCAGCAGGTCGAGGGAAGTGATTGTGCCCCTGTACTCGGCTCTGGTGAGGCCGCACCTCGAGTACTGTGTTCAGTTTTGGGCCCCTCGCTACAGGAAGGACATGGACGTGCTCGAGCGAGTCCAGAGAAGGGCGACCAAGCTGGTGAGGGGTCTGGAGAACAAGTCTTACGAGGAGCGGCTGAGGGAGCTGGGCTTGTTCAGCCTGGAGAAGAGGAGGCTCAGGGGCGACCTTATCGCTCTCTACAGTTACCTGAAAGGAGGCTGTAGAGAGGTGGGGGTTGGTCTATTCTCCCACGTGCCTAGTGACAGGACGAGGGGGAATGGGCTAAAGTTGCGACAGGGGAGTTTTAGGTTGGATGTTAGGAAGTACTTCTTTACCGAAAGGGTTATTAAGCATTGGAACGGGCTGCCCAGGGAGGTGGTGGAGTCACCATCCCTGGAGGTCTTTAAAAGACGTTTAGATGTAGAGCTTAGGGATATGGTTTAGTGGAGTACTTAGTGTTAGGTCGGAGGTTGGACTCGATGATCTTGAGGTCTCTTCCAACCTAGAGAAATCTGTGAATCTGTGAATCTGTAATCCTGCTTTTCCTATAGATTTGTTCTTACTAGTGATTTTAGTGGTAGCAGAGTATACCCCCGTAAATATAAAGAAGCTATGATTATACAGGATGCTTTAATAAACATATATATGAGAAAAAATATATATAAAAATAAAAATAAATGCATCTATATGATTAGACTTTAAGAAGACAATGCTATTTTTTCATTCCTTAACCACATAGTTTTTACCAATCTGAAATATATTGGTGCAGCTTACAGAAAATACCTGAACACAGGGGAAAAAAAAAAAGAAAAAAAAAAAAAAAAACCCTACTCTCTCTCTTGAAAAAGTAGGAAATTAAAGAAAAGGAGACAGATGAAACTATGTGAAGCGATCTACTCCAGTGGAATTTTTCACTTACATCCTTAACATTTTATTGCTGCTGGAAGGTTTGTGTCTAGCGGGGGGTTAGTACAAAGTGCTTGCTTTGCACATGGGATTTATTTGCAGGAAATCTTGAGTGTAAGGTGCACTCTGCTCTTGTGAAGAATTGAGAAAAGCCATAGATATCTATTAAGGACATAACAGGGAATCTCAAAAGGCAGTGATATGTTACTTTGTCTTTCATCCTAAGGCCAGCTGAGGTATTTTGTAATGGTAGCATATGAACAAAAGAAAAGAGAAAAAGAAAACTGAACTTAAAAAAACCAACGTCATTAAGCTGTGCATGTTCCTGGCTGCCACGTTAGAAATGTTCTGGGTTCAGCCTTGCCTTTACAAGCATTTATGTCAGCAGTTTCCCAAATGTGCTGCCTCACAGACCACAGTTGCAAGCGAATGTAGCCATCCAGCAGCATGAGACTTTGTGCTTCCCTTTAACCTCAGGTTTCAACCCTTATTGTCTTCTGCCAACAGTCAGCCTTGTATGGGCTCAGAGACAGCATCCTGACAGCATCAGCATCCTGGATGAGAGCTGGGAATCACTGACAGGCTGGAGAGGACCCGAGGCTTCGCAGCTCCTCTCCTCTGACCCTGTTGGCATTGGCCAGCCTCCATACAGCCATGCAGTGCACAGTCACGTCCTCCTCTTTGGACTGAGCCTACACCCATGGCCTTTCTGGGTTTTACAGCCTCAGCTTCCCTCAAGCAAAATACCTGAACTTTGTTAGACACCTTAGCCTGACTTCTGTTGATGTAAGATTTTTTTTTTTTTAATATATCAGGACTACAGCAAATTTGAAAGGAAAATTCCAGTGGGTGAGACATGATTTCCAGTAAAAGATCATGTCTGGAAATCTAACAGATTTTTTACTTTTACTGTGCCCTTGATGCCTTGATGCCTTTTACTGTGTCCCATGCTCCTGAAACCTGCAAGAGGTGGTGCCTTATCCTCTTTGTGATGGAACTGGGAAGATCCCATTTTCCTTTGCAGTAAGGAAGATTTAACAGGGAAAGACTTTGTGTTTCTAGAAAACCTCAGGCAGAGCTTTCCTTTTCACTTTCCCTCAAGTTTTTTTCCCCTGACTTTACACTGTATCCAGGTGCCTGCTTGCTTTGCCATGATGCCAGGGCACTTCCAAAGCCACAGCTCTCAGACTTAAAGGAGGTGTTGCTTCACCTCCAGGGGTCGGATTAAAGAGGAAAGAGAGGGGACCTTTGTATCTAAAACTTCTCAGGCTGAGGCCCTGGAGCTACACTGCTACTGTAAAGATTTGATAACAGAAAGTCTGCTCCTGCAGAGCATATATGACATGGTTAGAAAATAAATGGACATGAAAGTATCTGTGGAGTATCAATTAGATAAAGAGAAGGTCAAAAACAAAGACAACTTCCTCTTCTTTTGTAATGAACTTTCATTTCATAAAATACTAAGTCAATAAATTAGATTGAAACTCTTTGGTCTTCTTGTAATTATATATTACAGATTTTCCCATCTATTAATTATCCAAGAAAAGATCCAGTAATATAATAACCAGAACTGAGTTATGCTCTTTGGGAGCTGAATCCCTGCCTTATAAATGAACTCTCTTCCTGGAAATTCTAGTTTTTCACTTTGGATGATATATGGATTCAGATCAGTCCTCTGCAGTCCTGTGGGAGAGACAATCATTATATTTTTAAGATGCAATGGAAAAGAAAACTTACACAATTAATAATGTTCATTTATTCCAATTATAATACCTTTATTTAAAAAAAAATCAAACAAAAGACCTGTGTTTAGTACTTCATTGGGCTTTTTCAAATGTACACGTTGTATTTCATTTAAACAGAAATTTTCTATTTTGGATAGTTCTCTATGATTGGGCTTTATAACTTGGATGAAATTTACTTATGCCTAGAGATTTGCAAATTCACTCATACAATACCTCCTTCTTTAGTTATAATAAACTGAGGAAAGGACAAGTAGCCTCATTAAACATACAACCTCAGGAAGGTAAAATGAAGGCATTGTGAACAATTCCCTTGCAAGATCTTCAAATTGTCACATTACAGTGAGGTAAAACGTTAATACGAAGAATGCAGGCGCTTTCTCCAGCTATTAACAGGAGCTTAACTTTCCATCAAGAGCCTAAGTTCAGCTGAATCTCCATGACCTAGAATCTACTATTTATTTTATTTACTAATAAATACAGGAAGGGATTGTTGTTATTTTATAGCTTCAGAATGACAATGGCTGTTTCATTTGCAACCCCCAAAAAAAAAGTAATCAAATATTATAGCCAGTAGCAAAACCAGTCACAGCAAATTAGCATTGTATTTCCTCATCAATTACCTACTCCTTCAAACATTCCAAATTAACATTTTAAATTCATCACATTGCTGTTTTTTAAAGTAATATCTAATGAATAAATTCCTGCCAGGTGGTGTCTGATATGCAGCTGGCAAAAAAAATATTGAGGCAGCTGCACTTTAACAAGTAGCCGTCTTTTCACCTGCTAACAAGCATCTGTCAGCTGGCTGTATGGATAAGCAGGACGTGGATTTTGCTTGTAAATAAATTGTACCTGTGAAAATCATGTGGTGCAGCTCTCCCCTCTACAGAGTATGAAAGAAGGGAGGGGGAGGACTCTTTCAGGAGACTTTCAGGCAGTGTTTTAACCTTGGTGTAAGCTAAAGTCCTGCTAACCCAGATCTTCTGCAGCCCCTCTAATAAATGGATGCCTTTTATGTCAAAACCTTTAAAGGACAGAGGGCATTGGAGAACTTTGAAAAGGGGAAAAGAGGGAAAACAAAGATATCTCAGGGTGTTTTTGAGGGGAGGTAAGGCAAAAGGTGCAGATGGGGAAAGGGAAATGCTTCATTGCAAAAGGAAAGACCTTGTGTAGAAGAAAATGGCTTTGAACCTTCATGGCAACCATCTCAAAGCTTATTCCAGCCAACACATTTTAAGATCTGTTTGCTGGCTTTCAAATGAAATCAAAGTTTTCCAGAAATGATTAACAGGCTCCCTGTTTAAACACTAGGTCCTGTCAGAGGGTCACTGTAGCCCAAATGAAGATCATCTACAGCTGGTGCCACTAAAGTCTCCCAGCTTCTCCTCTCTGTGCATTGGCAGCTCCCAATAAGATGCAGCCTGCAGTGCTCTTTGCCTTCCGAAATTGCTACTAGATTAGTAGCAAAATAACAAACACTGCACAGAACAGGCCTTGCTGTGGCTGCAGAGTACCCAGGTCATATCCAACTGGTGCTCCAGGGACAAATGTCATATTTTTTCAGAGATGCCAGCAGTCTCAGGGCTGTCACAACTCTCTCAGTATGTCCTTGAGCAGAGGACATAGGACAAAGCTGTTCAACTAGCAAAACCTATGCCATGGAGAAGCAAATCCTCAAATAACCCAGTTTGAACAGGCATAAAACAACAACAAAATAGAGGACAAAAGGCAACTGGACCACAGAGCAGATTCCCAATTTTCAAGTATGATAAAGAAGGTCAGGAAAAATTTGGCTGAGCTCACCATACTGCTAGTGTCTCTGCTCAGCACCCTCACCCTCCACCTCCTTCACCCATTCCCACTGAGCTCATTGCATTTTCGTGCCTTCACTCCATGCACCCCCAAAAAAAATCATACTTAAAAAACAGGAGAAAATGTTACCAGCACCCAGTGGTGCTCCAGTGGGAAGCTTTCTGCATAAGCATAGGGCACTTCCATTGGTACTTAGGTAAATATGAACCCATCATCACTGCCATAGCAATCCCTGTGGGCCACTGCTGCATGGTATCATCGCTAATTGCAAAGATCATTGCAACAGCTCGTAGCTGGCTGAGGGAAAGACAGTCACATTCACTTGTTGTATTTAAGGAGCTTTTCTTTTGGCAGATAGTGTTCAGCTTAACAAAGATAAAATGCTGTCAGTGTTATTGACAAAAGACAGATTTGAGGTCAGAAATCCAGTGTAAGCTTTCTTGTCTTTTTGCATAATAAAATACCCTGTGTGCTTCTTCCTTCATGGCAAGCTGCTAGTCAACAAAGCAGACAATAATAAAAATATTTACACTAATAAATAGGAAAAAAACAGCTAAATGTCCCTGTATTCTCTTGCAACTTTCTTTCCCATGATAAATTATATTCAAGCAAAAGTAAATATCAGGTCTTGAAGGTTACTCTAAATAAATAGGTAATTTAAATGCAACAGTAACTTCTTCATTGTTTGGTGTTTATTTTTAAAAAGACCGCTTATCAGAAGTATGAAATCTCCTCTGTCAGAGCATCTGGAGGCACATATCAAGGTCACTAACTTTTAACCATGTAATTTGAAGTCTCTCCATCCTTTTTAAAATCAAATCAAAGAGTTCCTAAAAATTTTTTGTTTGTTTGAAATTTGGAGAGAAAATTAGTTGAGTTTGAGAAGCTGGAAAGTGTAGATTTCTGTTTGCAGGATATAAACTTTTCTAGCCTGCATCCACGGATGACAGGATGAATATCCAACTACATGTAAAGAATGAGGGAAAATTTGGAAAGGTTTTGATAGTGTGATGACCCTTGCTCAGGCTCCATCAACCTGAAAAATATAATTTCTCAAGTTCAATCTCTTTTCTGCCAAAAGTGGGATGGGCAACCTTCAACAAGCTATCTAATTTCTTTTGGGCTTACTTGGACTATAAATAGTATGGGTTTAATCCTATTTATTTGCCCAGGACGTGACACTTACATTCAAAAATATTATAAATAAATCATAGAATAGATACAGATATAGATTGATAAATAAATACACACAGCACGGTGTATATAACTCCACAGAAGTCCAGGCAGTTTTGCCATGGGCTCAGTAGCATGAGGTTTTCACTCATCATGTTTTGAAACCCCTCATTGGAACTGTTGTGAAAATGAAGTAGTAAAAGTATTTGTAGATGTGGAGGTTGCTGCCGTGTGGATTTGGTCTAAGTCTGGGCTCCCCAGCCAGGAGAAACCTGTTTGTCTTATCCAAGCCCTCTTTCAGCTTTGTTTTCCATTAACAACAGACCTGTGTTTAGTGGTACAATATAGTTTCTACTAAGATTTTAATCCATAACTACTTCTCAGTTCAATACACTCAGCTACAGGCACAGTTTACCTGAAGCTTATTAGTGAACCATAAGTGCAGTGCTGATGCCCAGATAAGGCCTCCACAGGATTTTTAAGCTCTCCCAGGAGTGCTTGTCTCAGAGTATCCAAGTCATCAGCCACGTACAAGGAGGGAAGGGTAGGAGATCCTTCCTCAGCTTGGAAAATATTGTCACTTGCTTTGGAGGTTTGCACTGTCCCCTGGGACAGGTGGAAATGTCAGTTCAAAGTCGCATGAGTTAAGGGTGGTATTCGCAGCCTCGGTGTTGCACCACCATGGTTTTCCCACCAGCATTTTCATGTTAGGGAACAAGCCAGGTGATGGATCACCCTTCCAGGTGGCGGAAGCCCTCAGAGACCAGCTGGTATTTGCAGCACACATTCTTTTGACCCAGCAACATCAGCTTACAGGAGAACATCAGGTCATGCCTGGCCTTTTCTTATGTTTAGTGCTTCAGAAGTACGATTAAATTTTTATCAAACCACTCTGCGGAGGTGCCATTTGTACCTTAGCTAGTATGAATTAACATATCCATAACAGGTTAGAGTTTTGGGGGTCAAATGCAAAGGTGAATGGTAATGTCTGTCCATTTTATTCTGCATCTTGTTTGCAATTACTAGTGTGCTTTGCTTTCTGTTTTACCAAATATTCCAGGATTTAGAGGCTTCCCTAGGCTGATTTGTTTAGAGATGGTATTATTGATGGCTCATGGCTTGCACCACTTGCCTGTTTACTTTCCTTTCGGTTGTTGGAGATTACCATTCCCCAAAGAGCTGAAAACAGCAGCTTTATCTGAGGCTGTGCCCTCTCCACTTTGTCCTTCCTCTTTTTAAGCTCTTGTTCAGTAAAAGCTGAGTTTAAACTCTACAGTTTAAACATTACTTTTGTTGCCAACAGAGATTTCATTATTATTTATGAACTTATAGCTATACAACTTCACCTCAGATAATAATTCAACATCTTAGGTTTTCTAATGCTGTTTTTGTATAATTTATTGCAGTCTTGATATTATTTTACCATTAAAATATAATATTACTCCCTACTTTGATTATAATGATTTATATTTCTGTTTTTAAAGCTGCCTGCCTGGGCAAGACTTCGAAAGACACGAGCAGAGGAACAAAATGTTTTATAACTTCTTATGATTATCAGGAGTTTATCCCTTGGAAATTCAGTAGTCCTTAAAGGAAATTGTCCTGTTTATGATTTACAGGACTGCTGTTGACGTAGTCAATATTTATTCCCCCAATGTTCAAGAAGATGACACAGGAATCAGTACGTGTCATTTTAGCTCTTCCAGAGGAATTCATTACCCCTTCAAGCTCTCAGATGCTACAGATTACTTGTTTGCCCATTTGGGAGATTACCAGCTGCCCAGCTTCATGCCATGACAGTTTTATTGCTGCAGGTAGCATATGTAGCTGCTATGGCCCTCCATCCCCAGGCTGGCTCTGGATTTGGGCAAGGCTGGTGAGGATGTGTCCTGTGTACTCCACTGGTCCCACTGCGGCCTGGGCAGGGAGCACTGCTTTAGCTAAAGTCCTCTGAGCATTTTCATTATAAAACCTACTCAGAGGTTAATGAGCTTGCGGTATCTGTGTTTTGCAGCATCATGGATGTCAATAGCTGAGTGGGGTCGGTCCATCTCTGGGCAGTTGTTTTGCCCAATCTTTTACTATGAGAATTTAGACTCCTACCAAACCCCATCTGTCCCTTATGTAGTTGTATTTAGTATTAGGTTCTTCCTTCTGTCTGCATTTAAGGTTTTACAGCAGCTGCTGGAAAGCTAGTGTTTCATCACCAGCATTTTTTTACAACCTGTACAGCAGTGCATCTCCAGTCTGTCGGGAAATGTGCGTTTATGGTCAGAAAAGTGCACCCACCGTTCCTAGCTCTTTACAACGTGTGTAGTCATGCTAGGAAGACTTTAGGAGGATCCTCGCATCTACTGGGTCAGTTGAGCTGCTTCACTTTCTGTTGAGGTTCTAGTGATTATGCAATAAATATCAAGGCCCAGGCAGGACAGAAAGCTGTGGATGGAAGAGGCCTATAAAATCACCAGGACCATCACTTCATCTGAGCACAGCTTGTGTTGGTGCTGTGTCCAAAGGAGTTGCTGTTGTACATCGGGAGAATATGATCCAGTATTTCTTCTGGAAGCAAAGCAGAGAGAATGATGCCCTGCACAAAAAGAACTATTCTACTATTAAGTCAGGCCACTGAGCAATTTCAGTATTTTTTGTGTCTTTAAAGTATGGAAGGAAATGGCCACAGAAATCAAGTGAAACAGAAGGAAGTTGCAGGATGTAGTGAGCAGGGCTCTGAGGGGCTTCTGTCAGTGCTCTGTGTGATAAGGCCACGTAAGATAAGGTTAGAGGTAAATATTCAGCTAATTAATAACCTGACCAGCTTCTTAATCAAACAAAATTATTTCAGAAACAAGTTCTTCCTGCTGCATGTGGAAGGCAAATTAAATTTTCACCATCTGCCTCTCTGTGGTCCAGATCCTCCACAATATGTAACGCATGTTTGTTTTCGGAATTTTATAGTGTTTCTAAAAACAAGCCCAATCACTGTGTGCAATCTGGAGCACCTGGAAGTCTTCCTGTTGGTGTTTCTGCTCCAGGTTTTCCCAGAGTGCATCAAAATGTCCTGAAGGTGACCCAGCTAACTTCTGACCCGTAACGCGACGAATGCCTCCCGCTGCTCGGCCTGCTTAGCGATGGGAAGGGTGGCGAGGCACTTTCCTCAGCCACGACAAAATTACATTGAGCAGACAAGAGGACAAGAGGTGTAACACAGAGGTCTGGCACAGACGCTCCTCATCATTTCTACTGCTGTTGAGATTAAGATGCTTCTTCAAATCCAGAGCCAGAAGATATGAATGCAAATGAGGATTTACTATCTGAGATGTCTTCTAAAAATAAGATTTGTACAATAACAATAAATTACAAGCAGCAGCCTCTTCTAAAATTACCCATCTCGTTTTACAAAAGCGCCAACTTGCTTTGCATGTGCCCTTTTAACTAAAAAAAATACCACCCATTAAACTAGTTTATTGTAAGGGAAATAATAGGATCCATACTATGAGAAGCAAATAACATAAACCGGATACAAAAGGAGAGGAGTGTGATTCTACATTCTTCTGAAATTCTATAAATGCAGGGATTCCCTCCACTACCCATTTGGAAAAAAGTGGTGTATGGGATTGATATTATTAACTAGTCTATAACAAATGAAACCAGGTAACAACTATACAGTTTTGCACTTGTCGGCTAGACTTGACAGTTCGTACTTAGCAGTGATTCAGCTGACACTACCAAGTGAGCTTAAAAACCAGGCTGTCACGCCGTGTGGGGAAAAGTTTTAATCATTAAAGGTCTGTATAGAAGGAGCATTTGTAACCAGTCTGCCCTATTCAACATGTTTGACTGGCAGCATTTGGCTTGTTTCACAGCAATAAAAAACCTTTTTATTTCAGTGCATCATGTTTTATTGACTCTCCATATAAAGTATTTCCAGTGTTTACCCTAAAATACTACGATTCAACATACACAGTGCTGGAATACATTTTATTGCAGAAATATTATATTGTAGACGTGTTTTTTTTGGAATCTGTATCTCATTTATCTTCTGTAAATTACGTTTTTTTCTTTTCTTTTTTTTTTTCCTTTTTTTTTTTTCATCACTGGGGCAATAAAAGTAGGAGAAAATTGCATCTTAAATATACTGATATAACAATCCTTCATCTTAGAATTGGTCTGGCCATATTCCTATGACACACTTTCACAGGGAGATTTTATGATTTTAAATTCAGGTCTCCAGGTGAAAGTAGTGAAAAAAATGACTGATTAATTTAGTGAGATAGTTAATTTCAAATGGCTGCTTAATATGTTGTTTGAAGAGCAGGTAGGAATTTAGAGTGTGTTTAAGTTTTGTTTCTTTCCCATAATTCTGCTGCTTCTAGGCCATTTTTTAATATGTTGCTGTGAACAGGGAATATTATGAATGCACTTTGTGGATATTGATCCCACAATAACAATTAGTAAATCCCAGACCATCACATTATGTAGACATATGCAAAACCTGACTGAGGCCTAGCACCTATAAAGCACTGAAAAAGTCTTGCTATTTATTTAAAGTAAGATTTTTCCCTAAGGTCACTGTTGGAAGTGGACTGTGCAGTGGTAAGGATGGCTCCCTGCTTTTGCTAGTCTGATAATATTATTGATGGCCCCTTTCACCTCTTCATATTAGATATGAGCATGAGCTTCATGATTTTCAGATTTCCATGTTGGAGACAGACACCAGGTCATCTGTTTAATTGCATGAAATCTCCTCCCAGGGGACAATGGGATCCAGCAATAAATTGCATGCACACCCAGTGTGAGAAATTGCTTGCTGACTGCCATTCATCAGCCATCCCACCCCATTCCTTACATCAGTGGAAGTGTTTGCATCAAACCCATAGACAAGGAAAGAAGTTCCATCCAAGAAGGACGAGTGGATTTGCCTTCTAACTAGACCTCCTTTTCCTGCTTCTCACCAGTACTGAGTCACAAGGGTGGCCTCCTTCACAGAGCAGCAATCAGATGGTTAGTACACCAGCCCATACCTTGATCTTGGGTAGTGCAGTCTATTGAGGAAACACTATTAGTCATTACGGCTATTAACATTGTAAAGTTTCAGATATTTGTTTAGATGCCTATTGCTCTCAACAACACAACTCTAACTCACCCTCAAAACCCTTCGAGGGTTCATGGTCCTTCCCAAACCATGTAGAAGTTTATGAGTCTGTGCAACCTTTGCTTCAGCATAGATGGATTTTTTGGGCAGAATAAACTTATGATTTAAAATCAAAAAGCATCAGCTTCGTTTCCATCATTAGCAACATTGAATGGGGAATTATGTGGTCTTAGAAAACTTCCTACATCTCACTTCTTTTCAGAGAGACATACTCCATTGCCATCCATCCATTTCCAATTTTTTATTAAAGTTCAGTTCAGTAAGACTTTGCCCATTAGTAACACCAGAACTGGTAGGACAGACACTTTCCTAACAATTAATGTAAGCTACAGCTATGGCACTTACACTTGTTCCAGTACAAAGGTAGGTCTTCCCAGGTGTGCAAGCACTTGGAATTTACAATGTGCAGTTTATGCATGATCTGAACCTGTGTTCAAGTTCATGAAAAGCTATGCTAACCAGCCTCAGGAGAGTTCATCTAATTTTACTGCATAATAATCCTTTTTAAGTCATGTTCATACAAAGGTATATAACATTACAGCTTTCATTTTTAAGCTAAAAGAAGTTTAAGTTTAAAGTTTATGAAAAACTGCAACTGGAAGGGTTTGGGTTTTTTTTTCATCGTTTGAAAAGAAAATGTAAAAACTCTTAACAAGAAGATTAGTTTTTTCCCTAAGAATTCTGTTCCTTTTTTTTTTGTTAAAAAAAAAAAAAAGCTACATCTTAAGCCCAGTTTTACTGTCAGTAAGAAACAACTTCAGAAAAGTCAAAGTGGAAACCTGAAAATCTTTTCACTTCTGAATTTATGAGGAAAAGATGCTTTTGAGATAGATAACTTTTCTAAGCATCTCTAAGAGCTGACAGCAGAGTAGTTTATTCATGTGAACATAAAGCATTAAATCCTGCAAATGTATTTATCCAAATATGTAATTACCTGATTTTCCATTTCTTCCTCCCAAATTTCATGGATACAGATATGGTGAGATTAATATAAAGTGCTATGTAGCAAGAAATATGGAGCTGGGTGTAGAATGTCTTCTTAAGGAATCTTCTCCTTGAACGAGTATATAGTCAGTAATAAATCAACATGCTGCAGGGTTACTTGAAGCAGCTGCATTTCCATCCTAGAAAATAGAACCTTTTTATTTAAATGAAATAGCTGATTTAAAGGAAGAATGTAAAACTTGAAATGACAGTTAAGTCATCCCATCCCCAGGGGAAATTTAGATGTACCTGGATACATTAAGAGTTCCAGCACTGATTTTTCCCCCCTCAAAGCCATTGCAATTTAAGATACTCTTGGAGACCTAAATGAAGTGTTACTTCCCACCAGCGTATTTGTCTTGAGAAGTGGTGAAAGCCTGTCCTTGCTGATGTCAATAACAAATTTTCTGTCAGCTTCAGTATGGCTAAGGTTCCACTGTGGCTGCTCACCTAAGAACCTTAAGACTTAACAATTTAACCATTTCCATAAAGATTCTAGCAAAATTGTAGGGACAGGGATGTGGCAGTCCTGAAGACGTACATGAAAGTCACAGGAACAGAGGAAGTTTAAGAAGTGCCCGTATATTACATTCCACATAAGGACTTCACAAAATCAGTCCTCAGTATTAAAGTTGCCACTCCGGAAGTGCAATATCACTAAGTACCTTCTGAAGACTGGCCTCTATGTAAGACTGATTAATTTTAGCAGCCCAGTATCACTTGCTGTTGCTTATTCGTCTTCTGTCTTTACCAAACGATGAATGGCATTTCACATACCAGCCCTACATAGCTTTTAGGTGATCACCAGAGCAGGAATAAAAACTTTAAACTACAGAAAGGTGTAAAGCATCTTCCAAAATAGGTCTTGTGCTAGTCTCAAGAATAGTGATCACTGCTGCAAAAACTGCTAGTGGCTTATTGTTGTGTCCTGGTGCTGAAAACCTTCAGGAAATTTATGGACAGTTCATAAATGTAAGTGACTACAGAAGAACAGCTCATACTTGCACAAAAGTATTCATTCTGTTCATAAAAGATGCTGAGAGTTTTTTAAAAATTTATATCTACCATAAACTGACATTACATTAAAAGAGATTCTGATTGGTGCGGTGAACCTAAAATACCTTCTTGCCTTTCCATGGTTAATAAATCATTTCAGCCAATTCAGCTGACGTTTACTTGGCTAATAGGGTACATGCACCCAAACAAGAAAGGAGACTCAGCAGCAGAGGGAAAACATGTTAACCACCATCGAGCCTTTCTGGATGGCCTCACCAGTACAGTCAGCAGGGCCAACCTCTTTGTCCCTCCTTGTTGATAGCAAGGGATACCTCTTGCAATGTGTGATCAAATGCCACCTTGGGGTACAGCTGGGAGTGAACTTTGGGGATATAATCCCTTCATAGGTCAGACTCAAGAGTTACAGAATGATTCTTTCTATGTTACACTCTCCATTCATCTCCCAGGTCTCTCCTCTTTTTTGCTTGGCCTAAAAGAATGAAGGTGATAGAGAAGCAGGAAACTGTAGAAATTATTTTTTTATCTATTTTTTTTTTAAAGAGAAAAAATTCCTACCATGAGTTCTCCCGTGATGCACCAGTTTCAGCCTGTGGTACTTTTGTCTTTCTGTATTCACTGAAAACTGACAGCAAGTACAGAAGCAAACAGCATGATCATTTCCATAGGTGCTATAGTCTTTTTTCACAGCCAACAGAGACTATAAAAAACCTTAACACAGAGAGTCCCAGCAGAAGTAATCCCTGCAGGAAGAAAAGGTTTTCAGAAATCTCTGTCACATCAATTTTGCACTAAGGCAAACACAAGCAGACAAGTAAGGAATTTTTAAATAAAGTTTTATTTGTTTGACCCTGATGGAATCAGTGTACGACACTGGGAAAAAAATGTGCCCAGACTTGCAATGTCCTATGAAGTTTAAATCAAATCATGCTAAAATTGGGTTGCTTCTCAGGTCCCTGGCTTGTGCCATTTAGCTTTGAGTTTGATTGTAAGCAATATCAATCAAATTCTCTCTAAATTGAATCTGATTTTCTTTTTCCACTGAATGCAAAATATACAGGAAGTCTCATGGTAAAAGCCCTTCTCATCAGATTTCCTCCAACACTTTGTAGTCCTACAAGGAATGGGATGTATAATAAAAAGACCTACATGATAAGCGGAGAGGAAGGAAAGTGAAGTCTCTGAGCTGCTGGAGTCCTACCTCCTCTACTGGTTTTCTCTGACAATATAAGGATACTACTAGTGTATGTGTATCTGCCTGCTGAAAACCTGGGAAAAGATTATCTTATTACATGAAGATTTCTTTTAAGTTAGTGGATAGGAATAGGAGAACCAAGGCAAAGCACTTTGGCACACACTTCCAACATCAGATGCCTTTTTACACCTCTGCCTTGATTTTTTCCTGGGCACTCTCAACAAGCCACGGCTTGAACCAGCTCTAGCTGTGGAGTCTCCATCCATGGTGTGGTGGTTTTACCCTGCTGGGCAGCCAAGTTTCACCACAACTGTTCTCTCACTCCACCCCCACACCGCACCCCCAAAGAAATAGGGGACTAAATGTGATGTAAAGGGCTCAAGGGTTGAGATAAGGGGTGGCATCACCAGCCCGGGGCCTGCTCCTGCGGGGGCTCTCCATGGGCCGCAGCCTCCTCCAGGCCACATCCACCTGCTCCACCGGGGGCTCCTCCACGGGCTGCAGCGTGGAGATCTGCTCCGTGTGGGACCCATGGGCTGCAGGGGGACAGCCTGCTCCA
The DNA here is from genome assembly GCF_040182565.1 of Anser cygnoides. Classification (NCBI taxonomy): domain Eukaryota; kingdom Metazoa; phylum Chordata; class Aves; order Anseriformes; family Anatidae; genus Anser; species Anser cygnoides. The sequence continues at coordinate 11,933,328 of NC_089874.1, read as the reverse complement.
CCCGGGGCCTCTCCACAGGCCTCAGGGGAACTTGTGCTGTGTGCCTGGAGGACCTCCTGCCCTCCTGCTGCACTCGCCTTGGGGGCTGCAGGGCTGGGTCTCACTCCTCTCTCCCAGCGCTGTTGTGCAGCAGGTTTTACAGTCATACTGCTGCTCTGCACAACAGCTACCTGCTCATTGCAATCATTTTAGAACATAGTATCTCTTAGCATATATTACACCTCTGTGTTTAGCAGCCGTCTGGAAAGCCTAAATTGTGTGAGAACAGTTCATTATCAAATTAGACTTTCTGTGAAACTAACTACATTATGGGCTGTTTAATCCTCAAATTATTCAGCTCAAAGTGTGCTTTGCAGCCATGGAAGGCTGTCTTAATTTTTAAGGATTCCCTCTGCATCTCCATTCCTGGTTTACTAGGCTGCTTGATTTATTTTTCTTTCCAAAGCAAACTGAAAGTCTGTCATACACAACTTTAGCAAGGTTTACCCCACTGAAGACATAAAATGGATTTAAGAGAACAAGACACACTGGCAGCACTCATACACTGTAATTTCGGTATTGGCAGAAATGAGAAACATTCTTCCATCACATCCGATTGCCAGTTCTGGGCCTGATTCTGCAGTGTTCATTCACAGGGAAAGCCCTTCCTGCAATAACCCTGGTCAGGATCATGCTGCATCTTGGGTCCTGTTGGCTGTCACTCAATACCCTCATGCGACATCTGTCTGAGGGTGAATCTGACACTGAGCCAACTTCAGTTTTGCTTTTTCTTCTCAGGCTTACTAGTATTGCAGTAGTTAATCTGAGCTGAATTTTGCTTTCAACAAAATTAGTTGCTAATTTATCTTACCTCTGTAAATTACATATTCACAAACCAGAGACAACCTAAAAATTCCAGTCTTAAATAACCACTGCTCCAAGTGTTTTAAATTGGTGCTGCTTAGAGAGTGTGTTTGGATAAGAGGAGCATTGTCATCTACTGGTAAGGGGACAACTCACGTGAGACAAGCGAACCTAAGGAAGCCAGTTGTTTGTATGACGCTAACTGGCATATGTTGGCTCAGGCCATCTGAAAAACGTGGCCCAAAATGGCAGTAAACTTCACGGATTCACAAACAATAAGAAAGATCTGCTCACATTTTGGTCAGAGCCCTAGACTATTCAATAGCTGCATATATCATAGAGCAAGACAACTACTTGACAGTGTTCAAATTGCTATGTTGGTTTTGTTTTCAGTCTTTTATATACAATTATTAGTAGAAAGGAAGTATGAGCACCTTTCTTTCTCTTCACACTTATGGAGTGTTTTGGACAGGTTTTTTTAACCTACTGTTAATTTTAGGCAGAACTCATATGGAACTCACATTCAGAGCTTAGGAGCACAACCCAGACATTTGGAATAATCTTGTGAAAAAAATGGTAAACATTCACTACATTGCTATTGTTCCAGTACAGATAAGGTACTGGTTCTTCCTACATTAATGCTAGAAAAACAAGGTATCATCTGTTACTCCTATCAGTAGTTTCAAAGGATCATATGCTATTAAGTATAAAAGTCTTTTCTTTGTTTTTAAATGCCTGGCATTAAGGTGTACTGCTGATCATTCAGATTAATAATAAAAATGTATGAGTATATAATTAACCATTAACAGTTCAAAACAGTATTTTTGGAAGTTATGTGCCCTTTAAACATGGATGCTTCTACTGTGTTTCATAGATTTTCTCACATTTCTGAAAGCTATTTATGTATATATTGCCCAGACATTAATAGAACCTGAAATTCACACCTCCAGTCAGACCTGCGTACTCATGCCGGAATAGCTCTTGACTGAAGAGAAATGACTTAAATTAGTCACACAATCAGAATTAAAAACATTTTAAAAACATAAAGCATTTGTAATAAGAAAATAAAATAAGATAAAAAAATCAGACTGGAAAAGAAATGACATCAAACACTTTGATTCATTGGTAAGGAGATTAGTTAAAATAAACAGAACAAATCATAACTCACAGAGCTGTCTTTCAGGAAGATGATCAGCATGAAGAGTTATGGGAGAAAACATTCTCAAGACTATATTGATCAACCCATATAAACACTGAGGTCTTTTAGGATCTTTACTCCTCCTTGACAAGCCAATCTATTAATGGTCAGGTTCGTGGTGTAAAAGACCTAGAGTACAAAGGCGAGTATTAAGATCACCACACGCACATCAACAAGTGCATTTTCTGCCCCCATATCACTCCTGTGCAGTCAAAGAATACTCACCTGGTTGTAGAAACAGAGGGAAATGTGCACACAGACAGCAAGAACAAACAGACTGTCTCTTACTCAAGTGATTTGGTTTCTTCTTTCAAATACAAAATGCCTGAGAAGAGATTACACTGAAATTCCCGTTTAGAGAAAATACAAAAAGAAACAAATCCGCCACTGATGATACTTGGAACAGCTGGTGGTTCCTACCAGCTAGTCCCAAGTGGCCAGCAGTCACAATTTGTGGCTAGTCTTGTCTTCAGACATCTCAGGGCAACTAAAATACGACAGGATGACAGATAGTCCTTTCAATAGATACTGACAAACAAATTAGTGCAAAGATGCTTTTCATAGCATACCAGATGTGTTGAGTTCTATCATATGGAACAAGGAATGAAAAACTGTCTACATCCCATCTGTGCTTTTTCAGTAATCACTGATGCACTAGTTGTGAAGTATAAGGTGCAGTAAACATTTGGACTGGGTTTTACATGTGAAATAAATGGAAAACCCCAGGTATTGGCCTCATCATCAGTGTCTAAAGCTTTTATATTAACAAGAATACCTTAAATACCTGGGAGAGGGACGTTCAGGAGTTTGTGCATTGTCCTGGTGATTAATTGAAAAATTATGCAAATGCCAAAGAAAGGTTTATGCAAATCAGAATAGACTGCAAAAATGCACTTTGCTTCCGATTGCATGCAGGGCTTCAAGCCTGTCATAGAAAAGCACTAGGTTAAAGAATTGCTATTTGGATTTACATCATTTCCTCTCTTGGGGCTTATCTGTCCTCAGACTGTTAACCCAGATTTAATTCAAAGAGGCTACAACTGCAGCTGCAAGAACAGCACTGAAATGGAAACAATGAGCAGCGAGTGCTCTCAGCAGGTGATTGAAAGGCCCAGGGCGCTGCAGCACATGCATTTCTAGCCCACTGTAAATGAAACCAGTGTCTCCCAGGAAAAGACCCTTTGTGAGGGTTGTCCTTCCATTCGGAACAGAAGGCTGCTGGGCTGTAGAGGGAGCAGGGTGGAGTTAGAGGTAAAATAACGTATGACAAATAGGAGGGACGTAGTGTGTGGAAGACCTGGTCCAGACCCTCCATAAAGGGGTGAGCTTTGACTGCTTTTAACTGTTTTAACTTAGGCTGATATGTTACATGTTGTCCCTGCTGCTTCTAAGAAAATTGTTTGCTAACATCTTGCTACTTGGAGACCCCCTTTTACATTCATACATCGCATAGCCCCTCCAACCCGTGTCCCATCCCCGCTGAGCCCTGGCTGCAGGATCTGCTCTCAGCACGGGGGGCTGCACTGCAGCATCCTCTTCTCTTGCCCCTCCTCTGTGTGCCCAGGGCACCCCAGGAGGCAGCTGTGCCAAGAAGATGTGCAACCATGTCTGGTGCCTCATTGGCATCTTTGTGGTGAGTCCAGGACACCAAAGGACCTTTTTTCTCCCTGGGCACATTTGCCCATGGCTGCTGATAGCTGCTCACCCTTTTTTCTAGAGCCTCTCAGAGCCCCACAGCCGCCCAAGCTCTTGCCTCTCTCCCACCATCAGAGTTGGTCTCCTTTTATTCTCACTGTCCCTTTCCTCTCTCCTCTGCTCTCTTGCACAAACCCCCTATTATTGCATGGGAAGTAATCTGTTTCTTTGAAAAGATCCATTTTGCTTTCTCTTTCCCTTTTGGTTGGTTAGACAATTATTAATCCACCTCCTCTTCATAAAATAGCCACAGTCATAATAATAAAGTCGAAATATGATTTCCCCCATAATATGGCATAATCTCTCCCTTTTCTTTATTCCCTGCAGATGGTACACCTCTTAGCATAAACAGCATGTTAGCGTACTGATTCCAGATGCATAAAATATGTACAAATCTTCACATTTTCTCTCTCTATCTCCCTGAACGAGTGTGTGTGTATATTATCCTTGCCATTTAATTTTCCCTGCTTTTCATTTTGATTTCTCTTTTAGGACGACATGGACTTGTCATAATCCATCTGGGATTTTATTCTTCATCATATAAAAATGGCTTGAAGGCCAGTTTTTACTTGGCATTAAGAGACTGAAGATCAGCCTAAATCAGAGTTTTATAAACCTCTTATAACAAAATCCCCTCAGTTGTGAATGTGTTGTCTCAATAATTAGATAAATACACCAGACCACTTGTTACCAGACTAGCACAGGAACTAATTGCATTATTTCCTGTGGTTGCATGCGATGCACCAATTCACTGTCAAATAACAGGCTTCAGTATCTGCCTGTCTTCTTCTGACATTGTTGTAAACAGCTGTGGCTCTAAAAAGGGGTTATAGCAAAGGCTCTATTAGAAGAGAAAGGCATTTAAACAAAGAAATGTAGGAAGATGCTGTGTGGACTAAAGGATAAACTGAATGTATTTTACATTGGTAGGTAAGGGGGTTTAAAATTCTCGTTTGATCATTTACAAAAAGCTTCTGACTTGATTGTGAAATGTTTTCTCTTGTGCTTAAATTTCATGCCACAGATTATTAAAAATTGACTTTGCAGTATTTATTTTACTTATCTACCACAGCCAGGCTGTGCTTAACCATAGATTTTGTGAATTATTAAATTTTAAAAGCAATTTGTGTTGGATTTTATACTCCAGTTCTGTCTGTAGGGATGTGCACCTCCAGTCCTATCCCTGAAGCTGGAGTGCTTTGATTCATCTTTAATCTGAACAGTTTTAAAAGTGCGTGTTCCAGAATGTAAGACATGACGGTAGTCTCCAGTGTAACGCTTAACTAACTCCTTGTTAGTTTTAACATTTAGCATATGATGAAAAATAACTAGTTTCAATAGGTTATCTGAGCCATAACAATGCTCAACATAATTCATTCAGTCAGATAACAAGAACTACTTTCGAACATAATGAGAAGCTAATAAAGGTCACTGTGCCTACAAACATATATACATCACTATTAATTTAACAGTACCAATTCCAAATGCACGCATTTCAAGTACAAATCTCTTTAAGTGAAACCTCTCGATGTTAGATGAATGAAGGCAAGTGAATAAATCTTCTGTATTTAAATTAAAGCTAGGCCCAACTTAACAAAACTTAAATCTAAATCAGGAATGAGAGTAGTACACATTTTGAGTAAGAAGCCTGAATTACCTAAGTAAGTTTAAGGGCTAAATCTTAAAATAAAAGCTGCATTTCCCTAAGGATTGAAGATAAGATCCATCTTCTCTGTTAAAATTAAGGACAAAAATGAGTTTTTTACGTGTGATTTTCAGTGCCTCCTTTTTGGCTTACGCAAATTGATTTCCAGAAAAATACCAACAATTATTTAGGGTGTTATTAAACTTCTTATTTAAACTGAACCCCTCTGTGAAGGTGGGAAATCCAAAATGCTAATGTTGAAAATTGAGAACTCTTTATAAACTGTTGGCCTATTGCTATGCGGAGAACAGCAGCAGCAGATCTCTTGAACGTTGTATACATTAAATGCAAACACTGATGTGGGATTTACTTGGTTTTGCCTGCACGTTGGTGTCCATGACTTTGTGAAGAATTTTGCTGCCCAGTGAGATGCATCGTGGCATTTCCCAGTCATACAGGTGTAGCAAGAGCAAGAAGCAACATCTAACATACGGCAAATAGACTGTGAAAAAGAATGCCAAGTAGATCAAAAATAAAAAGAAAGCAACAGAAAATTATGTACAAACCTCTGTTCTAACTATGTCCATAAACACAAACTGAAATGCTAAGGCTTGGAGTTGCTCCATATTATAATTAATGCTGGATCCCAAGGTGAAATTGTTTTAATTATACACAGCATTGGCAAGATTACTGCAGTGGGTGTTGACCTCGTTTTGTTGTTTGTTTGTTTGTTTCTGGTTGATTGCAAAATTGATGCAATCATTTATGTGAGGACTTTTTATTTTAATGCCTTTTTTGTGCTGTGGAACAAGTAGTAAATCCCTGTCATCCTGCTGAACAGCCTGTCATGACTGGGCAGCATGTAAGAAAGAGGAAAGAATGGAGGGAAACCTTCCTTTTTGTGGTTCTAAATTGTTTTGGAGAAGCTACTTTTTGTGTGTGTGTGTGTTTTCAATAATACTTTAGAGACTAATTTCAAATAGAAAATTATCATTTGGAGCCAGGAAATCTTATTCTTCTGATGGGCTTGTAAGCAAAATCGAGGATCAAATCAAAATGGGATGTCTTTCTAAATATGTATTCTGTGCTGTTCCTTATAATGCCACCATTCATATAGATCTGCCTCTGTTCAGATCTCTGTATGGCCCTGTTTCCTCTTCTACAAGCATGTTTATATTGGCTTTAGAAACCACGTGTGCTGAGGCTTACTCTTTGGAGCAAGCATGAAGGTTTTCTCTTGGACATGGGGAACCCCATTTCAAATATGAGTACCTGAGATGGATACCAAAAACTCTGAGGTGTAGATGGCCCCTATATGTGTTTGGGTGTTTTGAAGCCATAACGTACAAACAAGAATCCTGTATTTAGAAAATCACAAGGGTTCCTGTAAGTACGTATGTGTACGCATGTGAAGGTGATGTGCACGTACACTCTCACGGCCATCATCCTTAAGAGAGCTCAAAAGCTGTCCACAAGAGTTGACAGATAATCATTGTGGCCATATGATCAAATCCCTTTCTATGACCTTGGCTCTTGTTTGCAGACTGGAGGCAATTTATGGAAGAGATTTTTCAAACTGTTGTGGATTGCATGCATATAAGACCCCTTAAAACTGAAGATAAGCAGCGTAGCTTTGAAAATCTCAGAGCAGCCTTTTGCCAACTTTCCCTGAGTCACACCTTGAAACCAGCTTACAGTACCTTTTCATTGACAACAGTGCACATTGAAAGGACGAATCTGCACAAAGGGCTATAGATAGTAGCATTGAAATTAGAATGTTACAGAAAAGCCTCTGTCAGCAGAGTCCTCAAAATAACAGTGCTGAATGACCTTCCTCTGTGCTTAAAAATACATGCTGCCTATTTTAGGTCAGATATCTTTATTTTCTTCTAATTATGTCACATGTAATGATGTTGATGAGTTTTTCAACAAGAAGTCATAACAAGGTATTTGGGGTTATGCACACTGTGTCAGGGGTTGTCATTTACAAGAGCCTGGAAGTTTCTAGGTGCGATCTCAGTCTAGACATTAAAAAAATGAAAAATATTCTGATACATAGCATATGTTTCTAACAAGGTTGTCAGAAATAAACATGGCCCCAAGAGGTGCCTGGGACTTCACTGAGATAACACATTGAGCTATGGCGAATGACGCACATTCAGGAGCTCTTTTCTCTTGCACTCTGAACGCTGTTGCACCTTTGCCCGCAGATTTGTCATTAGCAGTCACATTTCTTCTACAAACTCATTCCTAAAAGCCTAACTAACCATAAAAACAGCATCTGGGTTCCATGGGGGACTCTGCAGATGAATGCAGTGTTCCTTCTGTACTATTCCACTGGTCTTCTTTGAACAACCTGGCACTGGAAGTTGTTACAAGTCAGGTCAGTCAGGGCAAGGTTTATCTCACCTAGCCTCAGCCTTTGCTGTGCTAAGCATCAATCTGGCCAGAAGAAAGACTCTGGGGCAGTCAAAAGATTTGTTACAGTTTGGTCTTTAGAGGCCATCTGTTTTTATTCACTAAGAAAGGAGGTCCAATGTCATTCAACAGGAGCAGAAATCTCATCTCTTTTTCCATGGTAAAAAACATAGAGTACTGACATAAGTAACTATGTACTTATGAATCCATTACTATGGATAATTCATCCATTATCCTTACTGAATCCCTTACCAATGGATTCAAACTGGGGATGTAGTTGTGTGGTCCAGGCCTTCAGATCTCTTCATCAGCAGCCTGATCAGAGATAGGTGATGCCAAGCAAAGATAGTTAAAAATAGTGCATTTGTATTAGAAAAGAAGCTTTACTGTACTTATTTTCTACAAAGAATTCTGCAAGCTAGTATTTGTATTTTTATTAGATTTTACAGAGATTTTTGGAAATGGGTTTTACATTTTAAATGTTTGGATTAAAAATAATCATGAAAATATTCCTTTTACAACTTATTTTGTGCATGTGCAAATGCACTCCATTGTTATTTTTCATTTCTGTCAAGACACTAAGCATATCTGTTAGAGTCAACAGATAGTGACCCCTGCTATGTGACTGAGAAATAGCTTTTGGTAACTTTATTGGGTGACTGGAGACAGATTACAGTGGAGATTTGCAAAACAGTCCAAGGGACTTCAGGGATCAGTCATCTGCGAAAGCACTGGAAAGCTGCAGTTTGCCTTAGGTGGCTGGTTACACAGCATGAGTAGTGAACAGTCAAAACAAATAGTTTGCATAGGCTGAAATATGTTTACAAAGTGCATTTGAACAAATGCTACAGACAAATATATCTGGAAATATCAAAGTCTGATGCAAACAGGAAAAAAGCTTAAAACCACTGAGCAAATTACTGTGTACAAATCACTCTCTCAGCAGTAGACACGAGCTAGACAGATCTCAAGCTCTACACGTATCAATGGCACTGACTTCAGTCTACAACCTGAATCACCTTACAGTGTCAGGGCCACATGGAGCATGACTTTATGTTCTTGTCCCTTTGGGGGGAAGATATAGCTTTGTTGTTCTCTATTTCCTTTTGAACTGAACAAGTTCATTTTTTGTTAGCAAGTCGTTTGTGGAAGTGGCAGAGGTCACATTACGGCTCAAAAATTTTGTCACTCAGAGCTGAGGAAATGAATAATGGAATTGTTTGCATATAAATCATCAGCATTAGACAATTGCATTTATCGTGAAAACCATCTATAAAGTCTGGAAGCAGAATAGCTGAAAACAGCTTGATGGACTTTCTTTCCTAAAACTCTGTTCACTGGAGATTTACTGTGTGGCTACTTCTGGAGACAAATTGCTACCTTCTCCTTCTCCCTCTCCCTCTCATTCTCTCTTTTGTTAACAAATATGAAGCAAATCCATCCCCTGAAGCTCAGCCAAGGCCAAGGTGTTTCAATTTTCTTAGCACAAATGATTCTGGATGCCATGAATGGTCCTGGGCAATCAAATGGCTTGGAAAAGTTAATAAATATAGTTCCAATGTCTTGGTCTTTAGCCATGGCACTAGAGATGTGACCCTCATAACTCTAAATACATTGCCATGACCAGCATTCAAGATATGATCAAGAATACTTCAAAACTGAACAAATCAGTGCATAGCCTGATTCTTGCAGTGAAGAACTGAGGGTTTAAAAAATTATTTTGCTGTATTACCTAGCATTCGGTGGCATGACAAAGAAGCCACCTGCACACAGCGAAGTGACCAGCAGGGACTATTTCAGAGACTCTTGGTGCAGGATGTCAGGCTGCAGGGTACCATTGTCATCCATCAGCAGTGGGGCTGTGCTTGACGCTGATGAGGGGTACACACACTCTGGTGCAAGGAGGAGGAAACTCAGCATGGGAAAAGTCACGCGATGATGGTTCACAGTGTCTTTGCTGTGTATAAGAACCTGGCGTATTTTAATCAACACGCCTGGAAGCCAAGCAAGGCCACGGCAAGCATGGTCATTAAGCATATGATTACCACAAGGACTGGTATTTTAGATGGATTAGAGCCTGCCATAATTGGCAGCATGGAAGAGCAGGATTACTCTTTGTTAAGTGTTCATTATTATTTTACCTGCATTGAAAACTCACTGGTCTAATTTAAAGGTTAAAATATAGAGAGAAGGGCATTAAATTATACACAGAAGAGTAGATGTCTGTGCAGGCAGACAGACTGTGTTAAAAGTCTGCTGATTGTCAGGACTGAGGGCACCGAGGGGCCTCCCTGGCCCTGCCCAGCCCCTATTTCAGCCCCCTCCAGGCAGGCAGGCCCTGCCCTAGAAGTGCTGGTCTCCAGCCCCACCACAGCCCTGTCCTCATTAAATGCACACTGGTTAAATGTCACAATGGTAAAAGTCTCTCCCTTTGTTTTCATCCCTCAAGTACCCCATCTTTTAACAGGCATGATCCCTGCTCCTGTTTTCTCCTGTTTTGAAAGACAGGGCCTGGACATCAGCGCCCAGGAGGAAATCCCAAACAGAAGAGCTCCCTCCTAGTAACTCTAAGTGAACTCCACAAGCCCCAAAGAGGGAAAGGATTTAGGTCATGCTCTAATATTCAGTGTTCATTACTGTTTACTTTGATCAAATCCTTGTTAAGAAGTCCGTCTCCTGTGTGTCCCTTTCTGAGGTGTCTGATGCTCTCAAAGCTAAGTGTGTCTCCTAGGCTCTGATGCAGGGTCACACGTTCCACTTTGGAAGCCAGAACCTCGTGCCTAGATTTCCTACACTGCCTGTTTACAGGCATAAACCTCAGTTATCTTTTGACACCATGCTGTACCTATATTCTAGTGCTAGTACTCTTCCTTCCTCTGTCACATTGTGCCTGAGTTTCCACAGGACTAGAAGACCTAGATGTAGGCCAAGGAGAACTTTTCATGGAAGTAAGTGTGAAGAGATCTGCAGATGAGCAAGCACATAGAGTTGGTTTTATCTGACTAAATGTATACCTCTGTATCTGAGCCAGTCACACAAGTTTCCCTTTGTTATCAATGAAGTTTAAAGCATGATACATCTTATCATAAAATTCATGTCCTGGTTATTAAAGTTTGCCACCAGTGGCAGAGAAAAAATGTACAGGACCAAAAGAGTAAGGTGCTGCTGACTGTGAGTATACCCACTTCTGTGGCAGATTAATGTCTGTAGAGGTAGCTTTTATTTTCTGGTGGTTTAGGAGAGGGCTGTAGCCATCATGTTCCCCTATCCCTAGTTTGTAAGGAGCTCATTAGCTACGTCAGGTACTCTGGTCTTTTGAATCACTTCAGTTCAAAAAACTCCTGCTTTACCAGAAAAGAGGATTTTCTTTGTTGTTATGGAAAGAGGGAAGATGGCTTGTAAGAGGGAAAAAAAGGATACTGAATTCACATGACTAATGGAGTTAGATACATTTGAAGAGTGTGAGCTATACATTTTCTAGCAAAGGGGACCTCTCCTCGCCAGGATTTCCTGTGCCAGAGGGAAGAAGGTTTCAGATTGCTTTTGCATTTTAAAATGAAAGAACAGAGCATGGGAGCTGTTTTATAATCTCTTGCTGAGATCAAAGGAGAAGGGGAGGTAAATGTGTCTGTACTTCGTTCTCTCTGGTGCTGCACTAGCTATTTAGTAGAACTAATGGAGGCTCCAGTGTAGAAGAGTCAGGGATTAGCCTCTTCATCTCTGTTAACTGTAAGGAGTCCGAAAGGATTAATATTATTAAGAGGGAATTTCAGCTAAAAGTAGGAAGGAAATTCTCTGTCCCCTCTTCATCTTTGTTTCTAGAAATAACTCTGAACCATGGTTTTCAGCCTCCCACCCACTCCTATTTTTTCTTCTTATTTCTCAGCAAAGACAGACTTGGAAATATCAAAAACCCCTGAGAAGCTTTGACATCATGGCATTTTTTGATCAGGTTGCATCAGAATTGTGAAGAATTATCAAGACTGAATTGTCCTGATAAATTTATGGGATTGGATCCTTAACTGGTTTGAGTCAGTGGTATTCTACTTACCTCAGCTGATATGGCTCCGTGTATGCTTGTGGACTTCAATAAAGCCACACAGATTCACTCCAGCTGAGGATCTGACCCGTGAAATTATGGAGTCTTATCCAAAGCAAACTGAACTTCTGTCGTGAATTGGTCTTCAAGGGAAAATAATTGCTAATTCAATGACTCCCACTGTTTTTACTGCAGCTGCTAGTCATTCTGTGCAGCAGAAAACCTTTACTTTTAACTGGTGAATCAAGAGCTTCCCCAGCAGCTTCAATACACAGAAGATCAGAGGTGCAGAAGTGTATACATAGGCCTCCAAATGTTGTGTATTAGAAGGCAAGCCCTAGGGTCAGTCCACCAAGCAAAAGTGACATACTCAGGAGAAATCTTCCCAGCTAGACATTATGCCTCAGTGTCCTATTAGCTTTCCAAGTAAATGGTGGAAAAAAAGAAACCTAAAATCCTGGTTTAGACAAGACTTTTTTGTCACATACAGGGTTGTCATAGTCAGGGTTAATTTTGTGTTGAAACAGCCCGAAAGAGCTCACTGGGACCCGTTTTCAGCTTATCAAAGCAGTAACCCTGGCATATTGTATTGATGCTGCAGCGCTATCCAGACAAATTTGTCCTCAGAACTGCAGAATTTGGAGCTGAAGAAAGTAAGCAACCTGATCAGGAGGTTACAGCTCTGCTGTTCCTCCTGGCAGTCACTGAAGGGAGATGAGCAGAGGAGAAACGCGATAAAAAGTAAATGGCACTTTCCTGCTAAGCTAATCAGTTCTGTTTGAGAACGAAGGGCCGTGCCAACTGCAAATCAATGCACTAAATCACTTTCGTTCGTGTGCGAGTCCCGCCACCATGGCAGCTGCTAACAAGGGAATAAAGAAAACTATTATTGGATATTTAGTAGACTTTCTAAGTGCTTGTGTAAAATAACATATTTAACTTAATGCAAAGTTATAAATGTAATTGGAGTTTATGGACATTACAGCAGGGAAGAGAAGAATAAGCTGCTTCTTCTTTCTGCACAAAGAGCTGTTTTATGCTCCCAGACCATCCTTATGAAACTCTGTCTGCACTGTTAAAGAGCAGTTTTCTTACGGGGTTTTACCACTTCACCAGTTTATTAAGGAGTAAATGTTGGGATAATCATAACTCTAATATTTCACATGGTTTTTAACATGTTCAAGTCACAGAACATACTTTAGGATGAAATTAATGTACTTTAATGTCATAGGCTATATTAACTAAGTCTTCATTGACTATAAATAAAGCCTACTGCTCCAGATGTTGATATATACAAATGTATGAGGAGATTTAATTGGATAATCCCACTAAAGACAACAAGAACTCAATACAATGCAACCAATAGATTTATTAAATGATGTAATATTGTAGACTGTTTTTTCCCTTTTCCTTTCCAAGTAATTCCCAAATAACAATCTTTCTTGTCCCTAGCTGTGACTGGGATTAGTCCCTTTCTATGACTAAATTCTGGGACATTTTCAGTGACGATATTAAATTGCTTATGAGAAGGCTGCAGTTTTCCTAGAAAGCCCCTTTTCTGCAGCATTCTCAGAATTCTCTTAGTTTAAGACACAAGCCTCTCACATCCCTGAACTCCTGGCTCAAATCGCTGTTGTACATACAGAGCCGTCCAACTTTGTCATCATTTAAATCATCAATCGTAGCTGTGCAGTGAAACGCTTGATATAAAACACCCACAGGCAAACAGTAGACTGCCTTCTCTTTAATTACATCAATCCTCAACCACCCCAAAGCAATGCCATCCTTGGAAGTACTAACTCTGACAGGTAGTACTTCTGGGAATGCCATAAAAATGCCAACAAAGCAGCAATGGCAGAGAAAATAAGCTGCCTCATCTTTGGAGAATTATTGGACTGTACTAACATTCAAGGGTACAATGTCAGCACAATGCAGAAAGAGTTAGATGCATAGCCCCCATTATTATTGTTGATGGGAGTCAGGTGTCAAGTTTCCTTTGCATCAGTCTGAGAACTTAGCCTTCTTTGTAAGGCTTTAGCCAACTTTTCCTTTGTTGCTGCTTTTAATTGAAGGGCAGATTTGAAGCCACCCGAGCTATGATTGAATAAACACTAAAAACAGTAAAAAGAAAATACTAACCAAGTAGCAATGATGAACCTGAAACTTTCAGACTCTGTGCAAGCTGTGATGGAAAGTTTAATGAATATTAAAGGCTCACGCCTTAAAAGGTGAAAACGGAGCAGCTGTGTTGTAGCAAATGGCACTGTAATACCAGCAACACCAGGGACAGCCCCAAGGCAGCCCCTAACTCCTTCTAGCTGTCTCAGCTCCCACAGAATCAAATGTGAATTTAAGTGCCTAAATGCTTAAATAACTGACTCAATTAGCAGATATGACTTCTGTCTGTAATATCTTGTCTGAGGAAACTCTTTAAAGCTCAGCCCTTTTGTAGCACCTGGAGTGAATTGTTTGCTCTCAATATGTGCACATTTCTCAGTAAATGCATTCCTAAATTATAACAGTAGTACCTTTAACATTCTGCCCACCAGCAGAACGATTAGCAGAGGACTGCTTCATGTTAGGATAAATCAGGGCAGGATTCAGGTTAAATATGTGTTATTACAGATGTACAAGAGACAAAGGCCACAGCTGGCTGTCTTACAATAGATGAAGAGAGCAGGTTAAACAAAGTCTTTAATCACTAATTGCTGAGTGGAACTTTCTGATGCTGGTCATTCATTTCTTGATGTTTAAGCAGGTATTGAGCTCGGAAGGAGTGTGGTACAGCTTGAGGAGGAGTGCTGACAGCCTCACTGGCAGTGTCCACATTTGGCTGGGGCCATGGCCAGTTTGTCCCTTCGTGGGTTATGGAAGGGAGACAAACAGCTATATCTAGCTGTATGTGCATTTGTAGGCATCACTACGCACTGCAGATTAATAGTTTAAAGGAACTGGTAGAGCAGTTTTTGTTGAGGTAAGGCACATCACGATGCCAAGGTTGGGCGATCCACACACAACACAGTGAAACAATCATCCTGTAAAGGGTAAAAGAAATACTTGGCTGTTCATCTACACTGCACCTATATAAACATTTTCTTATTGTTTGATTTGGTCTGATTTTTGGGTGGTGCTGTGTGGAGTCAGGAGTTGGACTCCATGATCCTTGTGTGTCCCTTTCAACTCATGAGATTCTGTGATTCTGTGATTTTTATCCCACGTAAGATAACTCCTAACATTTGTCATTCTTTGAGTGCCCTCAGCATGAGCCCTGTGAGCATAAAGGACTATTGATCTTTCATTCAGTAACATGTGACCCAGGTTGGTTGCCCAAACCAATGTGAAGATCAAGGAAAAAGTATCAAGAAAACTTGCCAGCAACACAACCTTCTTGCTGGGGCTGAGCTGCTGGGGGAACTGGGACATCTCCCTCTGCACCTTGTGGTGCAGACACAGGCCGTGGTAACACCCACCACAAGATAGATCAAGAGTTCCTGGCAAGGTAGATGACCAAGGAAGGGTAGAAATCATCTCTCCAATTTTGGACATCTACAAGTTAGTCTTTTATTCAAAATCCAGTTTTCTAGTAAAATCAATACACACATTCTGAGAGGGTTTTATTGTACCTATCTCAGCAGGCATTTATGCATACAAGTTAATGCTGATGTTTCCTCTCAGAAGGTAAAGTGAGGTCACTTCTTCCTACAGTTTTAAGCCACTCTTACAGGAGGTGATGGCTGAACCTGGAGACTTAGAGTTTGGAGAACTGAAGTTTGGCTTTAACAGCTCAACTCCACCTAAGACTTTGGGCACCCAAATGAACTGCTGGGTTCAGAAGATGGCAAAACCTTTCAAAATCAGGTAGTGCAGCTCTGCACTTTGCACCCCCATGCTGTTCTGCAGGCACAGTCCCAAGGCACGCTCTGGAGCAATGCCTCCACGGGCAGCTGCTTCGCCTCCCCACATCAAAGCCCCACCAAGCACACCCACATACAGAGCAGCATCACTTTCACCCACTGCTTCCCAGTATCTTTTTAAACACCTCTGCTAACTTTGGTGCTCTTACTTTGGCATAGACAGCCCTGTTTCCCATGGTCATAATTCAGTTAATATATAAATTAATGGTGGGTAACTGAGCTTCATACAGTTTCCTGTCCAAGTTTAGCTCAGGATCCTTAGGTAATGCAAACTTGTATGTAGACACAGGCTAATGACAAATTAGCTCATTCACCTTAATTCTAGCCAAACTAGTTTCCCACATGACTGAGGAAGCCCTTCAGTTTGCTTCAAATGTGTAGACAGATGCCCTTTGATAATATGGTTTGATATGCAGTTGGCATGCAATCCGATAGTCGTGGGTAGTGTCAATTATGCAGATTTATGAGATGCCTGATAAATCCACCAGTGATTGTTATGCTCTCCATTGCAAGACTTCAGCAGAGAGCTGAGCACTAGTAACTTTACACAATCATCCTCTCTTGTACTTCTGTTTTCTAAAGTGATGACATCCAAAAAAACAAGAGATTTGGTTTATAGAATACAAAATAAAAATATTTCCAAAATGAATGTTCAAATAGCATAAGAAGCTTGTGAAGATGTGACTTTTAAACTGCTATTTCCAAGCTAGAGCCAGATCACTTAGAAAATACATAATATAGTACACTCCACAGGCAGATGGAGATGCACATAAACTGATAATAACTCAAGAGGTTTTATCTCTGTGTATCCTCAAGCAAAGCATCAGGAGAGAAAAACACTCTTGAAACAAAATTAAACAGTTTTAGATCTAATTTTACTAGGCTGAACTAGATTTCAGATTGATTTCTGTGGAATCTAATAGAGAACAACACACATACGTATTGCCTTTCTTATATAAAATCCATCAACCACCTTGTGTTTTTACTTACTATGCTCTTTACTGGAAGTAATAAGAAACTAATATTTCACAGCATAACGTGCTTCATTCTGTAAATGGTCTTCCATTGCAAAGGAGCTGGGAGGGGGCTTTTACAGAGCTCTAAAGTACAGCCAGAGATTTGTCTACTCAAATGCCTATTTACATTCATATGGTGAAATTGAGCTAAAGCCTACCACCTTCATCCCAGGAAAGCAGGATAGGAGAGCCGCAGGGCAGCCTACTGTGCAAAGAAATAATGCCCTAAATGCTGCAAGTATTGGCTAAGGTCCATGATGTGATCAATTAAATACATCCCAGAGCGTATGTCCTCTACCTCAAGCTGTATTCTATAAGTTTGTACAACTCACGTGCATGGCTTTGTGGATGGTTCTTTCTGCTTCCTAAGTGATAAACTGGAAGTTATTTTGTCTGTAGAGGAAATGAGCATGGGCATGTGTGGAGGCATATTAGTCCTGTTACCAGCCCCCTGAGCTCACTGGTGCTTCACACTCAATGGTCTCTGCAGTATCACAATGCCATAAACTGCTCCTGTTATTTAATATACTGGCATTTCAGAGCTCTTGTCTTGGACGAGGGCCCCATTTCGAGCAGTGATAGAGCAGCGACATATTCCCTGCCCAAAGAACCAGATAAACAAAGGATAAAGGGTGCAAGTAGATCCATTTAGAGCAGGCTCCTTCTCTTGGTGGGGTCTTCCAGGTGAGGCAGGTGTTTTTCTGTGTGGTTCCTGCATTATGTTGGACAGCTCGTTGCCTTGTTTCAGAGGAAGCATCCCTCTCTCTGGGTTTGTACCTCCGGCTTCTGACTCAAACCTCAGCCTGCCTCATGCAGCCAAATGCCTTCCACTGAAGCACTGACTATCCCAGTGTTCCCTGGTTTTCCCTTCCCCTTGACTTTAGAAAAAAACGTGTTCTGATGTTTCACATCTTCATTTCAGGTCCCTGCTGAAGCAGATAACAAAACGTAATGCTGAATACTTTTTTTTTTTTATTAATTTCTTTCTTTTAAAAACCTAGATTCCTTAATCTGAATATTCCCTTTCTCCCTACTTTTAAGAAAAAATGTTCTAGGCAAAAATCTTATTCAACCAGAAGATTTTTCTCTCAACATATTCCTCTGCTACCTCCAAGAAAAGCTTTCCTTTCTGTTCCCATGTGGGCCAGTGTGGGATATCATCAAAAATGCCTTGGATTGAAAACCAATTATAGAAAGCAGATCGTTAGTAACTGTCCACCTCAGAGGCTACACTCACAGGGATGTCAAGCACCATTTCTGCAGATAGGAACAGTCCCACACTTTTTAACCCTTTTCTATCCTCCAGAACATAGTTTTATTTTTATGTTCGTTTGGTTTGTTTGGTTTGTTTGTTTAACCCTTGGGCTGCTCAGTTGGATGTGCTGCTCCAACTGCGTTAACTGATGGCTCTCAAGGGCACAAGATGCCAGACAGGCCTCACCTTCAGACCTCCCTGTGTAGGACAGAGAGAACAGAAAGCAAACCAAAGAGGAGTTGTCATGTGTTACTAGCCCCTTGCAAATATGCAGGCTTGAATTCTTCCAGTGTAAGGTACTAAACTGGAACTCCTGCACCAGGAACGTGGCCATGCCAGTGTTGACACAGACAGGCCAAGGTTGCTGCCATGGCTGTACAGAAACATGAACCATCTGGAAGTGTTCAGAGCATCCACACTTAAAACTTCACCACTTCAGCTAGAGGGGATGGATTGAGATGATCTTCCCAGCCACACTGGCATCACTGTGGTCATTCACATCACACAGAGGCTTCCCACTTGTCTGTGCAGCCAAAAGCACTTGGGCAATGCTGCTACAGCTCTGTACGCTCAGGAACTCATGACTCAATGCCTGTTACTCAAATTCAGCTGTACACACTGATTCTAAACCAAGCAAGTAAATCCCTATCTGGAAACTGGCTGCTTAAACTAAATGATGCAGCATAGTGGCTGTACAGGCCATCGTTTAGGAGGCTGTGAGCCTCTCTCAGGAAGTGCTGTGGTTTAAAGACATCGCTATTTTCCCTGTAAATTTGCCTAATTTTTCTTTTGTGTAAGGAATCCCCTCTTCCTGTCAATCACTGTCAGCCCAAGCCTGAACTGACTAGGATATCAGAAGGAAGGTAGAAAATCGTCTCCTGATGTGCAAGCTCTCTTCCCTCCCCATGTCCCTCCCTTTCAAAATAAAGCCAGGCTAACGTGGCTTTAAAAATGCAACTATTTGAACACTTGCAAATACTGCTTCAGAGAAATCAAATTAGTTTTTTTCAATAGGTTTTGTATTATTGCATCAGAGCTGACCTGTCCTGAGCAATTTCACACTCCGTGCAAACCAAGTGAATTATTTAAGACTGGTTCATAATATCTGCACTTTGTTTTTAAAATAATTCTGTTAAAGAAACCTCTGACAAGTAAAGTAGCTTATGGTAATCAATTAAAATATGAGAATGAAACTAATTTAGTAAAACATTGCTAACGCTGATCTGGCAAACCACTGGTAGCCATCTGTCTAATCCTTCTTGTGTTCAGAAGTTGCATTTTTAAAAAAAAGTTTATTAATAGTGCTCATTAGCTGCCAAGCAAAAGAGCATGCCGCACACTTCTGCTCAGAGATTAGCTAATATTAACAAATACTACTCACTTTGCCAAGTTTGGGCTAAAGCTTGCTGTGTGATATCAAAGCCAGGACAAGTCTTTCGACTGGGGACTAGAGGGATAGGAGAGACTGTAACGATTACAGCCAAAGAAAGGTAAAACACCCAGTAGATGCCAACCATCTTCCTACAACCCTTCTGCAATAACAGCTCCTCAGCCTCCCCACTAGACTATCTATTCCAGTGCTGCACTATCCTTACTGTTAGGAAGGTTTTTTTAATGTTTAAAGTGAATTTTCCATGGTGCAATTTAAGTCCATTACTTCTAGTTGTGTTAATGCACATGGAATACTGTTTGCTCCTTTCTTCTGTACAGCAGCTTTTTATGTCTTGGGAGACTGTTGTTATGACCCCACTCAGTCTGCTCTTCTTAAAGCTAAACAAGTTGTCCAACACGTATAAGGACTGATTTTTAAAAGTGTTGAACTCCTGCCATTCCCATTGCTTTTATTCAGGTGATTGAGAGTGAAAGAACCTCAGTTCGTGTGATGATCAAGCTGTATTGTCTGATGCCCTTTAAATACTGATAGATATGAAGGCCACAAAAGCTATTTATAGCTGTATATGTGTATTCTTGTCTCCACAATAAAAGTGTATTTACAAGACCTGTGACCTGCCTGCATCCACGGAGCAAGAACAACTTTACAAAAAGAGTAGATTTTAGGGGAAACTTGGCTGCTTGATATGCTAAGCTTTGCTGAAATATTTGGACTAAATTATTTTCTGATTTTCATACACAAAAATATCTTGGCCAATGTCTTTTTTTTAATTTGTTTACGTGATTTATATGGCTACTGTCAACACAATGCTCACGGTTATTTTTAACTATTTGCTGTTGTTGGAAAATATATACTTAAGAAGCTTGAATTCAAATATTTTTCTGTCCCAAAACAGAGATGAGCAATGTTTCTTCCTATAATGTTTTTCTCATGTGTAGAAGTGGTGATTTTTGTGTTTAAGGTACTGGAGTAGAGTTTCAGGTGTCATCACTTGGAAGGATGTTTTTATAGTGAATATGCTACAAAATACGATGTTATCCTCCTGTGTTAGCATTCCACTGTAACTAGAAATAAATCCCACTACCACCTGCTCTTTGTCTCTCAATTTCCATTGTAAATACAACTTCCTTTGTGCCCATGTAGGCCTTCATGAAATAGCTCCTTCTTGTCATTGGAGGCTTTTGGTACAACTGTAATAGAAGCAATAATATCTCCTCATATAGGTTCTCATAAATGTAGGGTTATATATTCTGCCTTTCTGGAGAAAAGAGTTTTTGAAATGTCTTGTTTTCTTCTCCTAGACCCTCTCTCCTAGCCTTGAAAAACAACTTCCTTAAACAAATACAGAGAACATTTACAACTGTAAAGAAAAAACAGCAGCTCTAATTTGGGGCCTCCTGTTTTTGCTTCTTTTTGGAAAAAAAAATGGGAAGGGAAGAGAGTAAGAAAAAGAAGAAGAAAAAAAAAAAAAAGAAAAGGAGACTTTAAAAGTGTTTCTCTGAGAAATTGTGTGGCTTTTTCATATCCAGACACATCCCTTATTTTCATTCATAAGATTTCATCAAACTGGCAGAGACAAGACTAATTGTGCAAAATATACAGGGACTGTAAAGGGTGAATGCAGAATTTACCTAATCGTTTTCCAAAATGGTAAACAAAAATAACACTGAATTTCACCATTGACAATAAAGCTGAAGTAGTGTCCTATGGTGCCTATATGCTAATAGGCAATAACGTGCAAGAGATGGAAGTGCACAGTCGTAGCTGAAGATATATATCCAGCCAGATTACTTCACTGTAAACACCTACATTTAATTATCCTGCCATCTATCTTCCCCTCCTCCATAGGCTCCATATTTCACCTCTGCTACATGCATACTGCAGTTCTTCTTTTCTTGCATCACACACTCAAAAAAATGCCCTCCTCCTCCTTCTAGACATACACTAAATCTTCCGTTGTTCCACCAATGAATTGAAATATTAAATTCTGATTTTTATTGTCTGTATTGATTGCGGGATATCCTGTTGCTAGGGCCTGTGTGAGCTGTGACATGAACGCGTCTATTGCTGCTCTAAGAGTGCAGTAAATTTTACAGGCCATTGTGGTTCTCTGCCACACAAAGTGAAAGCACGAGCAAGGTCTTCGGGTACAGGTGGGAAACAATAACAACAAAAGCTTAAGGTGGCTAAAGGACCACCCAAGGCAAAAGGGATAAGGTTCAAAGTCATATTGTAAATCCGGCCTATTGCATGCACAGAATGTGTTGGGGTGAAAGACAACTCATAGAATATTCCTCTAACCGGTAATAATATGGAATAAAACTATACAGTTTTGGTTTGCAGATGGTGACTGGGGTAGGTATTAGCAACCTCAAAGCACCATTGCTGGTGCTGAAGACAAGGACCGCTCTGGTCCTAAGTCTAGCTGAAGCATTCCCTTTACCCAATGTAGCCTTTGGATTAGGTCCCAAAAGTCTCTGTTCTTCTCACTTTCATGAAAGAAACTAGCTGAGAAAGTCTGGAGAAAATAACAGCCTTTATCCTGATCACAGCCCAACAGTCTCCCATACACTGAGACGGCATCTCACGGAGATGCTGCATTTCTCAGGGAGCTATGCCTTAGCAAGAAGTGTCAAAGTATTCACTTAGGAAAATCTTTTAGCTAAAGCATTCACAAATAGCTTCATTCTTTTGGTTTGTGACATCACTACAATCCCTTAATGAAACTGCAATTCAGGGAGGCTAATTTGTGCTCTAATTATATATTAGTCTGGGCTGAAAGGTTTCTGGACAGAAAAAGGTTTTCTTCAGGCAGTCTTTTATTCTTCTTATTGTATTTACTTAACAAAGAACAGTCAGCTTTTACTGTGCTTCTTCGTAATAGAGTTGAGCTGTAATGTTACCTAGCTAAAGGCAAACATCTGCAGTCATTTTTTGATGGATTCTGATAACAGTCTTTAACAAGAGCAAGGATTAATTGCAAATGTAGGAATAACCAAGCTGAAAAGCTAACAGATGTGCTGCTGAAATAGAAAAAGATTAAGAGCTCTTCAGACAGAATGCCTTCCAGACCAGTGGCTACCTGAGAAAAGTACATTTATTAGCCAGGTAATTCAAGGAAATTCAAAGTACTTTCTCACCAATAAAGAGAGTCCCCACACAAATCGTTTGTCCTGTGCTACCTGAAAGAAGACATGCCTAGATTGTTTTTTATGGTTTTGCCACAAGATGAAAGCCCAGCACTGTTCACAATGTGCATGATTCAGAGCCATTCCACCTCACTAAGGCTTTCTAAGCAGATAGGTATTTTAGGAAAGCAAATAAGTCCTTCAGATCTATGAATCACCTTTATAAAGTGTGTTTCTCTTGCCTCCGCTCCCTAAAGTAGCCACTATGTTCATGTAGGTCCCCAGCAAAGCATCTGTAGCTTTCCAGAAGGAATTCAGACTCAACAAACTAAACAACAAACTAAACCAACTAGCTAACAAACTAAATAAAATATGTATCATCGATATTTCTGTTTCTAGTGTTTGAAAAAAAAAAAGGCTAAATTTTGAGCTAGTATCAATCAGTATCAGTTCTCATTTGGCCTTCACAGCAGGTCCAGGCTGGAGGAAGGCAGTGCTTGGGCACCACCTCTGTGATACACAGCCAGAAGCACTGCTTAGACACAGAAAGCAGTAGGGACATGCATTTGGGGTTTGCACGTGCCAGCTGTAACAAATGCGTTTCAATTCTGTGGATTTTGGTGGAGATGTGGACCTGGGAAAAACAAAAAGGAAAAGGACTTGCCAAGATGTTTTCACCTGAGAAGTGTAGAGTAGATCTGTATTTTGTCAGGGTGCACTGACAAAATACTGATTTTATATGTGTCTTTTATTCTGTTTTCTTCTAGAAAAAGTAAGCATACTGTCAACCTTTATAGCACCCTTCAAGTATCTGAGTCCTGGCGCAAGCACCATGGAGGACGAAGACAATTTAAGTAAGCAGTCTCTTTTCTTTACAAACAGATGAATAACAAAGTTCAAAAATACAAGCTCTGTAGTGTAGGGGCAATTGTGAAAAGGAGGTGGGCTTGCAAACACTGGCAGGCCCCAGGCCCAGTCCTCATGCAGAATGCAAAGTTCCCAGATGCTAAGTTTAAACATATTCTCTGATATCCAGGAAAGGAGGGGTTAACCTCAGCTCACCTTCCCACTTTTCCCTGTGCAGGCCTGGAAAATGGGGTTTATAAGCATTGTGTCACAAATACAAAGGGAAAAGTTATTACAGAAGGAATGTTTCTGTTCCGGGTCACAGTACTGTGAAGCTCCTTTTCCTTTCCTGCTTGTTACCTTATTTTGTTTGCTTGCTTTTCTCACAGTCTCTAAGAGTCAGAACTGTTTTGGTACTGTGTCTTCCCCCCAGTTTATACCTCCTAAATTACAAAGTACTTTTAAAAAATTAAAGACTGCAGAATTTGCAAGATTGTTTTCTCCATCAGTTTGGTGATATGACCTGGGGAACAAAAAGAAAAAAAAAGAAAAGAAGAAAAAAAAAATACAGTTGAGAAGGTGAGAAGGGATTTAACCAGGCTTAAACAAACTAGATGTAACCCCAAAATTAGCACAAGATTCTCTTGGGCACTTGCACTACAAGAAAGGCACTGATACCCCTGGTGCTGTGGCTGTGGAGCTGGATGGGAGCGCTGCTTGGTTGGAAGGAGATACGAAGTCTTTGAAACAACCACCAGCCTAGGAGTGTGTCCCTAGGATTGAACAGCCCTCAGCAAGCCCTCCCACTTACCACCCAGAAGCAACTGGCATGTGTTACCCAGCCCTGCTTACTGTAACATATCTTGAATCATTAAAAAAAAAAAAAAAAGAAAAAGAAAGGTGGGAAGTTTTCTAAACCAAATGAACAACTCTTTGAGTTTTAGTATCACCTACCAGATGGGCTTCTTTCCCAGCCAGACACACACTGATATGTTGCCCTATTAGAGGCAGTGGGTGGGAGGAATGTTTTTTCCCCCGTTGTTGTTGCTAATCTGCTGTGGTTTGATCATGATGCAGCACAAGGGTAATAGCTTTTGAGCACAGCCCTCTACTTTCTGCTGCTGAGGATCAAATGGACACCACAATGTACTGCTGCAGGGGGACTGGCAGGTTTTTACATATCTCAGCAAAGGTGAAAAAATCCTGAAAATCCTTCAGATTGGTCCCAGGGAGGCTACATTTTCAGGAAGAGATACGAGGAGTACACACAGGAAACATATTATGCACATGATGAGCTTGTGCAGGCACCTCCTGCGTAATGCTTCCCAAAAGTGCCACTTAGTTATTTTTAGGTAATGTAGGAAGTTTGTACAAGCCAAACACTGTAACACCATTTTCTTATTGCTGCTGTAAAGCTAAGCCTGTGCTGTCTTTAAAATAGCTCACATGGACGGGGTAAGCTACATTTTCTGAAAAAAAAAAATAGCAAATTTCACTGTTTTCAGGAACACTGTGCCTAATCCTCTCTTGGGTCAAACACTCACTCCAGTGATAACGACAGCAGCTTCTTTCTTTGCGTATACAACACATTTTAAGTGTTACTATTAGGAAACATAAAAAAAAAAAAAAAAGACAAAGATGAACTACTTTACAGTCATCCATACTTCACTGTTCACTTCTAGTATAATGGCACAGACCCCACTAATTTCTATAGCACACAGGTACCTGTGTACTAATTAGGCATTGTAAAGAGCTTCAGTGATTTGCTCTGAGTAGGCAGAACCATCTATTGTGTTAACAATTTAACAGACACCTAGGAGAATGCTAGGAAGGTAGAGCAGTGGTTGGGTTATCCCTGCTAACTGAGCATCCTCTGAGAGCACCCTGCCCAGACCATGCTGTATTAGTAGGCAGAGTCCCACCAGCTGAAATTGATTCAAATCCTCTTCCACATTCCTTTAGGCTTTCTTTAGCCATGGCAGGTTAACTGCAAGTGCATTTTAAACTGGTGGTTATTAACATATAGACAGTACTAATGTGGTTTATGATCCATAAACTAATGCTGAAAAAATGTACTGACGGCCCTAGGTACCTTTGGAATGGCATTTTGGGTAGGCTAATAGTCACTCTACAGTGAAGACTTTACCCTGACCATGAGAGAAAAGGATCGCCCTATTCATTCCCAGAGGTCAGATGTACCTAAAAGTGTAAGAACTGTCATATGGGATTAGAAATAGGATGTTTAGCTCTGTATGCTGTCTTCAACATTTGCTGTTAGTGATGCACTGAGAAAAAGGACATTTAAAGGGTGATCCTTCCCTCAGTATATCTTTCTAGCACCCAGCAAGGAATTTACTCAGCTGGAGTTTGCACCTGACTCATCATATTTCTTATACGCCAACAGACCTGTCTAGTCCTCTCCAGAGCCCACTGATGCTTTTGATCTCAACAACAGTAAGGAGCAGGAGTTCAGCAATTTTGTGTTGTCAAGAAGTTCACCCTTTTGTTGTTTCAAGTCTGCTGTCTCTAGGGCTTGGATTGTACAAAACAGTGAATAATCATTCCCCATTCACTGCCTGCTTGCCTTTCATGATGCTACAGACCTCTGCCCGTCCCTGATCTTTAATCATTCCATCCACACTATGCTACAACATCAAGGCAGACCATCACTAGACACAAACACTCATACATCTGGGGTCTACAGGAGCATATGATTCCTGTGGCTGTCATTGTTCAATGGTGCCAAATGCATAGATGTGGTGCAGCTCCCTTCTGGTGCATATAACCCTTCTCAGTGCCAGCAGGGAGATCTGAAGGTGATGGTTCCCAACGTAAGGATCTCAGACACAGCAAAAGTCATGTGGGATGAGTCCCAGCCCACGATTCAGCGTTTAGAAGCATGTTCGGTTATGAGCCTTTTGGTCAAACCCCTTTTCAGATTGCACAGTTGAGATATAGCAAGGATCATGCTTCCCAGAACGCAGGGAACACCCTCCTCCAGCAAGAAAAGCCCCAAGCCATCTCACACCAGCAGACAAAGGAGAACCAACCCCCTGGTCTTGTTCTGAAAACTGTATCCATTGCCCCCTTTCAGATCTCTCCCGTGCTTAAAGCTAAGCTCTAGTCTGGTCCAGATTCATGCATGTACTTAAATCCATTTCTGCTCGGGGCTGCCCATGTTTTTTGCTTCACATGCTCATTTGCTACCTTGGACATAGGGCATCAGAGTGTGAGCATCATCAAAGTCAGGTTATTTGAATAATTTCCCTAATTGGTGAGAGTTGTACCAGAGATGCATGGATTTCACAGTTATTTCAGACAGTAACGTGAGAAAAGTAGAGTATCTTCATTTTATTTATTCAAAAATGACCTCTCCCTTTTCCCTTCATGCTCCCCTTATCTTACATATTACCAGTAGCATGGATGGTGTGGAAAATAGGATATATATCCCAGCTTTGAGATGGCATATAAATCAGAGGCCAAGGATGGGCATTGTTTCTAAATGCTGGCATCTAGACAAACGTAGTTGTCTGTGCACCCTCGGTAGCTCATCTTCAGTTTCTGACTGTGGTGGACAAACTGCCAACTTGTGGCTGGAACAGCCACAGGCAATGGCAAACACCTTTCAAAAATGTTCAGTCTCCAGTTCAACTCAGCAAAATCCCGTACTTTTTGTGCATAGGCAATGTTTTCCTCAGAGTGGTGTTACACACCAGTAAATCCTAGCAATATTGTTTTAAGCAGCCTGAGCCCTGTGAGCTGGTGAGGAGGGCTACAGCTGCAACAGAGAGATCAGAGCTGGTTTCCCTTAAGTAGACTTACCATAATGACTTCTTTCATGAAGATTTTAAAATAGATGTCTGTGTGCTCGCAGCTAAGAGAGGAAGGAGTGATTTCTGTTGTTATCTACAAGTTTATTATTCTAAAGTCAATAGTATAAACCTAGAAATCCCCAGCAGAAGAGTTCCCAAACCTCTGTCATGGATTCAATATGTGTATGAAAATGTCATCTCGCCTGCAAGAGGAAAACTGCCCTACATCACTTTTGATGTAGTAGCTGACCTTGGACAAAGGTATCGTGGCTCTGTCTCCCAGGTTCATACCTACTGCTTCTGATTTAAAATTTTTCACTTTCAAGTATGCCAGGAATTATGGAGGTCAGTTCTTTTAACCTCTGCAGTTAATGTAATGTAGATGAACAGCAAAAGCATACTCTAGGTAAGCAGGTCAAACAGGGGCTAGACATTAAAATGCAGAACACAGGGAAGTCCTACCTGTATTGTGGAACATGCATTGGTGGCAATCTCGTGTTTGCTAAACATTTCTAACAGCAGTAACTTCCTGTTTCAGACAAATCGGTTGAATCAGAATTTTGCTACGCTACAGAGACTGCAATTTTTTTCTTTCAATATCAGAGCCTATCAATAATGTGCTGCCCCTTGTGATTCAGTATTAAAGATGCCAGCCAGAGTGAAGATGCCACCTACTACCTCTGCTTTCCCAACCGCCCTGAAAGTTGGCTTGGCAGCAGAATAACCTTCAACAGGAACAATATTATCTCTTCAAATGTAGCGTGGAGTATCGGATGGCTAGTTCTGCAGAGCCCTTATGACCCAGAGACATAGGCAGTGTCATTATTAGTGATGCATTATAGTTCTGAAAAGCTCTTGATGATGCAGACTCTCTAGGTTAACTCTACTGTGCATAATGACCAAAAGGAGAAAAACATGAAAGAGCAGACAGAAGATTGAGGAATAGTGCATAAATAAATACATTTCACTAACTGCTTTCTTCTCTCCTATTCAATTACTGAAGAAAATACAAGACTGCAATGTCTCCTCTTGCTTATAAAACTGAAAAAATCAATGAATAAACTTATCTGAGGACATATTACAGTGCAGAATTATTTTTTGAGATCTTACACAATAGGTTAGAATCTATTGCCAAAAAAAAATTTGTAATATTTTTCTTTCTCCTTTTTTTAACTCTGTCCCCTTACAATTTTATTTTTCTCCAACCTTTCATCATTGGAGAACCATATTTTATTATAATTACTTCCAAATGTGTAGAGAATGTGTTTGGGGAACTCAAGAGCAAAGACATTACAAGAGATAACAGGGCTGAAAATGATCCACAGTTTTGCATTTTCCCCGTGTGTATCCTCCGACTTACCCCTTTCCTTTTAGTGCTCTTCATTTCTAAAATTGCTTGTGATTGTTCTATTACAGCTGCTTACTGTATTTATCTTATGTAGTTTGGTGTCATTTGCCTGCTTTGTCTGATTTTCACAATAGAAGTACATGTGCCACCATTAGAGAGGTAATCTCATGTCTGCTATACAGAGGTCTCATAAAAGGCACATTTCAAAGACCTCCTATTTCAAAGATACCTGAAAGTATAAAGTAATTTCACGTTGTCCGGCTGCTGCCAGATATCACACAAGTCCATCAGGCTTGCAGGCTTTCTGAGGCACTCACAGAGTTTCGGCTGCTTCTGTTTTACATGATGCGACGACTTTTGGCCTGTTGCAGCTCCCACTGAGGTCTATGAAGAACTGAGCTGTGTCCTGGTGTTTCAGGATGAGGTCCTTCAGAAATCTGGTTGTCTGTAGGGACACTTGCATGGATTTCCTTCACTGTGATGAGGCCAAGACACACCATGCATCACCTTCACACACGCCTAGCCCTGTCCACGTATCTGCTGTGCCTAATCTCTAGAAGTTTTGTGTTTACATCACTGCATTTTTTCACTGCTTCAGTGCAAACACTCTGTTGGCCAAAAGCTGGGCTAAAGAATTTCACAGACTGAGTTTAAGACAAACAAGTAATGTTTACTTTATGTTGCCATATTTTTGTAATTAAGGTATGATGCTAAGGTCACACATTCTTGTTCACAAATTTATGGTGCTCTGACTATGAAAGAAAAAAAAAATCTGGAAAAAATACAGTAAGAATTACAAACACAAATAACCCCTGAGTTTTCTTATTCAGTGGTGCGTAATCAATACAAATTCTTTTCAATCCCGAATACAGTGTGAAGCACAAGCTATCTTTCTTGTCATGCTTCCTGACTACAATATCATTATGTACCATAACTGGGTCTGTAAAAACCTGCTAGGTAAGAGGATAGAGGAGTTGTGAAACATTGAATAAAACTCACTTTGTTCAGAAAAGTGTCTGCTTGAAATATTTCACCTTATTTTTTTTCTAAAACAAAAAAGCAAGCAAGCAAAGAGGTGTATTTAGTATGGGTGGAAACATGAGAAACAGTCACAGTGGAAAATAAATGGCTGGCCGAAGTCACTGCCAAGGCAAATAGAGCAAAGTTAAAGCTGGCGTCTCCTTCCCCCTCAGATCAGAACTTCCATAAATAGTGTTGTGAACTCAACGAGAAAAGACCACATTATCCTTGTGTCTTACTTAACCTGACCTTTTAAATGTCTTATTTCCAGTTAGGCTGGTTTAAAGATGTCACATTTTATACGGCTGAATGCCAAGTGATGAAACTTTTCTTTTTCTATTATGTATTTCTTTTTCTTTCCTTCCTCACCTGTCTTCATTCTCTCCCCTTAGCTTCAGAATATAAAAATTAACTAGTCACTAAGACCTTAATTTTTCAGTCCGTGTTCTGCCTCAGCAAGGCACTTCGGCACACATATGGAGCTCAGCAAGTAACGTTGGTGAGACACAGACACAGGCTGGAAGTTCAGTGAGCACCCAAGGGTGTTCAGAAAAGGGAGCCGAAAGCCTCAGCCCTGCAAATGGGCTCTCACACATGCAGTCATGCCAGGATTTTTATTCAGGTCCAAGCAGTGAGCTGCTCTCTGTGGAACAATTTGCATGAGTGCAGCCTTATCACTCTGATGAGAAAAAGTCTTTTGATAAAAGTGCAACTCATCAGGACACAAAGGAGGTTTTTAATTATGGTGGTTGGTTCCACATAATTCTCTGCGGGCCCCTGTGCATCTGTCAGCACAGCCTAAGACTGGGCTGCAGCAAAGACACGCTGCTCCAGCAGAAGCTCCTTGAGGCGTAGACGGATGCTCACCTCTTGTATCCTTGCAGCCAGCTTGTACATCAGGGCAGAGAGGAAGCCGAACATGGCCATGGCCTTGCAGAAAGGGGAAAGATGATTCTCTGTCCTCTATGGACCTCCCCCGTGCCTGGGACTCACACATCCTGCACAGGTGGCATGCTCGTGTCTGACAACAAAACATGGAAAAGGCTCCGCGAGCAATGTTGGTTGGAATGCAGCAGGCAGCCAGGCAGTGCTCTGAAAGGGATCAGGTGCATCGCTCCAGGGATGGGTTGCTTCACGGGTTGATTAAATTCATGTTTACTTCCCCAACTTGGTCTCTGCCCCAGGCAAGGCACAGGAGGGCTGGGGGATGCATCAGAGATGCAATACGTTTAAACAAAATCATCAGAAATGACAGAAATGTCCTATGACGCTTATTTAGATATAAGCACATTTTCTGTCTCATTCAGGACATCAGTGAGACGAATCTCCATTCTCAGTCATATATCTGCTGTAGCAAAGAGCACCACAAGCACTGCAAAAGAGTAGTTTAGAGCAGTGTGATTCATTGGCACAACAGCAGCAGAGTGCTCCCCCCACCGCTCCCCATTGTCATTTCATCCCCTTCCCCCATCCCGTAGTGCTTCCTAGCAGTCTCTCTCTCCCACTGCTTTCTTTGACATAGATCATCCTTTACAACAGTAATCACTCCCGTCATGATGCTCTGGCTTCTCCTTCTCTGATTTAGATTTACCTAGAATTTTTGCAATATTATTTGTTGCTGATGCAGGAGCTAAGAGTATCTGCAATTGAACTTGACAGAAAGACTCTCATTTATTAAACTGGAATCTGAGGCCAGACCAAATTATTGTTTCAAATGCTAGGAATGTCTTTCTGATCATTTTTTAAGCTGGATTTGTGATGTTAGCAACAAAAGAACCTATGGTGTGAGTAGAACTGGTCAATGTATTCATAGCAAATAAATTATTCAATGCATTTGCCCATTTTTCTATTTGTGATTCATTTGTGAATCACTTGTGATTTCTAATAATGTGTTCATAAGTATTCGCACACATGGATTATAGAAAAAAAAAAAAAAAAGCCTTAGGAAGCTTTGCAAACTATTCACTTTTCACTATAATTATCCAGTGTGAATAGAGTATTTTATTTAAATCACATGGCATCAGTTATACTTTATCTTTGAGTGATGTAATCTTTTTTAAAACAGGAGGCTATTGACTAACAGAAGTAGGACCTTAGGAACAAATAATCATTCAGGACATGCAGAGAATCTGTGCTATGACAAGGAAACCAGCCAAAAAGAGGACAAGCAAGGATATCTATCATTAACTTTTTTTTTTTTTTTGGCTATTTTTCCAGCCCCAGGCATGATGTCAGCTGCTCTGATGACAACTGTAATGTGAGGTTTTTTCTTTCTTTACTGACAGGTACCAGCAGTGCAGAAGTAAAGGAAAATCGAAACATTGGCAACCTGGAGGATCATCCAATACCCTCTAATGAGAGGGCAAGAGGGGGAACACCTAGCAGTAAGAGAAAAAGACCCTTAGAGGATGGCAATAATGGCCATTTCTGCAAACTCCAACTCATCTGGAAGAAAGTCTCATGGTCAGTGACACCAAAGAATGCTCTGGTCCAGCTACATGAACTTAAACCAGGTTTACAATACAAAATGGTTTCCCAGACAGGTCCAGTACACGCTCCAGTCTTTGCTGTTGCTGTGGAAGTAAATGGACTTACGTTTGAAGGCACAGGGCCCACGAAAAAGAAAGCCAAAATGCGTGCTGCGGAGCTAGCTCTGAAGTCATTTGTCCAGTTCCCCAACGCCTGCCAAGCTCACTTTGCCATGGGGAACTGCATCAACCCATCCACGGACTTTACTTCTGATCAGGCAGACTTCCCAGATACTCTGTTCAAGGAGTTCGAACCATCCACACACAGCGAGGACTTTTCAGTCTATAACCCGGTTAATAACGAATTGCTTTCCACCGCTTATCGCCACGGGCGCTTACTCTGCCATACGTTGGACCTAATGGGCCATGGTAAGCAAAACAGGCACAAGATGGCCTCCAAAGCGGAGAGCGAGAAGAACCCGGTGGTGCTGCTAAATGAGCTGCGGTCAGGCCTGCGGTATGTCTGCCTGTCAGAGACCGTGGAGAAGCAGCACATCAAGAGCTTTGTGATGGCGGTGCGAGTGGACGGGCGAACATTTGAAGGCTCAGGACGTAGCAAGAAGCTGGCCAAGGGCCAAGCAGCGCAGGCCGCGCTGCAGGCCCTCTTTAACATTCGGCTGCCCAGCCACATTCCCAGCAGGAGTAAATGTCACCATTTGCCACAGGTGAGAGCTCCTGGGTAGCCACCACCACGTTGGAGGAACTCTTTCAGTTAGTGCGATCGGTGTTGCTGTTACTGCTGTTGTGCTATCAGATGGCTCCTCTGATATTACAGCAAGAGCCGTGCCACAAAATAGCTCCCTTTTCATAGAAAAAAAGCATGTATCACAGGCAAAAGCTTAAAAATCATATCCAAAATCTTTGGGCACAATTTGCCATCCCTTTCTATATGAGGCATAGATGAGAGGCAGAAGGTAGGGCAAAATGTCAACGTTTCAATTTGGTAGAGAAAATGGTAACATTGACACATGCAGAAAAAGCAGGTCATTTTGTAATGCTGCCTCTTTCTTGCTGTGGGTCCATAAACAAAGGGATGTCCCATATTCTCCTTTTAGAGTTATTTTTTGCTGAGGACAGCACTATCCAGAGGAGATAGCAATGACATGGAATGTGTCTTTGTTAGAGCAAACTCTTCTGACAATTCTGTCACTAGAAAATATAGGAATTTTTGGTTTTTATAGTCTTACATTTTTTTGTTTTGCCTCCTTTTTTTTTTCTTTTTTTTTTTCCAAATATGCCTCTAACAGGGAATGGTGAAAGCTCTGAAATTTTCCTGGAATAAATGTAGATATTACTGCTGTATTCATACACAAAATACAGATCTGAGGTACACGCTTAGGACATCAAAATTTCATAGTTGGTTATATGCCAAAGGCTATCTTAGCATTACTCAGACTTGTGTCAATTTTCTAGGTTCAAAGGAAGCCAGGATTTGCAGACACTGAGAAGCATTACATGGGCTCAAGTGATTTCTTGGTTTGTTTCCACTATCATAAAAGGTTTGATCCACCAGCACCAGGAGGTGATCTACCACCACAAAGCTCCCTTTCTGAAGGGAGTTGTTAATGTCCAGGATTTATTGCAAAGCACTGGGAGCTCTAAGAATTATTCTGCTGCTGGCTTGCTGTGAGACCCTAGGCAAGTCATTTAAATCCAATATTCCTGTAATAAAAAATGGGCATATTATATGAAAGAACACTTTAAGATCCTTAAGTAGTGTGTAAATGCAAATTGTTAGTAGCAATTTCCATTAACGTTAGTAAAGATGTTCATTAGCAAGACCGAGTTTGATAGGAGATGAATTCTTTATGTGACACGATTGCCTACAGAACCCAGGAATTTTATCTAGTGACCTGGAATTTTCTTTCCTCTGTTTCCAAAAAGGAAACATGAGAAATGTGAGAAATTCTAAAATACATCATAATCCTCCACCTCCTTCCCTTTAATTCTGGTTTATAAACTCCTTGTACAAGTGGGATACTAGCATAATTTAAGAACAGAAGTGATCTTCACAGACTGCTTTGCAGGCATTTTGGAGGCTTTGACCAACCTGGCAGTTCTATCCTCTCAGTACTCCTCTGAAGTATGGATGAGATTTAATTGAGAACTCCATGCTGTCTCCTGTCTTAATTAGTTCTGGTTAAAAAAAAAAAAAAAAAGTTTGTTTTGAGGAACATGCCTGTCCTTCCCCATGGAAACCCAGCAATTGGATATAAAGAGGAATTTCTATTCGTGTCCTACTGGCTGCTTTACTGCCCTCAGTGAACTTCGCTGGGTGGATCAGCAGGTAAATACCATGCATTCATCAACAGATAACTTGGTATCTCATATTCTGAAACTGCAGGACAAGTACCACTGCTTTGATTCCTGGATCTCTCAAATATTTCCTGGTTACTTGGCTTCTTGATATCCTCCATCCAAATACCACATCTTACCTGGATCCCAGATTGTTCACTGTAAAACACATTCTTCATCGTGTATTCTCTTTCTCTCTCTCTCTCTTTTTTAAGGCTTTTTCTGACCTCCTTACCTTCGTTTTCTCACTGTTCTGGAAGTATAAATGTCAGTGAAAAGGAGTCATCAAACTTCGTCTGTCAGTATTTTTAAATGGTTACGTTTTGTCCAACTAAAAGATTAGTCAGGCACTTTTAATGCCAGCACTCAGCACATTAATTGAGAGAGAAGCCTTAACATTGATTTCTTCTGACTTCCTTACTA
Source organism: Anser cygnoides (assembly GCF_040182565.1). Taxonomy (NCBI): domain Eukaryota; kingdom Metazoa; phylum Chordata; class Aves; order Anseriformes; family Anatidae; genus Anser; species Anser cygnoides. The sequence continues at coordinate 11,898,512 of NC_089874.1, read as the reverse complement.
ACTTTTTTCATCAACAGACATAGCGACCATGACACAAAACCTGAGTTTGTGATAGTCGGTTATGTTGTAAGCCAACTTCCACTGACACCAGCAAATGTATTTCCACCGACTTCCTTGGGCACTAAATACAGAAGCATCTCTACTTGTTCCGGCTGCGTTATGCAGCATCTCATCAAGTGGCTCTTTGCTCACTGCTTCAGTCAGTCCATCTGGCTGTTTTGTCAGTCGAAGCAGTGGTAACTGTACTGGAAAGAGTGTTGTTCTCATTGAGCTGTGGTCAGAACCAGCTGCCTTGAAAGTTGTTTCAGCTCCTTCCTATCTCTCTGATCTTCTGTGAAACATATTTTCAAGGACACATTTCAAGCCACATTTTCAAAGCTATGCCTACTTTTCATTTAGTAAGTTCAGCTTGTTTTGTGTCTAAATCTATTTAAAAGCATGAAAGCACTCTGAAACTCAGACAGCTTAGGGACAGAATTTGAAATATCAGGGGGTTTTAATTTCTTCACAGAACAAGGAGTAACTGTTCTTCTATGCGGCCACCACTCTTTTTTTTTGTGTGTGTGTGTGTGTGCGCGCGCCATCTTATTTTTTAGGATATCAGATAACTAACTCATGGATAGTAAGGACAGGCAAACTAGATCAGTTTCACCCATATTTTGAATATTTTGTAGAATACAGGCGTATGTTTATCTCTGTGGTTGTCCTTCCCAAAGAATATTATGCCTTTGTGTGTCTCTGCTCCTGTTCCCATTGCTGTTATCAGTGGCTATATATAGGAGGCCAGAATTTGGCCTTTCCTGATTACAGCCTGACTGGAAACAGGAAAAGCCAAAAACCTCGTAACACTGGTAGCCCAGCTGTGCTGAACTTATGGATTTGACTTTGTCTAAGGAAGTGTCAAAAATTTTACATGTTCTTATCAGCTGGAACTCCAACCATTGACATTTGTGCCTGGCTTATCAAGGCTCCCAGGGACTTGGTGTTCCTCAGCCTGGCCCTCAGGCATGCTCTCAGCCTGACAGCCACTTTCCCTGCTGACCAAGGGAGATTCAAGGCAAAATGTCAAAAAACGCACTGTTTTCTCCAGTCTGTCCTAATAGGTGCTGCCTACACAGGAGGCTTCTCGAACCGCCAGGAAATGTAGAGCATAGATGTAAAGTCCTGCCATATTGATCTCTTCTGATTCAGGCAAAACAAAGAAATGCAAGAACAGCAAAACCAGAAATAGATGAATTCCCTGGGGCAACTGAGTCAAACTTGGTTCTTCAGCTGTCTCCCCTGCCCCTCTCCTGCCAATGCTAAAAACCCACCATGAAATTTCGAGCGCTTTAAATTGCCGGTGTTTTTGTAAAAGAATATCACTCTGCCTCTGATTTTCTTCTCTGTGATTGTTCCACTATGTGTTTGGCATGACTGCAAAATTATACCCCAAAATAAACAACACCTCACGCTTTACACCAGGAGAAAAATATATTAACTCAAAATTTAAAGATAACATAATCCAAATTGTGGCTTCTCTGCGGTCCTCAACAGTGTTTTGATCCAATTCTGTGATTCACGTACATGTACAACAATGGCTGGGGTTCCGAGCTCCTGAACGTGTATAAGGTGAATAGGAGGTAGCTGAGATTATCAAAGGACGATCTGAAATGATCACAAGATTTGCCCATCAATCTGCCAGCAACTGTTCTTCCTCAAACCAGATGTCTTATCTGTGCTAGGCCACCAAAGCATGAGATAAGTACTATTGATGGTCTGGGACTGGGCATACCATGTTGATCAGAGTAGCCAAGGAGGAGCCTGGAGAGCTGCTAAACTAATGAAGAACTGCAGAGAGAAAGTGAGTCATGAGAATGGAAAGTACAGTGCACCACTGTGTGCCTTTTCTAAGTCACTAAATAATTGCTCCTTGTTTCCTAGCATACTTGGTCTGAACTCAAACTGTCTATCAAATGGTATGTACTTTCTTCAATTATCAGCTTTTATGGAAGTCTGACAATTATTTCTCCCCACATTGTTAGATAATATTCTTGTAATCCAGAATGGGAGATGGCAACGAGGAGAGCTGACCCAGCCAGCCCTAATGAGTCTGCACTGTAGATATCTGCGCTCACACTCCCAGACTTTCTGAGTGCCGTGCACTCATTTCAGGAGATCAAGGTGACCCCCAACTGCATCTGACCAGTTTACAGATTGTTTTTCTAATCTTACAGTCCGTCTAATCTATCTCACTCAGTCTAAACAGCATTCTTACTGCTGTAGAGCAAAACCATTAATTAATAATAGAGGGGTGCTTGGATTTCAAATGGACCTAAATTAAAAACGAATAGGTGTGAAAATCACATTCACTCTGCTTTGAAATTGCTTAACACTGCTGTTGCTGGTTCACATCCAGAGCCTCCAAAGCAGTCCTTGCAAATTTATTTATTTAAATGAAGTCTCGTTGTGACTTGCATTTGTGTCATCAGAGAGATGCAAAGTTTTTTCTCCTTCTGCAAGTAAGGTTAACCATTTAAATCCAGTTAAATCCATTTTTCACAAGTGCCATTTGCAGACCAGAGCAATCTAGTATTCACATTGCACTGATTCTTTACCCTGTGCAGATTGAAGCTTCCTGCCAGCTAACCACAGTATCACCTCCGTGAACAACGTCATGGAAAGAGCAAGCACCACGTCAGGGAAAGCCTTGTACCCCATGCCTCTTATCTGCTTCCCTCCAAAAGCTTGTTTCTCTGGCTTGTAAAACACTTCATTTCCATTCAGTATCAATTGTTCCTGCCTCCTTCACTTTATTTCTCTAACTATCCTAATTTGCCAACTTCCTTGCTACCATGCCCTCTCACCTGTGTTGCAATTAAGCCAGTGCTGAGGATGGCAATGATAGATTTGACTCTGGTGTGAAGAGGGACAGCACAGAACTAACAGTGACTTTTGATACGCTGTTCCAGTGTGTTTATGTGCAGAGCTTTGTCTCATTGAGTGACCAAGTACATTTTTTATAGCTGTTTCTGTCTCCTACCATGCAAAGAGAAGCAGCTGATAGGTATGTGTGTAGCCCCTGACAGTGAGATGCGAGAAAGGGAAATGGTGGGGACCAAAGAAATGCCTCTGCAATACAAATATTGTTTGATTTTCAACCATCTGTTTCTGACTCTGCAGGTGGGGGAAGCTGTTTTTTATAATCAGAGCAACAGGCAGTCAAGACACTTATAGGATTACAGTTTCTTAAGGAAAACAAGAGCAAATATATATATATATATATTTACAGGCACAGCATTAGTGCACTGGATACTGTTATTATTCTCCTGGCTGCTAATAAGATTGCAGTCGCTTCTAGGCTCACAGTTGAGGAACTAGGACCACCTCTGCACCCCTCATATAAGTCTAACATAAAAGATGATGATTGCCCCATAGACATTACAGTGAGAGTCTCAAATGAAGAAATTACCAAGTTTTAATGTATATTAAAAAGATCAAAGATCAAAGGGAGATGCTGAAGGGCCACCTACACAGAATCAGAAGAAACAAATTAATAGGGTAGCAAGGGCTTCAATCTCTTGCTCTTACAGAAGCAACACATAAGTGCAGCCACTTTAAGGGGTCTGCACATGAGGTACAGTCATCACTGCAAAACAGCACATTACTTTGCATCAACAATTGTCTGGCTAGGTGCTGCAGGAACAAGCACCGGAGACAGCGTATACATCTCCACCCAAACACCACCAAAAGAAGCAGGAGCCCGTCTGTGCCATGGGATGCATTTTGGGAGGCTTCCCATCTACACCTCTCTCTTTTGCTCCTCAGTGGCGGTACCCTGTAACCCTGCTCCCTCCTGCCCATAGATAATTCCAGCATCACCCCAAAAGGACTCCTCTGCACTCATCTTTAAGTTCTACGTGACGCAGAGCGTGCTCGGGGCTTTCAGAGTACCTGAGTTCTGCTAAGCTTCTGACAGAGAGGTCAAAGTATACTGCTTACCTAACTAATAATAGTTAGAGCCATAATAATGCTGATAATTAGTTAATGAATGGCTGATTCTCCATTCACAGAAGTGAAAAACTAATTTTTATATCTTCAAGAAAAAAAATCTTCAAGGCATAAAGACATTTTTCTCAAGTGTATATTTATATAAATTTAAGTTTATAAACAACCTAAATCCTTTCTTCCTCTGAAAAAGGGAAAAATAAAAACATCCAATTTTCCTTTACAAGGAACCTGAAGAGTCCACTGTGATTAAAGTGCATTTAGAGTAGGGTGAATCTGATTTAGCCATCTGACTTGGCTGCTGACTGCTCTTTTATTGTAACTGCAAATACTTCGTGCCATCGATACTGCCACAGAACCAGTGTTTCGTTTCTTCCCTTCACAGCCTAGATTGCTTATTAAATATGGCTAATGATAGGCAGAAAGGACCCTGCTGGCTTCTGCTATTTACCACGATGAACCAGCCTTGTCTATCCTGGGAGCCGATGGCATGGATCTGATTTGTGAAGAATTATTATTTGTGCGACATGTTATGGGGAGAGAGTTTATGCAGGGCTCCGGCAACGAGCAGAGCTAGTTAGTACATGAAAGCTGAATCCCAGCGTGGTGTCATCCGCACATAAAACTTCCTCCTAAACCAGATACTCTCACAGCTGGCAGAGTCACCTTTGTTGCTTTCTGGCTTTGTAACTGAACTAGAGACACTTCAAAAAGCTCCCGGCAAGCTGGACCTCATTAAAGCTCCTGCTTCGTCCTGGACTCGCATCCTGACATTGTTTATGATGCTTCATTATTATCTACTTAATACGAGCCATGGTTGTTCTGCTCCGCTAAATGGAGCTGTAATACAAGTGCCCGGAGTGAATTTTTCTTTGGTCGAGTTCCATGAAAAGCCTTCTCTGCCCGAGCTGGAGCATTACGCTCATGCCAAAACCGCATTGTTTCTCTATTTTTATCTGTAGTCACATCTAGGAAGCCTTAATTATTCAAACAGGTTTCGCGCTCCACGCGCGGAGGATCAGAAGCCAGCCGCTGCCATCCATTTTACGATGACTACCTCCCTCTTGTGGTGCCAGCTGTGTGGCAGGCAGCGCTGCCAGGTGCCAGGAGAAGGCCAAGGGACTGGGGTGCCTGGGCACCTGTGGAGAGCCTGTGGTCCCTGGTGATGCTGCTGGGAAGCAAAAAAGAAGCTCTCAAAGAAAATGGGGAGAAAATACGACAGAAAGGGCTCAACGGTTGAGATAAGGACAGGGAGATCACTCAACAATTATTGTCACAGGGAAAACAGACCCAACATAGGGAGATTAATATCATGTATTGCCTATCACTAACAGACTAGAACAGTGAGAATAAAAGCAAACCAGAAACACCTTCCCCACTATCCACTTTCTTCTCCCTCCTTCCCCTGAGCAGTGCACGGGAACGGGGGCTGCGGTCAGTCCCTGAGGCTTTGTCCCCGCTGCTCCTTCTCGGTCCCTCTCTGCCCCTGCTCCACGCGGGTCCCTCCCACGGGATGCCGTCCTTCCCGAACTGAGCCTGCGGGGGCTGCCCACAGGCAGCAGCTCTTCAACAACTGCTCCCACACGGCTCCGTACCACAGGGTCCATCCCCCAGGAGCAAACTGCTCCAGCACGGGTCCCCCACGGGCGGCAGCTCCCCCCAGACCCCCTGCTCCTGCGGGGGCTCCTCTCCACGGGCTGCAGCTCCGGCCCGGGGCCTGCTCCTGCGGGGGCTCTCCATGGGCCGCAGCCTCCTCCAGGCCACAGCCACCTGCTCCACCGGGGGCTCCTCCACGGGCTGCAGCATGGAGATCTGCTCCGTGTGGGACCCATGGGCTGCAGGGGGACAGCCTGCTCCACCAGGGGCCTCTCCACAGGCCGCAGGGGAACTTGTGCTGCGTGCCTGGAGCACCTCCTGCCCTCCTGCTGCACTCACCTTGGGGGCTGCAGGGCTGGGTCTCACCCCTCACTCCCAGCTGCTGTAGCACAGTAGGTTTTTTTCCCCCTTCCTTAATTCTGCTCTCCCAGAGGCCCAACCAGCAACATTCATGGCCCAGCTCTGGCCAGCGGTGGGTCCCTTTTGGAGCCGGCTGGAGTTGGCTCCGATGTGACATGGGGCAGCTGCTGGGCTCTGCTCGCAGAGGCCACCCCTGCAGCCCCCCTGCTACCAAAACCTTGCCATGTAAATGCAGTACAACATTGTATTTGTATAGTAGTTTTGGAGAAAAACAATGTTTCTCTTGCCATTTATCTCAGCTAAACTTTTCATACAGAGTGCTATTGCACACATGCAAACACACCAAATAATAGGCATACCATAAAACTCAATATGGAATATAATTAGAACTTAATTTTAGGATTGGTGAGAACAGACACAACAGACTTCAGACTTGTTATAGTGGATACAAAATTATATGTGCTTTATATGTTCAGCTATTTATATAACCAAACAAAGCTAGAGAATTGGCTGAAGTTCTTCTAGAAAGAAATACCATTTGATGTTCGTTTAGTGCTTTCTTTATATGAACTCCTCACAAGTGTTTGCTGCTCAGATGGGAGCAAAATTTGTGAGAGCAAGGTGTTTGTTTTTTTCTCTTTTTTTCACATGCAGCATGCATGATGTGAACTTTTTTTAAGATAAAATATTTTTGTGAACTCCTGAGAAATAGAAATGAGAGTAGTAGGTACTCTAGTAGTAGGTACTTTTTATCATAAAGTATACTTTTTATCATAAAGTTTTTTTCAATGAAAACCATCAATATTCTCTATATCTCATGATACCCATCAGCTTCTTAGGCTGAATTCTAAGAAACATAAAATAATGTGTCTGTGAACCTTTCCTCCTCCACCTTAAATACATCAATATTGCCTTTAGACAAATCATGTTGCTTTTTCATCCTTTCTGGTTTTCTAATTGATAAATCGGTGTTTACTTTCAAGCAAGCTAAGCATTGTTTCCTATTCACCTTCTGAGCTGGAGAAGACATTTGATATGAAATCACCTAGCCATGATTGCTCTTAACCTACTTGTCATCACATCTACTGCAGGCACGAGTCACGTAATCAGACCTGAATTCAGACAATGGTACCTTAAAATCAGTGCCATGCTGAGATGTCACCCAAATGAACCTATGCTACTGAAGCCACACTGATTTGCTGTATAAATTCCTTGTGTGCTGTTTTTATCCTTTATGTACTTCACCTCTAAAAACTAAAGGTCGAAGGAGGGTATTCCTTTAAACAAACAAACTCAAATGAACAAAATGAATGTGTTTCAGTTTCTTCAGAGAAGTAGCCTAGAAGTCCCATGGTTTCTAGGTTTTTCTGTTCATGTCATTTCATTGCTGAGTTCCTATTTTTAGACCATCTTCTCTGAACTGGACATTACTACTCACAGAAATAATTACAATCCACTCCCTTCCCTCCTATGTGGGTCATTGCTTTATTAGGTTAAACACAATGAATAACGTGAGTCTCCAGGGTCTTGCAGGGAGGCTGAAGTCAGAAGCATTGGCTTCATTTCTTGTTTCATAATTAGTTTTTATCCAAACCAACTCTGCCCTATACTTTTAAGGAATAATCCTCTCAGGGATATCAGAGAATAAACTCATTACTCCTGAATCAGCCCCCTCCTTTCTTCCAGTCTCCTTGATACACATAGACAAGTCATTCTAACCCTCTGTGCCTAATGACCCATGTACACTCATAATATGGAACAATAGTTCATAATAGTACCACGATTAAACTGTTAGGGCTTGGTTGTCCTGGTCATTGCAGAGAAACAGTGTCCAAGAGAGATGCAGGAATTGAATGTTCATGTTTAAACTTGATCAAGCTACCCAGAAACCCTCTACAAACCAAGTCAGTGGCCATCAACATGCAGCAGCAAAAAAAAAAAAAAAAAAAAAAAAGCTAGAAAATAAGGGAGCAGTGGCTGACAACACAGCAGGCATAAAGTCAAGTTCCTTGCAGCCTCATAGTCATGGCAGCAATAAGGGGGCAGATGAGCTGACTGATACACCCCAGAAGACACAAATCAGAGCCACACTGAAGCTTGTGTGCCTGTGTATGAACAATCCATATTAAAAGGGAAATGGCTGTCCTGTGAGCCAAAAGTGAGCTGCTGTACCACTTGGAATAGCAGCATGATTCACTGAAGATATTTTCCTATAATAATGCTAATAGTGGCTCATAACATGATACCGTGAAGAGAAGAGGAATGTCGCATAAGCGTCACAGTTCTGGAAAACACTTTCACAGATGCTAAAGACAGTTATCAGCTCCCACCCAAAAAAAAGAAAAAAGAAAAAAAAAAGCCCTGGCACGCACATACCTATGGATCATATGGATCATTGAGCTTGCAGCTCAGCCCAAGAGTTTTGCTATTCCCAGCCAGGACTGGCAAAACATTACAACATTGTCAAATTTTGCTGCGTTTTGGATGGATGTTTTCCCTCAGCATAGGGCAACTCAGCATCTTTTCCTTAAATCCACAGAGGGAGCTAACATTGTATTAGTGTAGCCTGATTGTCATGACTTTCCAATATTGACTTCTGGTAATAGCCCTGCTCTCCTGGAGTCCATCTTTAGTGCTGGATTACTTGGGGGTTCGCTGGAAAGTTCATTTTAGCATATCGTAATATATCTATATCGTAATATGGAGTTACGTGGACATTAGCAGAATAGCAGACATGAGTTCTTAACACAGGTATCTTTGTCCATTTTGTGCTCATCTTAAAAAATACACCTTCTTCAATACCACAGCACGTTTTCTCTGACTATAATTCATGCACATTTTTCTGAGTTGCTATATGGTCTTAACCAGCAATCTTTATTCTGACAAGTATCTTGGCATGGCTAAAGAAATCTGTGGATTCTATTTGTCCTTTCTCTAGGCTCTGGCTCCAAAGCAGAGAAGACAGCAAGACCTCTTAAAAAATTCTTTATTTCTAAAATAAGCCAATTATTTTACCCATAAATTCACAAAAAAAAAAAAAAAAGTTTTGAAAGACATTTCACATTGCCATACAAAGCCTCAAGTAGAAAGAATTTTCTTTTGTGTGTGTGTGTGTGTGTGTGTGTAAGTGTAATATTTTGGTCACAATCATAATAACAGGCGATGCCCTTTGCTTTCCCAGGGCAAGAACCTTCAGCTGTGTGTTTTACAGTTTGTCTTTGAGGGTAATTAAAGTAAAAGAGGGATGAGGCTGCTGCTGTCACCAAGTTCTGGAGAACACTGGCAGGAGTAAACGAACAGAACAGCATTCCCCAAAACAGTGGCAAGCTACGGTGCATAAATTTTCCTTTTAAATCCTGTATTCATCAAAAAGAAAATAATCTGACTTTCAGATTTGCTAGTCTTTGATATTTTGAAACCTTTGTCTCTATGAATAGGCAGGAACCTAAAATGAGTTTAGTTTTTCCAAAACTTACATCTTTGCCTGCAGCTTCTCGGACATTTGTGAACTTGGAGAGATCTTCAGCTCTCCCTCAAAAAAGAGAGAGAGAGAGAGAGAGGGAAGAACATAAAAGAAGTTCATTGTCCTTTATGTTTCAAAAATCAAGCCAACAAGCCAAACTACAAAGCAAGAGTCCTTGCAGGCAGAGTAGCAGCCTTGTCATGTAAATGAGCTGAAATCAAGCAGATATCTGAGCAAAGCTTCCCTGTGGCAGAACAGGACTTGTGCAAATCAGAGGGATCTGTTGGGGAGCCCTCGATATCCACAGGTCGCCAGCTGAACGCCAGTGAGGCTGAACTGATCAGCAGCAGTGAAAGAAACATTGCAAAGACAAGCAGGGAAGGAAAAAAAAAAAAAAAAAAGGAAAAAAAAAATAAAAAGGCTTCCAGGCTGCCTTTGACAGAAATTGATCCGAGCAAATTAAACACTCATACTGGTGAGGTTAGCAGCCTTTTTTTTTTCCAGCCTTTCAAAATGTAAGCTGTCAGCGGGGAGATGAGAGCAGCTGTTTTGCCTGTTCCCAGCTTCAGACGCGAGGGGAACTCGGTGGGGTCAGGAATAAAAGTTCAAAATGTAGAAATGGCTCCGTCAAGGACCTGGGAGCTGGGTTTGGGGGTGAGGGGCAAAACTTTCACCTTTGGTGGAAAATCAGGAAGAAAAAGAAAAAAAAAATAAGTCTGGGAGGGAAACTTCATGTTATTGCACAGCCCTGAAGTGACATCCTACTGACGGGCTGCGGGGTACATACTGGAACATGTTTGCTGGGAGCTGGGAGCTGTGTTTTGCTGCCCATGCTACCTTTTGTATTCTGGGAGCTTATTTCTTTGCATCTACACTCGCTAACGTTAGAAATATTAAAAGTCCTTTATGTGGTTGTGAAATTAATTTGATTAACTGAGCCAACATAAACTAAATTTGCTCTGATATATATGGGCACAGGCCCACAAAGCGACGTGGAAAGCTAGTGCTGTTATACCACATTTCCACAGGCATAAACCAGAGCAGAATATGAACCTGTGGATTCATAGTGAATGAAATATCAAACTTACCCCAAAATATGTTGCAGCTGTTTCTCATTCCACCATGCAGCTGATAAATGGCTAATCTCCAGCTCAGGCCTCTCTATTTAAATAGGCACAGTAAAAAGTTTAGCTATCTCTGACTGAACTACTTCAGCTGAATATTCTTAGCTCACTGCTTCTGGCCCCTATTAAATGCAATTCAGATAAAGTCTGTTTTCTGCTACTGTTTGTTTTTCTCTTGACATTGTTGGTATCTACTGAAAAATATATTATTTAACCAGCATAACTAAGCATTGCTAATCCTAGGAGGACAGAGAACTTGCTCTTTGTTAGCCATTAACAAATACATTGTTCTCTACAGGCAGTGTTAGAATTCATCATTTTGCAAAGCTGGGACACAAAAAAAAGGGGGACCACTACATCTTTACCTGTAGCATAGCAGACAAGCAAGAACAGTCAGACACTCTGTTGTTGTCAGCCTGTAACCACTCAGTTTGCTGCATTTTCTGCTTACTTCACTCATCTGCTTCACAAGCTGCCCTGACAGCGTCACACGCAGCTTTCCAAAATCCCCAGCCTTAATTCCCTGGTGCTGATTTCCAGTCTCCTTTCTCACACTCCCATTACAGGGAATGGTCTCCTCATCCAGGCTGGGGCTGGAAATAAGAAAGCAGCTGTGAGAACAATTCCGTAACGTTTGAGGTCAGATGTTAGGTGCCCTGTCCTTGTGATAATTGTTTGCATTAGAGCACATTAACACAACTGCACGTGCAGTAAATTAGCAATGATCTGTGCTGAGGCACAAAATCAAGTGCAATAATACTTCAACTGCATATGAAAAACAGCCGTGATCACTATCTAATTAATTAATAACTAGTTACTGATTAAGAGGGGAACATCTGAAGCTAAATGCGTCCTTGACAACACCAACAGGATTGTTTAAGCACCGATCGCATTTTACCGTAAGATATATAAGTACAAATAATTGCTTCCACTATATCATGGCATTAGTTCCATGACAGTTCAGCTGATTACTTCAGGGTTTTATCTGTGCTTTGTAGCTGCTGGAGCCGTTACCGTTTTGCACCTTGCTAGCCGGGAGTGAAACACCGCTGTCTGTTTACATGTATTGCATGTAATGTAGCAGGAGAAACAGAATCAATACCATAGATATATACAGTACCTGCATCACAAAGGTTACTGCGCTCAGAAAATAGCTGATGAAGACTTGAGGTAATGAGCTGAAACATCCTGAAAGTAATTCCTAGCAGCACTAAAGACAATAATATAGCTTCCCATGACATGGGTAATCCTCCGCAGACTGAGGGAAGAGTAATATTATTTTTTTTCTGGAAGGGGGTTTTGTGGTCAGCTGAGAGTTTGAGTGAGATATGGGTTATACCTTAGGAGTGAAGAGTGGCTCATAACTCAGGAGAGGTGGAAACTAAATGAAGTCCCAGAGGTCATTCTCATTTTATCACCGGGGGAAGTAAGCCCTGTGTATCATTCAGCCTTTTTGTACATTTAGTTACAGGGGTAATTCTGGGTTTAAATAATTGTTTGTGGGTTTTGTTGTTGTTGTTTTTCACTGTGGGTTTCATGGAAAAAAAAAAGCCTTTAAAACAAGTCTCATTACAGATATGTTTAATGACATATATAGTAACATAGACATTTTTCGCTGCTGCAGTGCAGGGGCTAGGAGGGCCAGCGAAGCAGTCAAAGAGGTTTGCCATCTTTTTATCTCCCTTCATGGTAGCAGCTGTTTGTGTGATGTGAATATTTCTGCAGAAGAGATTTCCCTGCATGTTTTCAGACTGCTTTCCTAGCAAAATTAGCTTTCTGTGATCATGCTTTCTGCTGCTCCTCATAACCTTTGAGACTGTTCAACTATATGTGATAGCAGCAGATATCTCGAGACACTCAGTCTCTATCTATACAATATGAAAATGAAGGCTTTGTAGAAGTGAGTGAAACCCAAGCTAGTGCAGGACAGGGAACAAGGCAGCTATCCCCAAGGGAGCATCCAGAAGCAAAGTAGAATGACAGCACAGTTAGGCTTTGGGACACAGCCCTCCTGAACCAGGGAAAGTGCACTCTAACGTCTTCCCTACAAACGGAGAGGCCGAACCCACATCTCAGGCTGGGACGAGACTGGAAAGTGAAAATATGAGTTGAGCTATCTCAGTGCTTGAATGGTGGGGCCAGGGGACCAGGTGTGTTTTACAGCCACCAATGGTGGTAACCCCAAAATTGATTGTCTGAGTTTAAGTGCATTCCTGTAACAGCTGTGAACAATGTCGCTGTTTTCCAATGTAGTGTGGTGCCAGTTTAAGGGACTATTAGCAATTGTAACAAAACTATTCCTCCTTCTCTCAATTAGCAGGATAAATTCAGACATGGAATTACTAAACTCTCCCTTTTTTCTAATGCATCTGGTCCTAATTTCTGGGGGTGTTAACTGGCAAAAAGCAAGAGGTTGAGAAATGGTTGATTACAGTTTCAGCTGGAAATGTCTGTTCATGAGTCCAATTTGGTACGTTTGTTATGGAAGAGGTGTGGCAGGTGCTAAAACCCTTACTTTAGCAAAACTGAAGAAAACTGATGTTGACACTGGATTAAACAGGGACTTTTGTTTTTCTAGGGGGGTGAGGTATGTTAGAGGACAGGGATAACGTGCAATGCATCTGAGAGCTTTGTGGGTGATATTCCAGGAGATGACTCTGAGCCAGTATTGAGTGGAAACAGTGGGTAACATGGGAACAAGCCTGTGGGAAACATATAAAATCACCATTTGTGAATCTACATTGACATATTGGTTTCCACTGAAGCCAGTGGCAAAATTTTGTTGGCTCCAGGTTTCCATTTTAGAGGACCACATTTAGGGAGTATTTGGAAAGGAAAAGACTGAGATACTGCAATTTAAAAACCACATTGATGGCTGTTCTCAAATAGCTGCCTGGTTTCCATTCATACCCTGAGGGTCTAATCAATAAAGCATAATTATCTCCTCTGTTTATAGGGTGATGCTTGTTCGAAGTTTGAATCGAGAACTATTGAAAGGCCATGAGGAGGACCTGAACATATGCAGGATCAATTCAGAGTTTAAATTGCTTATAATGGCTTTTTAATGCCAATGCAGATATCTCAGAGTGGCCTAAAGAGAAGGTGACAAAAAAAAAAAAAAAAAAAAGGAACTGGTTGTGTCACCAGCTAGTTTTGCTTTTGTCGTTTAAGGGGATATTGTCAACTTGAAACTTTTGCAAAAAAACAAAAGTAGTGCTAAATGCAGCACTTTGCATCTTGCTGCCACAGCTTGTGATTACTTTATTTGTTTAGCTTTCTTTTCTCCTTGACTTCTGTTGAAAGATCTAAATCTCCCTCTTGCACTGGGGAGAACAGCACAGGACCCAGCACTCCAGGTGTGGCCCCAGCGGTGCTGAGCAGAGGGGAAGGATCACCTCCTTCAACCTGCTGCCAACTGTTCCTAATGCAGCCAAGGAAGCTCTTGGCCTTTTTTGCCATGAGGTCACACTGCTGGATCACGGTCAGCAGTGAGATTTCTAAATATATTTTTTGATTTCTAAACCTGAACCTGAACCTAGGTGCAGCTGAATCCACCGTGGCTGAATTATATCCTTTATGCTACTTAGCTAAGTTTATAAAGCGTGATCACAAAGCACCACTACGGCACATTACCATGCTTACCAACTATCAGTAGCGATAAGGTCCTCCCAATCTGCACAAGTAACCTCAGGAAGCATCGCTGCCCAAGAGTGAGTCCTGGTATGAAGTCCACTGTTGTGTCAGGAGAGCTCAAAGGTCTCTAGGGCTGCTCACTATTTATGGGGTAAGATGGTGGATTTCTGGTCATACTTGCATATTGATATTAGTTTCTTCCAAATTTGGCTTTAGTTGGACTTTCTTTTAAATTTGGCTCAAAATTGCTCAAATTAGCCCTGGGTTGTCTTCAGTCTCCCCTGAATCCCAGCCACAGCCATCACAGCAGGACACATCCACCACAGCTGCCACTGACGGCTCTCTGCTCGGACCAGGAGCTGTGGTGGGAGTGGGGGCACACCGTCACAACCGCTCACCACCCTCCAGGCTGGGTTGGTCAGTCAGTTTTCGATCCACCTCACTGCCACTTATCTAACCCATACGTTGTCAGCTTGTCTATGGTAACGTTATGGGAGACTGTGCCAAAGGGTTTATTAAAGTCGAAGTAAAGAACATTCACTTCTCTCTCCTCCACCCAGTCACCTCATTGTAGATGTTCATCACATTGGTCAAACATGATTTCCCCTTCATAAATCAGGGTGGACTGCTGTTAATCACCTGCTTGTACCTCCTGTACTTGGAAATGCTTTCCAGGAGGATTTAGTCTGTCACCTTTTGGGTACAGAGGTGGGGCTGACAGGCCTTAAGTTCCCGAGATCTTCCTGCATGTCTTTCTTGAAGGTAGGATTGGTATTTGTTCTCTTCCAGTCTTCAGCAACCTCTGCCAGTCACCACGAGCAGGAACAGGATACAGAATAATATTCTCCATCCAGTTTTACTACGAGCTGCAAGTTAACTGAGCTAATTTCAGGAAAACCTATTGCAACACTTCATGGTCAGCTGGATTATGGACAATAATAATAATAATAATAATAAAGATCAAAATGGCCCCTTCTGGCTTTAAAGTCTTTTAAATTATTTATAGTTCTGTCAGGTCAAATGCAACCAATACAAATGCAATATCTTTTTAAGTTGATCGTGTCCCTTTGTCAGGATTACTTAATAGTCCTAAACACTCTTGTTAATAACGTGTGACAGGCGAGTGTGGTGGGAACGCTCCGTGATTGCTCCTTATGCAATATCACGCTGGGATTGCAGACCTATGCTCCACTGTTTATGTTATCTCTACTTCACTTCAGACATGTTTTATTATGGTACTTTAAAAAGGAGAATGGAACATTTTATCATATTTTCCTGCCAACCCCCTTGTGTCTATTTTTTTCCTTAAAGAATTTTTTTTATCATCTATCTTTTACTGTGTATCACAGCGTTATCTCCACCTGTTAGGGGAAAAAATGAATGGACTTACAGTGTACAACAGACTGACAGCAAATCATAGCATGGATGTTCCCTTCAGAATGACAGTTATACCCTAGACAGCATAGTGACTAAATAACTCATTGTGAGAAATTCCTTTTCACAGACAGTTGTTAAATTGAAGGTATTACCAAAACAGAACCTAAGAATTATTGCTTGCTCCGTGGTCATTTTTCTCTGGGTAAGGATATCCGCCTCTTTTTTTGCCTTCTGGAAGGAACAAACTGAAAGAAACAGTCCAGTCCTCAGCAGCACTACAGCACCATTATGGTTTATGCTGACTTAGTATTTTCATTGTAAACCCCATTTTCCACATGAGGCTTGAGACCAGGGTTCTTTTGCAGTCCAGGCTTGTTTGGGGAAAAATGTTTTTTAAAGGACTTTGAGGACTGAGCCCAGCCCTTTTAAAATTTGCAGTAGAGTGACATAAAAATAAAAAATTAATGATTTCAGATGCTTTCTAATATTGCTCCTTCAATTTTTGTAGTAAAGAAGCTAGACCTCAGTTGGAAGCTGAGGTTTTACTGGCATTTAATGGTAAATTACTACAACTCTACTCAGATTAGAATCAACACATTTAGCTAAATGGCTTTATTTACTTTAAAAAGTGCCTACATTTTCAAGTGCCTACATTTTCATTCTAGAAACTGTACTGTACAAATTCAATATAGGAACTGAGACATCTCCTGTAATCTGAAGACTGCAAGGTGTTTTGTTTTATTAGAAGGTCATCAGCAGATCAGTAGTCCTAATGAACAGATCTACCTGTTCTGAGTACTGATGTAATAATAGATCAACGCAACCGTACCCATTCAGAAAAAAAATAAAAGAGAGAAAAAGGAGGGAGGGAAGGAAGGGAGGGAGGAAGGGAGGGAGGGAGGAAGGAAGGAAGGAAGGAAGGAAGGAAGGAAGGAAGGAAGGAAGGAAGGAAGGAAGGAAGGGGTCCCTGTGAAGACAGCATTCACAGTTGTGATACCCTTTGATACTACTTTGTGTCAGCTAAGACTGTTTTTATCCAGTGCATCCATGGCCTGTGCAATGCCCGTATTTTTGCTATACCTTTTTTTACCTTCCCAACAACCATGTCCTCCTGTAGCCTTTCCTTTCAGAAAATTTTGAGTGCTCCCTGAACTCTCCAAGGCACTTAACTCTGTCCCAGCAATCTCAGGTGTCCGCCCAGTGAATATCTTACTGTGACATCCAGAAACAGCCTCAGGATCTGTGATCTTATATTCCACCACTCTTCAGCATTTCAGGCAAAGAAAGAGGCAGCAGGTCTTCAAGGGGCTGGAGGACAGGGTCTGTAGCAGCTCTGCCTCTGCTGAAGGCACTCAAGCCCTCCCAGGTGTTTGCAGTGGCTCCTGCACTGAAGCTGCTTGCTCCATTGCCTGGCTGCTGAAACACATGACACAAATGTGCTGCAGTCCACTGGAGATGGAGGCGGTTAGATTATTCGACACCCACAGCAAAGACTGATGGAAGCCTTTGCTTTGGAGCAGGGACTGGATCCCTGCTGCCAGCAGAGCTGGGACGTGCTGAGGGACTGCTGGGGATGGCAGTGTCTCCAGCCAGCATCGCCGGGTCGGGAGGACAAGGCCTGACTGCAGCTCCAGCTCCCATTAAGGCCCACACAGTGTGACTCAAAACAGGAAAAATGCTCTTTCAAGCATATCCCCAACGCAGAGTCCACCACATGCTCAGGCAGTTGGTTGGCATCACGCACAGCTGACTGGGGGCACTCGGTTCAGAGTTTCCCCATGCCCAGGAGGTGCTCGCTGTGTGCCACCCCAGTGGGCTGCACGTAGAGGCCCTGGCTGCATCCTTTTCTCCTGGCTCAGTCACAGCAGCTGTCAGCTCTGCAGCAGAAAAGGGCTCCTACCTACAGCATCCACCAACACCAGATAAATTAGGCTCCAGCTCAGTCCTCTACCTGCCAGGACGGTGCTACATATTGAACAGGGTCTGCCAGGTCCCTCACTGACACCTGTTTTTTACCGAATGGAAGACCCTAGCTAAGCCACCCAGATTTAGTTTGGGTCCATTCCTACCACCTATAATGTTTTTGTTTAGCAAGGTCAGTACGCAGGGACAGTTTGCCAGTATCTGGGCTCTTGAGCTTGGAGAGCATCCCCTCCCTGAGCTAGGATAGCTCACGCTGAGCAAAAGACTTTGCCTCAGCAATCGAATTAGTGCTCAAACACACAGAAAGCTGTCCAGCAGGATAATTGGGGTGGTCCTCTGGGATAACCAAGCCTTGTCAGCCCAATTCCTGCTTTCCAGAGCCTGGAGGTGAAATTAAGATTGACTTTTGCTTAAAAATGAAACAAGGAAGGAAGGGAAAATCTTTGATTCCTGTCTCCCTGCCATCTTCTAAGTACATGAAAATAACACAGCCACACATGGGTTCATACTGGTTTAGCTTCGCCCAGAGTTTAAAAGCTGATTTAAATTCAGCAAGTGTAAGTTTTCTGTATGGACAAGACTCAAGACTATTGGAAATCAATGGGCTTAGCCATTTCTGAAATTTTCCCCTGTGCAAGGCAGTATGAAATCCTGTAACACTGGGGTAAGTGACTACACAAGGTGCAGGTCAATGCCGAGTCAGGCCAGTGGACTGGTTTTGGATAAAATCTGTTTTCTGCCTCCCTCTTAACATCCCCCCCTCATTTACTTTTTCAGATACCAGCGTTAAAATGACATCAGGATCCTAGTTTCATCTGGCAAAGATTAGGAGAAGAGAGAGATTGGGAGGGTTGTTTGCAAAATTGTCAAGAACATGGAGCAGTCCATGTGTAAAATCTATTCACCTTTACTTTTTGCTGCTGATCGGTATAATAAGAAAATATTTTTCATTCATCCATCAAAAAAGTTAGAGCTATTTACACATATATATGCAGAATGCATGATGTGATTTGGCATAAATGCTTTAATAGCGTGCATTTCAGATGTAACCTACTTGTAGCTCCACAACTGGGAATGTCAGGCATCTATCTCAAGTGCAGGCTGATAATAAGCATCATGAATCTTCCCTCTCTATCCTGCAGCACTTCCCCGCTGAGGGGCTTGCTTGTGCCTGGGCTTTCATGCACGGCTTTCACTGAAGGCAAAAGCAATTCCATGTGCAAAGGAGCCACTGCACCACACAAAGACAACCAGCCACTTCTGGGGGATGAAGCACTGTCCCTGGAGCCACTGCCTTGTCATCAAGAGAATTTTCTTCCCACCCACCCCCCAAAAAAAAAACAAAAAAAAAAACCTTGAGCCAGGAGAACTAAAACACACGCAGAAAATGTCACAACATCATTTCTGTCCAAGCAATGAGAGGGGACACGTTCTGTGAGACTCCTTGTAAAACTGGTGTGCCTTTACAGTGCTTTTAAAGGGAAGAAAAGGGAAAAAAAAAAAAAAAAAGCACATGGGGAGTAATAGAAATGCATAGGTGTGGGGACAAGGCAAAAAGTCAATAAAATAAGAAGCAGTGCCCAGCTGTATATGGGAGATCATTTTATTTCCTTATAATTATACTTATAAAAATAGTTTCTTTCCTGTCTCAGCACTGACAGCACAGGGAGAAATAGCTTCCGTATTATATTGTAGTGTTAGCTAGAAGAAATACAGCTTTGGTGTAATTAATTTTACTAATTTTCATTTGTACACACACACATAATTGCAGAGGAATATAATGGGCAATTCCACAAGGTCATTTGGACCAGCTCACTCGCTAAAGTAAATTGTTAAAAATAGCATTTTTCATAAAATCTCAGATAGGAAAAACATTTTTTAAAGGCATCTAGAAATTAAATTTTGAATCTTAAATACTTTCCAGATATTTGCAAAATTATCAGAAATTCTCCATAAGTCTGATCAGAAACTAATTAGTGGGATTTTTTTTTTATTACCACCACTGGAATTTGATCTGGCCAAGTTTACACAGATCATATCTGAAAAGGAAAATACTTTTTTTTTTTTTTTTAATTGTCCTAGCTTTACAGACATTTATGGAGAAGGATTTTTTGCTTAAAAATTGTAAATATAAAATTCAGTGTATTTATATTTTTTGAATGAAGCCTCGTTGAATTAAATGTAAAGTTCATATACAGTGAAAACCTTTAGCATTAATTACTCCTGAATGTTTGTGAGTACCCAAAATCCTGATATAAAAGCTGTAATTTCTATGCAAAGCAGATAGGATGATTGAGTTATAATTAAAATGGTAATTATACCCTTAATGCTCTGTATTTGACTTTTCAAAAAATGTTATGCTCCAAGAAAAGCTATTTAAAGATCAGAGAAAAATGTTTGAAAAATGAATGTATTCAAGACATTCTAGATCTTTTAAAATCCCGTTATTGATTTTTACATGCTTTCATGTGTAGTCTGAAACATTTTCTTCATTTATTTCGGTCGATGGAAATAATAAAAAATCATTGGAACGTGAAAAGCTTAAACGAAGGCAATATTCTCCCAGTTGATATTTAACACAATAAATATTTGAGGTGTCGGAGGGGAGGCGGCAGCGTTCGCTTGCTGGCTGCAAGCCTGGCCTTCCTCCTCCTGACCAGGTAGGGCCAGCGGGACCAAGCACCCCGCGGTCCCCCCCTCGCCACCTTGGCATTTCCTCCGATCCCTCACCGGCTCCTCCAAATTAAACAGAGAGCACCTAGAGCTATACATCAAATGTCAGGCGTGGCAGCCTGCTGGAGCCATGTCAATGTTTGATGATGTATGGCTTGCTGCGGGAAACGCCGGCCGTGGCGGCGGTGACGCCCGGTGTGCTTTGCGCTCGCTCAACTGTGCTGCGTGCCCGGAGCTGCTGCGGGGCACGGGTGGGAGAAGCGAGGCGTGCATGCAGGAGCCAGTGTTCACCTCTTCCCAAACCTCTGCCACGCTTGTTTTATCCGGGGCTTGTGCACCTCTGTGCAATAGTGAAACCAAAATGGGATTAGGAGTGCCTTTATTCGCCCTGGTACGGGAACCCCTTCTGCTGCTCATTTCATCTGAGGAAAGCAAAAGGAGAGCTCTCGTTAGCTAAAAGTAAAATCAGTACAATTCTGCAGTCGTAGATTTCATTTATTTATTTATTTATGCATTGCTTACAATGAAATCCATATCTTCCATTCATCTATTCATCTTGTGTATCCATTGCTCACCCCTGACTTCATAACTTTTCACTCTAGTTAATCTTCGCTAAAATTGGAACTTTTTTCCTTATGTGACTTGACTTGGAGCTTTTAGATCAGAATGCTGAAATTGTGTGGTTTCTGTAAAATACGCAGCAGCGATTTCCTAGTTTCTAGCTAGCTTTCCTAGCATGGAAAGGGAAAAGAGCCAGGGACTTCACTCTTTCTGGTCTATTTTCTGCTCCCTTTTTCCACCCATGGGTGGTGGGAAGAACCTCTTGGCAGGTTCTAAAAAGAGGGTAAAGCTAAGCCATCACTGCAAGACATGAGCTATATATTTGTTACAAGCAGCCCTTCCTCTTCCAGTACCTGATCCAAAGCCAGGGCACGCATCCATCTCACTAGCAGTTCTGCTAACTCCTGATACTCATCCATTTCCATAAGGTCTTCTGGTTGATGGTAGGGGTGATCACACCTTCCAGAGCAGGCACCGAATGGCATCCTTGGCTTGCTGTGTGGCAGGTCGTGTCTCTGCCCTCTGCTAAGTACCACCTGAGCCCATCATGACGTATCTTTCCTTCTCGTGCCCTTATGCCTTGTGCAGGTAACGCTGAGGATACCCTCTTCTCCAAGGGGACTAGAAATGGCAGCAGGGGAAAAATAAACGTCTAAAAAGTGGAGGTTCAGAAGAAACAGTGAAAAGCCAAAGGGTGAAAAAAATTGAAAGAAGACAGTAGTACAAGAGTAGAGAAATCTGGAAGGAAAAGGACAAGGACTATTGCCTGTTGTCTTCTCTTGCTTTTTTTGCAAGAAACATCTGTAAACTTTTTTTCCTGTTTAGATCAGAGGCTATTTCAATATCCCATCCCTTGTTTCACGCGGTGGTTTGTGGTCTGTCTGCCTTCCATAATTGAGAGCTGCTATTTGCAAACCCCTGCAGTAAGTTCTGAGTGACTGATTTTTAGTCATTGAGATCTTTTGAAACAGTACTAGTTAGCAAAAGACATGCTAGGGGTGTATATCAGTGCCAGTTGGCCCAACAAAATGGGCTGTTAGGCATCACTGATAGCCATTAGCTATTCCAAATTTCTACAGATGTAGTCTGAAATTAAATGCACAAGCAAATTTTTTTAAAAGCTTTGCATAAAAAGCTGAACTTACAGAATAGCAAATATCTTCCACTTTTAAAGACTCAGGCAGTCCAAAACAAAGCCTGCTTCAGTAACAGTAAATGTTTCTATGGATTTCTCCAAGGTTTGGCTCAGGTTCTAAATTTCTTCCATATGCCACATAACTATAGTCTGGCAGGGAGGTTTTGTGTGGGAAAAAAAAAAAAGCAAGAGCAAAAGCATTTTAAAATGTGGTGGATTTGGAAATTGTTTTTGAAGTGTTTTAACATTAGAAAGAAAGCATGTTGGACAGCCAAGTCCATTTGGTCTTGCCACATTGAAATGGATGTAGTTCACCCTGTTCTTACCAACGGAGGGTCTCAGCAGCTGTGGTTCCTTTACCAAAGCTGGAGTGGAAATTTTCCAGTCATTCACAATTATTTCTTTCCTCTTCTTTGTTTTGTGCTAGTCCATGTCTTTTGGGCTGAGCTTTACATTTGGAGCTTTCTAATCTAAAATTCTCAAAGTAGGTCTCTTTGTGCTCCCTTTAAGGGACTCTGCTAATCTCTTTAGGGATGTGTAGAGATATTTGTGGTATGAATGCTCCTGGGTCTTCAGCCTTCCTGGGCAAGAATAACAGCACCAGCAAGGGGGGCCTCCCTCTCCCCTAGCCTGCATTTTGTAGTATAGTTATACCTGTAAAACTGGTGCAAGCTACCAAAGCATTTCACTGCTGCCAAGTACTGAACCAGAAACAGAACCAGCCCATGGCCTCCCGTAGCCCACATAAGCCATTTTCTCCTTAAAACAAGCAGTCCCTAACAGCACTGGCATTGCTGGCTGTGTTGGAGGCTTGTTCCCAGACACCATTTCCCAGGGGCAGCCTCCCTTGGTGATGTCCAAATCGATACCTGCTGTATCTTTCTGGGCAGACAGCTGTGTTCCTCCTCGCAGAGCTCCCGGCTGTTGACTTGCTACCAGTCCGCATGCAAAGGAAAGAGCTGCTGATAGATCCCTGTGCGAGAAGGTGGCTCTCCAACCTCCTACAATGTGTGGCAGCCCACGCACCGCACCACCATCATGGCAAGGCAATCGAGGAGGCAAAGGCAACACACAGGCCCATTTAACTTAAATACAGAGGCACACGGATGGAAGGGTGGTTATGGGGTGCCACCTCCCATTGGGGTTGAATGGCTGGTGACAAAACCAAGCGTTACTAAGAGCTGCATTTCACCCATGAGGGAAATAAGCATTCATTTTGTGTCTTTGATGTGGACCGCAATGTGCTACCCCATGCCGCTGATGTGATGACATCGTGGCAGCAGTGTTTTGCTTTTCCGTAGGGATTTCTGTACTGAGGCCATTTGCAAACAAGGACCAACATCCTTGACATCACATAGCTTTAAAAGATAGATGTACAACTAGTTTCAGTATGCAATGAGGCTGAGCTCTTCAAAGACCCCCAATGATCCAGCTATGCAAGTTTAGTGCTTACATACCTCAGGGGAGCTCGCTTTTTATCCTTTCCTGTGCTACTACAATGCATTTTGCAATGTCAGTAAGCTCCCTGAAGAGTCTCCCAGTTTTGTACCCTGAGAGATTTCCCATCATCTTTACCTTGAAAGACACCTTTATATCCTTTCTGGTGAGAGTTTGTTCTGTGGTGGACTTTTTTTAGTTTAATTAGACAAAAATATTAAGGACAAAATAAAAGGAGTAAAGCCTGTCATATTAAAGCTTGGATAGACAAAAATGGGATGACACTACCGCATCACTGCTAGAAGCAGATGAGTGTTAATCTTTCAACAGTTAAAACCTCTATGTGCTGAAGAAACCATCAAATATGTGATACATGACATACATTTTAGCAAAACAGTTGTTGAGATGTGTTGGAAATGTCAGCTAAAAAAAGTCTACTTAACCACCTTAATGTATAAAAAATGGCAATCTACAACTTGGCATGACATATGCATATATATATATACCAAGTACGTGACAAAATGCAGCTGAACCACATCATTTTAGCCTGCAAGGGTAAGACTTTCTTATTCTGTTTGTTTCCCGAGTCTCAGGGTCTGTGATAATTTCATTAGTTACTGAAACATATTGTTACTGCATTCCAAGGACAACGTTAAGTGCATGGTGCTCCTGTTACTGGCAGGGAAAATTAATATCTAGGACATTTCAATAGGATCTGAATATTTCACTACAAAAGCATGGCAATATAATGAATGTAGAGCTAAATGGGATTTAGGAGAGGGGATTTTATTTATTCCATTTTCTGGCGTAAGGAGATCACTTTATTCTGATCACCTACTACTGGTACCTATTCATTACTACGGCATTGAAACTGAAGAGAGAGATAAATGATTTTAATCTGCTCTTGCATGCGAGTAGATCTGGGCTCCCCACTTGGTCAGGGGAGAGAAACAGTCCCTGATGGGAAGAGGTGGCCAGGATATGGCCATCACTTGGGTATTGCTTGACGCACAGGCTCCCCATTGGAAATGAGGATAACTGCTGAAATGCTCACCTAGAAATAACAAGCCAAAACGCTCAAGAAAATGTGGAGGGTGCTCAGTTCCCTAAATCCACCTCCCTAACTCAGCCTCTCCTGGCACAGCTGACTGCGTAGGGACCATTGCACTGCTTTTCATCAAGGCATCCCGCCCCAGGATCCAAAGCTTGTTATCCTCCACAGGGGCAGGTTACAGCTCAAAGTACCTTTTAGCATTATTATTCAAGGAGACGAAAATATGTCATAACATGCATCCTTTCACAGCACAGTCTGAAATGAGCCATCGCTTGATGTCCCATGGAAACAGAGGGATGGGGTCTCCTGGGACACATAATACAGACTAATGCGCAGACTGGGTTTTAAAAACAGACTGGGTTGTAAGAAGAAGGAAAGAAGAAGAAATATAAGGGAGAAGCAATAAAGAAAACCTCATGGTAGTGTTGGCTGTCGAGAGCAGAGACCCCGAGGTAAAACCGTGTTGTCCAGCCATGTATTACCCAGCCGTTCAGTGAGGTAGATACCTCTGGGCACCGGAGGGAAGTGGCAAGAAACCATCAGTCAGAAGAAAGTGACTCCATGAAGCTCAGGGACAGCTCGAAGGCGTACAGTTTCGGTGAAAGGGTATTTTGGCACTCTGACATGAGAACCATAGAGTCGCGTTTCCCAGCTCAGTGACCTCGCAGAGTGCTGTCTACACTGTGAAATAGAAAATGTGCTCATTTCAGCTGTCACTGCTGTATGGGCAGAATATTATTATTATTATTGCTGCATTATTTCATGGCTAACCAAATGTTAAAATGCAGTACATCACCCACCACTTCCACGCCAGGGGATATGATGGCTTTTCTTTCTTTCTCTCTCCCCTTCTCTTTTTTTTTTCTTTATTTTTTTTTCTCTTTTTAGTCAATTTCAGTTTTAAATAGATGCAGAAGTCGTTGTGGTAGTCAGACTAGCAGTGCTCAACCTTGGCAAGTGAACTCAGTGGTTTTAAATGTTTTGTCAGTTGCAGTCAATGAGAGCAGGTCTGATGCTTTTCAGCTCCTAGCAGAGGTTTCCTTCCATTCACCCTCCAAAGAGCAGCATCTGTTGGCAGGGTGTAATGGCCACTACAGTTCTTCTGTGATGAGGAAAGGACAAATGGGCAACCAGGCTGGAAACGCATTGTGCACACACGTTGACACGCAGAAATGCTTTCATACACTCTTTACCCATGCTGCTCTGAAGAGAAACAGAAAAACCCACAAACCACTGCTAGAGGAGACTTTGCCAACCTGCTACTCACCTGTGAAAATGAACTACCTAGATTAATTACCTGACAAAGGCTGGACCACAGCTGTCAGCTCAAAATGAAAGAGTAGCGTGTCAACAGAAACAAAGCAGGCGCCATGCTGGAAGGAATTTTCTCTGGGGCCTCGAGTGCACTAGGCTTTTCTCGTTTTCTCTTCTCTTTTCCTTTCCTTTCTTTCTTCTTTCCTTTCCTTTCCTTTCCTTTCCTTTCCTTTCCTTTCCTTTCCTTTCCTTTCCTTTCCTTTCCTTTCCTTTCCTTTCCTTTCCTTTCCTTTCCTTTCCTTTCCTTTCCTTTCCTTTCCTTTCCTTTCCTTTCCTTTCCTTTCCTTTCCTTTCCTTTCCTTTCCTTTCCTTTCCTTTCCTTTCCTTCCCTTCCCTTCCCTTCCCTTCCCTTCCCTTCCCTTCCCTTCCCTTCCCTTCCCTTCCCTTCCCTTCCCTTCCCTTCCCTTCCCTTCCCTTCCCTTCCCTTCCCTTCCCTTCCCTTCCCTGCCCTTCCCTGCCCTTCCCTGCCCTTCCCTGCCCTTCCCTGCCCTTCCCTGCCCTTCCCTTCCCTTCCCTTCCCTTCCCTTCCCTTCCCTTCCCTTCCCTTCCCTTCCCTTCCCTTCCCTTCCCTTCCCTTCCCTTCCCTTCCCTTCCCTTCCCTTCCCTTCCCTTCCCTTCCCTTCCCTTCCCTTCCCTTCCCTTCCCTTCCCTTCCCTTCCCTTTCCTTTCCTTTCCTTTACTTCTTCACCAGAAATGTTCTCATTTTGTCAACTGGAAACTGAGGTGCAGGGTGAGAGCAGGCTTGGCGTTGGTATGAGAGCACAGGGGCAGAAACTCAGCTCATATCCCTGAGGCTCAGCCCACCGCTGTCTGCCTGCCCATCACACATTTAAAGACTCGCAAGTCTTTTGGGGCTGATTTGATCATACCACAGATAATACTGGAAGCTGCTGTAGCTCGAAGCTTACATACAGGCTTGGGAGTGGTCCCGATCCTGCAGATGAAATATTTGCGATGCAGGCAAGGGTGACCCGGAGTCAGCAGCGACTGCGTAAATCGCTGCTCGCCCCGCGGCTGCCTGAGCCCCCACCCCAGCCATCACACCTCCAGCTGTTTGCAAAGCCTTTCTCCACCCAGGGGGAATTTTCAGTCCGATGCACATAGAAATACTCAGATTAATTTGATTTTTTTTTGGGAGAGGCAAGGAGATTTAAGTGAGGTTTTGGGTTGTGGATTTTTTTTTGTTTGTTTGTGTTTATTTCTCCCCTCCGAGCTGCCTTTCATTGCGCATTTACTAGTTCTGGAAGACAACACCCTGCTGACACTTAGAGAAGCATCAGTGAATAAAGTCTGTTGTACAGGCTGCAAAGCCATCTGGACTTTCTACTGAAAAGGTTGGACATGGTTTTAGGCAAGATTTTATCACATCTGAAAAAAAACTTCTTCTCACAGTACCTCTTCCAAGGTTGATGTCAGATTTTTTTTTTCTTTTGTAGGTTGCAAAACAAAAAATTGACAAACAGTTGGAAGGCAGTAAGGATGGAGATATAAATCTCTAGAGGAAGCTTTGTCAAAGGTAGCAGAGTATAAACAAAAAATAAATTAGTTTTGGTGTTATCAGAAACTGGACAGACTTCGATTTGTATAATAGTTTGTCTGGGTTTCCAGACCACCTAGGCAATGCCTCTGTGAGGCTAAGCACAGATTCACTCAGCAAAAGAGTGGATTTTTTTTTCCCTCTCAAAAAGAGAAAAATAGTTAAACATATAATCATAGGGGCAGAAGGGATGAAGAAAGACAAGAAGACAAAGGTGCAATGGCAGATGGACCTAAATTCTCTGTCTTTTTGCCTTAATTATTTCCAGGGGCTCTGAGCAGAATATTTTGATTTGCTTTCCATACTAGCTCTTGAGCCCAAGAAGCTACATGTAGCTACAGCCTTTGGTGCTACAGTCCCCCCAGGACAGTTTTGTGGACCAGAGAGGGCAGAACAAGGCTGTGCATCAGCTCTTTCTTGTCGAGGAGCCCCGTGAGCAGTGCAGGAGAGAGCAACTGGCTGGATGTCACTTATTAGGGTGCCCTTTAGGGTACGTGCATCCTAGTAAGTGAGCCAACATCCAGCAATTACCTTAATACACACACTGGTGACACAATTTTATAGATAATGAGAGCTGGGTGTGAAGGTGGTAAACTGTGGGTTGTTCCACATTTCTCTCTGGAGTTGTCTGAATTTTGGGACGTTCTTGTGTTATCCCATGGCTGTACACGGGAGCCCAGACATGTATCCCCTGACACCTCAGAGACCTGTAGAGGTATCCTTCCAGAGGAGTGGTGTGCTGGTAGAAGAAATTTATTCTTATTCGTATTATACATTTTTTTCTTTTTTCTTTTTCTCTTTTTTTCTTTTTTTTTTTTTTAAAGGAAGAATTGCATATTCTATTTTTTGTCTTTGACACTGACTTAGCTGAGCACAATATTAAAGCTGGTTACCTCTCAATTTAATCATCAGTTATATAGGAGTAAATATGCTTACCTATCTGACAAATCTTACAGCGTTTGGACAATTTGTAGGTAAACTGCTCTGAGATATTTTTTCTAAGCAGTTAAATAAATATAAATTATTTCTTTTGAATTTAATTACTAGGTTTATCCAAGTATTCTTTGTTTTGTTTTTCCCAGGAAGCTCTTCTTTTGTTGGCCACAGTGAATAACTCACTTTCTCATGATGAGGAAATTTTCTTAAAGATTTGATTTGCAGTAAGAAATCCGAGCTGTAATTGAAAACTGTAGCACTTCAACCATCTGGGGGCAGATCGTCATGGGCTAAAACTAATGCTGAATTTTTAGCTTCCAGTGCAGGTTCTCAGCCAACATGCAACAGTAAAATCCTTTATTAATTTCAGCAATGTCATGTTAATGACCTGTGTTTGTCCAGTGAAGAAGAGTAAGTGAGGAAGGGACTGGTTTTAGCCCTGGCGCCACACACGCCCCAACTACAACAGATGAGGAAAATTATCCTTGCTAATTACACGTTTGAGGAGAAGCCCAGAGAAGTGTGAGGTAACATAAAATGTAGTTTGCCTTAATACCCCTCCCAGCCAAGGGAAAGGTGGCTAGCAAGGTTACAGCTGGATTTCGAGAATCATTACAGCAAATGACAGCGAGATCTTTAACAAGAAAGGAAAAATTCCAATGTCTGTATCGTAATTGCCAAGTAGTGTATTATACAAGTCTGCAGTGATTCAGAAAGTTGAATTGTGCAGTGCCTTGCTGGGATCAGCAGTTCAGAATAGATTCAATTTGTTTTGGACACTGCCTGCACCCCACTTTATCTAACAAAGCATATGTGTAATGGGGAAGGCTCTTAATGGTGCAGCTCCTTAATGAGAACCATAAACACACAGGCGTAGATTTTCCAAGTGGTGCTCAAGGGATTTGAGCAAGCACGGCTCTCTCCCTGCTTTCAATATGTACCCAAGAGCTGCTGACTGGTTAGGCTGTAGGAAGAGAGTGGACCTCAAACAGCCAAGAGTATTGTATGTGATGAGGGGTTTGCTCCTGTTAGTTTCCAAAGGATATACAATTTAATGCACCTAAGATAAAGCAAGGAAACAGAAAACTGAAAGGACATTTCTCAGATAAAGCATTGATTTTATTAAAGAGATACGGCTCATAATATGAATCTAAAATCTAGTTTTTTATAGGGAACATAAAAGCCTTTTTACAGAGTTAGCCATTCCCAGGCGCTGGTGGCTTTACAGAGCTTTTATCTAGTTAAAGAAAACCCATTTGTGCTAATTTAATATCTGTGGTGTACAACAGCTTGACACCTGAGGCTTGTCCTAAAGCAGGCACAAGGCTGCAAAGTGAACACTACTTCATTGTTTTGAATTATTCAGCACTCGCAGCCAACCTTATGTGTGTCTCTGTAGGAAGAAGGCTTTTGGGTTAAGGATCAGCAAAAGGAAAAAAAAAAAAAAAAAAGCAAACTAGCCCTCCTTTCCGGCATTTGTTAGCAGGTGCGGTATTGACTTCAAGAATGATTCTGCAAAATTGGTGTGGACATCCTTCATTACCAGAGCGATAAATGCAGGGCTGTACTCAGAAACAGCAGAAGCTGGAAGCTGAGTATGGCTTCCTTTAGGGAACAACTGTTCGTGTCGGTGGAAAAGCTTGTTTCCTCTAAATTCATTGAAATGGTACTGGTTGGTAGCATCTTTTTAGAGCAAGATGAATGCAGACAGTAATGAATCAACCTCAAATAGAGGGGCTCATCTGTTAGCATCCTAACATTAACACACTAATGTGAATTTAAAGATTCTAATTAAACCTACATACGAAATGTTTTGCTACTAAATAGAAAACCGTACATTTTGGAGGAGCTGGGGCATTTGGATTTTACATTATTTCCTTTTTCTATAGTATGCTTATTTTATGTATTCTATTTTCTTACAGCCACTCCAGGGGGTTCTGAAACAAATAAAAAGATACATTATATTAAGTTTGATTGATATCCTGTAGTCGAAGGATATATTGAGAAAACAGACCAATTTTTTCACTGAGCTCTTAGAATAAATTCCTGTTTGATCTTCATTACTCCCCACCGTGGCTACAAATTTCTCTTTAGATATTTAGCATTGATTAATCTCATTTACAAGATCACATAGTTGTACTTATGGACAAATTTAGGAGTTGATTCAATATAGCAGAACTCACATCATAGCTGTCTCTTTCCAAATTTGTCCATCTGTCTCCAAATGTTCCAATGAACGTTTCTTTTTTCCCCATTTCAGACTTGGTATTTGTGAAAATAAATAAATAAATAAATAAACATTAAAAAAAAAAAAAGTGGCATTTGTTCAGTACCTCTTTGCCATTCATAACAAGCACTTAAAAGAAGGACTTAAGGACTTAAAGAAGGACTTTAACTAACCCTCCCATTCATCCTTTGTCCCATCTTAATTTCTCTGTGCATGCTATATCCTCCCAACTCTAGTCAGGGAAGTGCCTACCATTTTCATAAAGCCACTGGGTTACTGATATACCCGAAAACCTTTGGGTGGAGAAGACTTTTCTATCCCAGCTCCCATTCTAGGGTCTTTCAATGCATTTTTGTCACTCTTTCATCTGCTGCACAGTGTCAGTCTTTATACTCTGCTTCATACAGCAGCCAGCACAGCGTTGAAATTTAGTAAATGATCACTAATGATATAAATAATGGTGTGGAGGCAAATATGTTCTATGGGGCCTGGGAAATTAGCAGAGCAATCAGCCTCCAGCCGAGGTGAGAGGAGGAGAGGCAAGCAGCCAGCAAATGATGGCTCTGAGCCCACGAGCCCCTTGCACAGTCCAGACAAGATGTCCAAGTCAGCCGAGGTCAGCCGAGCCTTCACAAATGCAGAGCGAATTCAGAGCATTTGGTGATTGCAGAAATGAGGAATTTATTAGGGTAACACAGCATCACATGTAGCTAAAACTTTTGTAATAGGACCGTGAACAGTTGAGGGGGTTGGTGAGAGCGATTCTTTTGACTGAATCGATAGGAGCAGTTGATCTTCCCCATCAATCTTGATAAGAAAACCATGAGGATATTCAGTGTCAGAAATGTGTTATTGTTATTGGAGTTTTCATTAGAAGCTCCGTGTCAGGACGCGTACCCAGCTGCTGCCTGTGCAGCACGAGCACGGTCCCCTCTGAGGAGCGCGAATGAGGAGACCTCTCTGAGTCAGGATGTACACAGGATATATGAGCACGTCCAGCTGAAATGAAAACATACAGCCAGACAAAATAAAAGCACGTCCGTCTAAGATAAAACAAAGCCCATATATGCTGGCCCTGAGGGATAAGCCAGAACCAGACATAATGATCAATACTGTAGGAGTTAAGATCGGAGAGAAATAATTACTGCACATCTCAAGGAAAGGACCACAATGAATTCCTTGGCAATGCCTTGTTCTTTGAGTAATACTCCGTAAATGCCTGTGCATGCTGAAGGACGGCTGAGTTATGAGGGCTGTGAGTGCCTGCAGCCTCCAGAAGTACCTGCATGACCCTGCTAGGAGGTTCTCGCTGCTGTTAATGCCATTTGCCTCCCTTGTGAGGAGGGTAAAAATCATCCCCTTTTACCTCTAGAGAAGCGGTACTCGTGGTAAAGCAAGGAGTTTGCACCGAGGCTGCGGGAAGGAGTGAACCCAGCCTCCGACCTGCCGCCCTCCCTCCTTCCATGGAGGCACTTCCCCTGCCTGCTCCTTCCTCTCCGTCCTGGTTCAGCCCTTCCCAATGGACACGGGGAGCTCCTGGCTACACGAAATTGATGCCAGCAGACAAACGGGGGAGGGCAGCCCACGACCCTCTGCCATTTCTCTTCTCAAGGCTGCGTCTTGAAGATGATGTAGTGCCTGGGAAGAGCCTGACTAATTCATTGGCTCTAGGGTGCAATCTCTTAGTGATGAATCTCCAACTGGCTACAGCAAACTTATTTACAAGCCTGGGAAAAAGTGTGTTGTGTAGCAGCAATTTGCTGCGCGCCCTGACCAGGACCAGCACTCCAGGACTGATATTCGCTGTGCTGTTTTCCTCCCTTCCCATTTAGGCAGCGAGAGTACTCCACAGGAAAAAAATACAAACTCCCACTGTCAAAGAGCGCCAGTTTCCCCCTTGGCCAGTAAACAGAAGTAGGTGTGCATCTCCTTTTATCAGTGAAGGAAGCTGTGAACTTAATTCAACCCGATCCCCATTCATCGTGTTCAACATTTACCCCCAAATGTCAGTAATTTTCTGGAAAATAAAGTACTTGGGAGACAGGAGAAACAGAGCCCTTGGTGATATCTGTATAGTAGAGTATTTCTTTCCATCCATATGCAAATCTAACCTTTTTGATATTTCAACCCCGTAAACCCTAAGACAGGATTTCAATAGAAAATGTTTACTAAAGGCTTTCTCCTTTATAATCTATTGATTTTAATATCCTTACTACTCCTGTTGAATGTCAGTTTTACCCTGAAGACTGCCATTGCAAACTTGAGCACATTTAATTATTTATGCCATTTGAAATATTAGTGCTGAGAAATGACTAAAAGTTTTTGATTCTGTAATGGTATGATCTAAAGTTTAATTTTCCTGTGTGAATAACACTGGTAATTTGATATGGTAATCAAGGACAGATGAATTCCTCAGACAACACAGTGCAGTTTTAGTAGTAATGACGTCTATTTTTCATTTTTCCAGCCTACTTTTATGTGATAAAATATAGCTCATTAGGTATTGTGGTGTCTCACACTGTTTTCTCACATCAGAAATTTTAGTATTGTCTGTTTTCTTTCTTCTGCAAGGCACTTGAACAGGTACCTGTTGATTCCACCACTGACAGTGGGCGTTTAGGCAATGTTCATGACCTAAGTGCAAGTAAAAGCAGGTTTGGGCTTCAGTATGGGTCAAGCAGCCTTCTTTGCCTTGCTGCTGTCACCTACTCTATTAGTAAGAATGAGCAAAGTTTTGATCTCAAAGACATTGCCTCTGAGACAAATATTGTTTGTACAGAAACATATAAGTAAGGGCCTATAAAAGCCAAGATTTTGAATGCAGACAAACCAAAGCAGGCCATCTGAAAGAAACACATCAGCTGGAAGGTCAGTCCTCCTGGACAGACGTGGTTTTTCCTCTCGACATGCTGGGTGCCCATGCACAGCGCCAAAAGCTGGCGTGGCCAAGCTTGCCCTGCCTGGCCACTTGAATTCCCCTCCTTGCAGGCTGAGCCTCATCTGGAGCATCTCTGAGTCAGGCACACTTCCACTGGCTTCAGTGGAGTTTTGGATCAGACCCCGGTTTTCCAAGGAGAAACACTTAAAATTTTCCCCAGGGCCAAGCATTCAGGTGGTGTTCGAGCATCGGGATGAATCTGCAGAGTTCTGACTGTCCACATTTCTTTTATTTTCTTCTCCCCTGCCCCCAGCTACTATTTCTCTGCTATTACATGTTTCTTTTTCACAAGGAATGTTTCTAGTCTTTTCTTTCTTTTTTTTTTTCCATCTTCTAAAATCTTCCCTTTTTCTGCTACCAACCTGATAGCTGTTCAGAAGCTGCCAAGATGTATTTGGCTCTTGTATTTACTCCAGATGGAGACTCTTATTCTCACTCATATCTGGCAGTAAGAACTGTGGTATCACCAAATGCAACTTTTCTACGAGATTAACTTTTTTTTTTTTTGAAGAGTAACAAAAGACTGGTTTCTTTTGTGCATGGTTTGTAAGTTAGTCCTTACGGCAGATAATGTAGGCTAACCTGTATACCAAAGTTCAACCAGGCTCACAATGGTCATCAATAGTGGGATTTTTCTGGTTTGTACCCCATCAAGAATGATCACTTGGATATGTATCTTGCAGTAATCTAGGATTATTGATCAACAGTAAAGCAAGAAAATCTCTAAAATGAAATCTCAGGTTATAAACTCAACAGGGGTAAATGTAGGAACACTTACCCACCATATCTTTCCTGTATGCATTCGATAGATTTGTAACCATTTTTGTTTCTGTACAAACACTGAAGGCCGGTTTAAAGGCTCTAAATAGGCAGAAATGCTTCTGCTGATTTCTGTGGGTGCGACTGGCTCAAGACATAGCTTCTCTGGTGTGCGTTAGAGGGGAAGGCAGCACGCTACACATCTTGTAACTTACGGGCATCAGGAGACCAAACCTACACCCAGCCCTGCCACAGGGCCGGCTTTCGGGGCTGCATTATTCAAGACCCTGTGATTACACTGCACTACACACGCCTAAATCCTCAGGGTATCAAACCCCTCACAGGGCTGTCTTGACTTCTTATTTTTCTCCACCTAGAAGAACAGACTGCTCCTTTTCCTCTCCTCTGTACTCTGCAATACCCAAAGTTAGGGCTGTATGATTGCCCTTAAGTGACCTCTTGGATTAGACATTATGGTTCTGGTTGTTTTTCCTGCATCCTCCATTTATTCATGTATTCCATTGCTCCTACTGATTTCTCTGGCATCCTTTTAGGCAACGAATTCAAGACAAAAAATATTCGCCTGACTTATTCTAGCTAAGAGGCTTCACGTCTAATGGATTTGCTATTCTTTAATGTCCCAGGTCACTCCTTGAGATCAGTGAATGCTGAATTTCTTATCGTCCCTAAATGTTATCTGAAGTCATGTCGTTATTTTGCCTTTAGTGAGTCTCTTTGCATTCTGGCTTTGGAACCTACTGCCAAATGAAGTAAGGAAAGCTCTGACTGTAGGGATTTCTAAATCCAAAGTTAAAAGTTATTTGTTCTATTTAGCATTTTTAAAATGATTCTTTTAGGAATTGTATGTGCCTCTAAGCTAATTAACTCTTAATGAGTGCAAAATGCCCTGGGATGCAGATTTGGAGGGTACTCTAGAAGTGCAGGCATGGATTGAACTGTAATATTGCAGGAGATGAAATGTATGATTTGATTCTTTTTTTTTAAATGATGTGCAGATAGTTTTATTGATATACTCTTTATTTTTTCCCCTTTTTTTCAAGTCTAAATAAAGCTGATCAGATTTCAGACCACCACATGGGACCCAGTTACATCAGTCCTGCAAACACAGTTTAGTTTTCTGCTATGGATGAAGTCACCCTCCAGTAGGGAAAACAAGTTTGGAAACAAACTTTCGTGTTATGAAAGACAGGCAGAGTTCCAGCGCTGAGCACGTAGCCAGAACATCAGGAAATCAGAACACCTGGCTCTGCCCGGCTCTGTGCTATTCCCTTGGACCAGTCCCTCACCCTTTTAGTGCCTGCATTCATTCATCTGTAAAACAGCTATAATTGCATTTATATCACAGGGGTGCCTTGATGCTTGACAAATGAGAATTGACCCAAAATTCATCCTTCAGAAGCACTGTATTAGCAATACCTTGCTCACATGGTGGTTGTGGACAATTAGATTAGAAGAGGTGTAAATGCAGTCAAAGTGAAATTCCATTTAGGAACTGTCAAACTGTTCTTGATAATTTTTCTTAGTTTTCATCTAATTCTTTTGTAGAATTTTGTGAGCGTCTCACAGATGAGTTTAAATGCCTCTTTCCTTTATTTGCACCAAGCCAGAGCATTTTGTTCCATGTTATACTAAACTGCCTTCCTTATTATGGGCAAATGGTTGGTTCCCAGAGCAACACCTTGGAAAAATGCACTTAGCAAAACAACAAAAAATTATCATGTTGAAGAAATCCTATTCTTTATGAGCAAATCGAGATCACTTGCAAGGACCGTCTGTTGAAAAAATATTCAAGGTTTTACGAAAAGAGGGTTGCCTAATTGTTTTTATATTTTATTTAATTAGATATTATACATATATTTTCTATAATAATGTTTAAAAATTAAGCTGATTTTCAGCAACAAACTGTAGAAACATATGGCATACAGCCTGCAGAGGTGCTCAGTGGCAGTAGTATTACTGACAATATTAGTGAATTAGAATCTGCTTTTCTCTGAAAAATAGCTGTGCGTTCTCCCAGTCTAAGATACCGTGTTTTTGCCAACATGTTTTTATAGCCATTGACAGTTTAGGGAGGAAAAAAAAAATAAAATAAAAACATATGATCTTCCTAAGGACATTTTCTTACTTCTGCATGACCATAGACCTCTCAGGGTGAGGGAGGGAGAATATCAGCCTCAGCCTCTCAACCAGGGGTGCTCAAGAGGTCCTGTTATACCATGTGAGTTTAGTCCAACACCAGAAGAACAGGAACTGTTGCTTGGCCGAGCCACTAACAAAGACACAGTCACTTGGGACTAGCTAGATTACAGAAGGTCTCAAACCAGCACCCCAGAGTAAGCTCTGGCCTCCAGGGCTGGCTCCCAGAAGGATTTGTAGGCACAGCTTGGTTTCACATGAGAAATCAGAGGGCTCAAATAAGAAAAAAAAAAAAATCCTTTGGATCTTTCTTTTTATGCTCAGACTTGCAAAGCATTTGAAGAACAACTCATGCTCACAAACAGCATTCCTCTGACTTATCTCTAACGTATGCTTGAAAGGCTCTGTGCCAACCAAAGTGCTGAGATTAAGTAAATTAAAAGATACTAACTTTTGTAATGGGGAAACAGTCCAACCAGAGGTGTTCTCAGGAGCCTCACAGATGTTTTAGGTTCACACTCATCCACACGCAGTCTTCAGAATTCACCTTTTAGACTTTTTGCCCTGCTTGGCTTCAATACCCACTTTCCCGAAGGTGTCCCAGCAGACTGAGCTCACTCACACCTAAGGGTTCAGAGCACACAGTCTGCAGAGCCCAGTCCACAGGAAAATCTGACCTTTCAACAGGGGGGGCCGTGCTGGCCCCGCTCGGTAAGAAGTGCAAGCAGAGGTTCCCCTCCCCTTCTTCCTGACGGCAGTCAAGGCAGAAACAAGACAGACCACGGTGCTCCTCTGTCAGCATTAAACACAGATTGTTTTACTCCAGTAGCAGTGCATCATTAAAAACTCACCTTAACTGCAGAAATAAGTCACCTTAACTATAAGTCACCTTAAGTGTAAGTCACCTTAACTATAACCCAGGCCTCACCTCAGCTTTTAGGTTTCAGTGAGGTAATGGAAATTTTCCTTCCTTAGCATTCCTTAACAACAAAAATCCTGAAAATTACTAAACCTTGACGCTGGAGGTACCTAATCCACATCTAAGTGGTTTTATGGAACACGTGTTCATCTCTTCAGCTCACTACAACAAAATTATTGAAGGTCTAACACAATTTCTGTGAACTGATCCCGCAGCAATGACTAGGAGGCTAAAGAAAAGTCAACCTTGAAATCTTTTCCCTTTACCACTAATCCCAGTCAATACAGGCCTTCGCTTTAATTCGGTTAATTTGGATTTAGAACCTAACACCAGCCATTTCTGAGGGGGGTGCGGGTAGTCGACAGAGATGCTCCCTTCATCTCTGCTCAGGTAGGTGGCGTCTAATTCTAAAAGGGACTGCTCAGCAGCTGACAGCAGGTGATTAATCTGCAGAAACGCCCAGGTGCTTCAATCAAAGAAAGTGAAAGAATTCTTTCTGACTGTGTCTTTCAGGACTTTGCAGACTCCGTGTACCAAATGGTTACACAGAAGTTCCAGGAGCTGACAGACAATTTCACTTCCATGCATGCACGCCACAAAACTCTTGCAGGAATTGTGATGACCAAAGGTAAGATATCCTCTCATTTATTTTCCTCTGGCATTTTTCATGACTAAGTAATACATTATTTACCTAGTCCGCAGTATTGAAGGATGCCTTTGCTCCCACACAGAAAAAATAAATAGTAATGCAGAGAAAAGACACATTAAATATTTACACCTCAAGTAAGTTCGCACAAAAAATATTGGCAACAGAGGTAAAGATTTATTCATAAATATGTCCCTACATTGCTGTGTTTACAGGACAAAATGCAGACCTGTCTTATTTTGCATTTCCTAGTAGATGTTTTTTGTGGTTTGTTTGTGGTGTGGTTTTTTTTTTCTTTTTTTTTCTTTTTAGTTAACAATAAAAAGCTGTATTATTTGTTAATTGCTTTTTTTAGATCTGGAAATACTGAGTTCTCTTTGTACAAGACCACTATAAACCTTATTTTGGACCAACAGTAAAAGCAAATCTCACCCCATTTCCTTCCCAAAGAAAGGAAACCCAGAGCATGCGTAGCTTTAATTCTGCTCTGCTCTAACCATGGAAAGTACTTACCAACAGGGCCACCATTTGACATTCACTCCAATTAAGATTTACCCGAAGGGCACATACCATACAGAAGTCTTTATCCGTTTAGTGAAACTGTTGCATAAATGGCCTTGCCTTCCTTGTGAGCACACCTCAGTTCAGGCACCTCCATATTTATGAAGATGTCAGCAGTGGAGATGCTGCCATAAAATCCCTTCTCACTCAGGTGTGTGGAGCAGTGGATTGAGCTTAGAAATGAGAGGATAAGTTCACGGGAGAAGGGTATGTATAATTCATCCATGCTTGTCTTACCGGTTCCTTTCAACAATTACATTAGCTGAATTCAGTAGGAACAATTGTGAATATTGTGAGGCAACAGGATGGAGACAGGATTATCTGCTGTATCTTTTCCAACCACAGAGCCCAGGTACTGTTCTGTGCAGAATAAATTCTTCTCTCTGATGTGGAAAGAGTGAGCAATCAGATCCAAAAGTCAGAAGTAGAAAAACTGACCTAAAAATATTTTCCACCTCTGGTTGAAAATGAACTGTTCTCAGGATAAATATTATGCCATTACAGATCATCCGTTTCCATTGATTGTTTTATGCATTACTTCAGGACTTGCAATAATGGAGGAGACTTCCATTTCTGATGTATTGTAAAAAGAACATAGTTCAATTTTTAGGTACTCCTTTGTGGAGCCAAGAGTTGGTGTCAATGATCCTTGTGATTCCCTTCCAGCTCTGGAAATTCTGTGATTCTATAATTCTATGTTTGTGCAAACACACAACACGGTCTATGAGCCCCAAGGGCCACAGGAGACATATTTAGTACCAAGAAAGAAAAGGGAAAGTCCCATTGACTGTGGGATGTGAAAGATGTACACTAGGCTCAGCCTACTAACTACCTTGTCACAGCCAGATTTCTTGACCATGGCACTCATCAGATCTAAACAGTGTTGTAATTTATTTAGAGAAGCTCTTTTCAAGCAGGAGAACCACAACAACAACAAAAAAAAGAAGTGTAAGCATGTCTTTTAGAAGAGGCTAAGTTACAAGACGCAAGAACTGTTGCTTTAATCAGTTTCTGAGGGGGGTCCTCAGCGTCCCTGTTCATTTTTTTTATACTCAGCATGTACTTGTCTGTAAGCATTTCACCTCATTCCGAAGTTGCCAAGGTACTGCACCAGCATCCTTTAGACCCAGGTGTAAAAACAAACTTGTTTGAGCCAATGCGGTCTCACTTCTCTCTCACTGAAGAAGCAGACACAGGAAGGAGAGTGTAAAGCCCCACATCCTAGGGAAAGAGGAGTCATCCAAAGGGGTCATAACTTTCAAAACTGCAGCTGTTGAGAGGATGCAGTGCTAGGGGGAGGAAGGAGCATATCCAGACCCCTGCCAGTCCTTCTGGCCAGCTGGGGCTATCTGTGCCTTGTCTTTGGGGAAAAACTGAAAGAGTCCTCCCACTGTTTTTTTAATGAGCCACATGCCTTTAGTGGGATTTTGCACATTTTTATTTCATATTTATTCTTAGTCAGCATTAAAGCAAAGCATAATTGTTCTTACGTTCATAACCCATTTTCCTCAAGGCTTTTGTTTTAACTCTGAATTCCCTTTTACGAATTTCCCCAATCTGTCAGCCATCCAATTTGTCAATATCTTCCTGGTCTTGTGGAGCCTAAAAAAGAAACTCACAGCTATAATGTGATTCATAGAAGATGCAAAGCTAGAAACAGCCTTTTCTTCGTGCATTTTCCAGGAAGATCTGAGTTCCTTCCAGCGTGAGAATGTCTGCCAGCCATGGCAAGACGAATCATTTGCCATTTGTGTCATTTTCTGTACTAAAGTTGTAGCAGTGTGGTCTGTTCCCCACTGTCATCCCCAGAGGGAGCAAGGATCTTGACGTGCTCTGTTCAAAGATGGCACAGACAGGTTTTCCACATCAAGCACTCTTATTTGAGTACAGATTTCCCGTGTTTTTAACATAGAACTTGGCAGAAAACCCTTAGATCTCTGCAAACAATATACTAATGGCATCAATAAAAACAAATCTGGTAATGTCTTGTTGTGTTTGGTATCATGCACAACTACTACAGTAAAAAAATTGATTTGTTTTTGCCTTCATTTCAATTTAATGTCATCGTGACTAGAAACAGATTTATCTGTGCTTGTAGAGTTTTCAGACAAAGCTGGTAAAAAGCACATTGTGATTCTGTGATAACTGCTGTTGAGATAATACAGAAATCTCTACAGAGAAAACAGAAGTGTGCTAGATTGGTTTTCTTTTCCTGAACTCTGACATTTTTTCTGCCATTTCAGTTTCCCAGGGAAACCAAAGAGAGCTACATTTGGGCACTGTAATTGACTTATGCTGTAGCACCCAGGGCATATTCCAAAGCAGGAAAAAGAAAAAAACTTTAGAAAATTATGTTATTGACTGACTGTGAATGTTCTCGAGTAATAAATTGCCAGTCAGAAAAGCATGGCAGTTCAATGTATTTACATATGCTTTGCTCTGAATTTTTATGAAATTTTAAATCTCAATATATTTTTGTGAAAGCAAGTTTTCAAAACATTTGGTTAGTAGATATCAAGATAATCTTTGAAAACCTCTGCCTAGAATTAATGCCTAAGAGCAAATTATCACATCGGATACTAGTTGATGCAATGTTATCTGATGTAATATAGCAATTGAAACATAATAATAAATCAACAACAAACATAACAGATCTGAACTAAATGTTTCAAAACAACAAGACAGAAAGGTTTAAGTAAATTATTTAACAGTACTCCGACTGTAATATATTTAGTACCTGCCAGCCCTCTAACAGATTCTTCTATCAAAAAATATTTGATTTACTCTAGGAAAAAAATGTTTGAAAAGTAAGACACTGCATTCAAATCTTCCCTGTATAGCAAGCCATATTCCCACATATCCAAGCAGAATAATATCTTGGAATAAGTGGAATATCTCCAAGTAGAACAGTAAGTCTTCTTGCTGTTGTAACATAATATTAATACAAGGACCTACATTTTATTGTGTACGGACT
This sequence comes from Anser cygnoides, assembly GCF_040182565.1. Classification (NCBI taxonomy): domain Eukaryota; kingdom Metazoa; phylum Chordata; class Aves; order Anseriformes; family Anatidae; genus Anser; species Anser cygnoides. The sequence goes on along the minus strand of NC_089874.1, from coordinate 11,857,221 downwards.
ATCCACAGTAGTTCTGACTTCTCTGAAGATATAATGGGTTTACATCTGGTAAACTATGGTCATTGGTTCACCTGTGGGAAAGACAGTCCAGACCACACCTCAACAGCCACAAACCATCATCAGCTCAGAGCACGCATATCCATGCATCTGTACTTGTTGCAGTCAAAAGGGACTTAAATGTATTTCCCATTTATTTGTCCCCTACGTTCACTAGAAACTCTTTCAAGACAGGAAGAAGCAGATTTCATTCCGTCAAAGGGTTAAATTCTGGATTCCAAAACTGGAGCCACAGCTTTGAAACAAAATCTTAAGATAAGACAATGTAGACATATATATACGTTGTTTGTGATGTTATTGAGGTTTTCTCTAAAATTTCAGCTGTGAGAGTCAAACATGTAACTGAGAAAAATATTGTGCATGAGACTAGATCCTCAGACTTTGGCTTTCTGTTTCATATTCAGATTTTCTTGTTGCTGCTAGGCAGGCATATCTTTTAAAAAAAAAATCTCAAAAATTCCCTAATTCTTCTACTTTTTATATGTCTTGTTTATAGCCTAAGGACCATAGGAGCATAGGGTCCTTCAGCTCAGATGGGACCTAACGCTCTCAGGACAGTATCTGTGATCCAAGTGTTTATACCAGCTTTTTTCCAGTACACCCAGGGACTGCATTTTATATTTTGAAGCTGGCAATCCTACAGGACAGAAAGACGAAGACAGTAGGCACAGTAGTGGGAGGAAAGGGCACTGGGAAATGCTGATGACAGGCCACCGAAGGGGACATATTTCATTTCAGAGTGTGTAGCAATAACGGCTGGACATAGCATTTCTTGCTGTCACAGATTAAGGTAACCTACCAGTTCCCTCTTCTCCTATGTGACTCTGCCTCTCAGGCACAAGTTAGACATCTTATTTTGATCCATAGGCCTGCTTTACCATTTTCCTAGTGAAGTTTGCGGGGAGAAATAAATTTATTATTATTATTATTAGGACAGTTATAACAGTTGGAAAAAATAGAGGGCAAACAAGCTAATATTTTCTAACACAAGCCAGCAAACGTACCACAGCGCTCTCATGTACCATCATCCCCAATGCATGAAGTCAGGTTATCAGATGGAAGGAGGACAAGGAGCTGCTGGCCAGAAGCAGCTCTTCCAGGGCTCAGTGAAGTGCATGGCCCCACCATGGCTCTGGCCCAGCCAGGTCGGAAGGATTTACCAGCACACGGGTAAATCCTCGAGGAGAGAGGGCGGACAGTGCTGCCCATCGGAGCTGGGAGGTTGGAAGCCCCAGTCCAGGGCAACAGGGGGTGGGAGTTAGAAGTGGAGCTGCACACAAAGTGCTGTGATTTAAAGGCCGGCGACATTCACAGTGTTTATTTATACCCTAACAGAGTTTGGCTTTGCCAGTTCTGAACAGATACGGGCACACATTTGTGCTCTACATGAAATCACCGGACATGGTGAAGAAAAACTGCCACTCGTTGCAAGGATGATGATTGCTGAGGTTCTTTTTGCTCAAAAACCCTCCCATAATCAGTGTGGACAAAATGAGGCTGCTATTTAAACACTATTTTCCCATTTGTGTTTGACAAATCTTAGCAGTTTAAATACTGATAGGAACTTTCTGTCATGCTTTCTGTTAAAAATGAAGCACTAAGAAAGTTCATTCCTTTTCACAGGAGCATGGCATTCATAGAAAAAGGTTATAAGTTGATTTTTCACTTCAATTTTCTCTTTTCTATCCTTTTTTTTTTCAGGCTGACAATCATTTTGATATTAAAAGCAAACTAGGAGGTCTTTTCAGTTATCTTGTATGAAATAAAGATGAACTGGACAAAAGAGCCCTAAATAGCTATTTCACGCTGTGATAAAAGATGGCAAATTATCATCTATACCTCATGGAACAGATCTTCATAATTGCTAAGTGGAATAACAGAAAAAAGTAAAGTTGACAATATGTCTCCATGGATCTTTACAGTCATATTAAGATTCATAAAGCCTGACACCTAAGTACAATCAAGAATATTGATGGGCAATTGATTTCTGCTCCTTAGCTTAAATAGGAAGTTGGAAACTGGTAAAATACAGGAGAAAATTCAGGCCCTATGTAGAGTATCAATCTGCTCCATCCCCAATTGAATTCAAGTAGCCAAAAAACATTTAGAGCAACTGTGACTAAGAATCAGATTAGAAGGGCAGGTGCCTTCAAGGAGAGAGTCACGGGAAGAACTTAGGGTCTCCAGTCCCATTTGCACAGTTAGATGGATGCTAGGAGCCCGTGTCCCACTGAGACTCGGGGTTTCAGTAAGGTTTAGATTCCTGACATGAAAAACGGGTGCCCAAACTGCTGACTTGCTTTTAAAATTCTCGTGAGGTCCCTTCAGTTTCTGTTGTCTGATGTTCTTAAGGAGGTAGCTCAAACTCATTCGACATTCTTGGGAACATTACCTGCTGCGTACAGGTGCCCAAGTGACACATCACTACCAGTTTTCTTGAACCATTTTAAAATAAGTAAATACTTGCCTAGTTAGAAACCACGTATGTCGCTCTGTTTCTCTGAAATCGTTTTTTCTCTGGTTAGAAGCCTTAAGCCAATGATCTTCTGATTCTCCGTAGGTAACTTTGAACTCCATAAGAGCATCCTTGTTCCACAGTTGCAACTCTATTCCTAAATTGTGTGATGTGGACCCACAATGGGTAGACTGGGATCTCTGTGGCCCAATGGATTTGGGTTTCCAAATTCCAGCAGGTCCAAAGAACGGTCTGAGGCTTTGCAGTTAAAACTGCAGCTCCAGCAGTTTCACCACTTCTTTCAAAATGTGGGTTGTTTTGAAAGGGAAAACACTGAAAACACTGCAGTCACTCCCCTGACAAGAGTGACGCTGGGTGTCTCTCCTTCTTGTCTGTTAAATTGGTGCTAAGGAGCAGAAATAGCTCAAGACATACTGACTTAGAGACAGAAAATATAAGATGGGTCACAGATGCGTAGCCTGCTGTACTTCCCCAAAGTAGGAAAAAATGGGTGGAAGGTCATCTCAGACATATAATCAGGCCTGATTATATATTTTACATTAAACAGAAATTAGAAATATATACGCACCAGCTGGAAGTACAGAACCAGGGCTTCCCTTTTCAAGGTGAGCGCCCTGATCAGTACATCGCCCAGCCCCTCCTCGCTGCTGTGCCCTAACCTGCCTCTGTCCTCTTATCCGTTCGGTAGCACAGATCCAACAAGAACAGGAGAAAATGCCCACAGCTTTGAGAAGGGAATCGAACCCCCACTGTCCACCTGCTGCACAGGCTGTGGGTGCCTTCAGCTCTTCCTTCTGGGCAGCTCCAGTGGCAAACATCTTCCTCTGCACCGTGCCCACTGGTTGCTCTGGTTCCCATTGCAGAGCAGCTAGTTATTTGCAGACCCTCAGCCGTTTATCCCAAATCATTAACAGTCTCTGGACCTTTAGGTTCTTGTTGCTTAAGGGATTTTTCTGACTGAAGTACTAATGGTACCTCTCAAAGCCTGGAGGCAGGCGAGGCCCTGGTTGTGTGTCACATATTGTTGCATCAGCCTCTAGGTGATAATATTTAATATAAAACATGGAAAAGAGAAATAGACACTTCTGGTCCATTCCTGCACGTGTGAGGCAAGGAGTTGGAATGTGCAGATTTTTATGCTGCTCTATGAAAAGCCAAATTGGAAACTGTCCCAGTCCCATTACAAACAGTGCATCTGATCCCAAAACCAGGGAGGTTTCTCGGGTGAATAAAGGCTTAGTGACATCAGCCATTGCTTTCACTTTGTGACCCAGTAAAACAGATAGGAAGACTGAAATGCAGGTATACTTAATAAAAAAAGAGATTTGAGAATAAGTTCCTCCTGTACAAAATCCACATTCAGGAGTTCATCATTTCTCATTCTAATTAAGGATCTCACTAGCACATAAGACTGTCGATTTATTTAATGCTTAAATATTAGTGGCTCAGAATTTATTAGAGAAACACAGATATCAGTCAGCACTGAGGACTTAGCAAGAAAAGTGCAATTCAGTCCTGTTTTAAAATTAGGAATTATCTGTAAGCATCTACATAGCTCTGTTCCCGAGCAGAAAACTGGAGCTCATACTCACATGAAAGGATTGCCAGATACCATTGATTCTGCTGCGATTAATTTAAGTTAGACGAAAATCTTGTGGACTTGATATGGGGATGAAGCAGGCAGAGGCTTGGGCTGTCTGACCCTCCTCTCCCTCCATATTTCCAAACCCCAAAGGGGGAAGGGAAGGGAAGGGAAGGGAAGGGAAGGGAAGGGAAGGGAAGGGAAGGGAAGGGAAGGGAAGGGAAGGGAAGGGAAGGGAAGGGAAGGGAAGGGAAGGGAAGGGAAGGGAAGGGAAGGGAAGGGAAGGGAAGGGAAGGGAAGGGAAGGGAAGGGAAGGGAAGGGAAGGGAAGGGAAGGGAAGGGAAGGGAAGGGAAGGGAAGGGAAGGGAAGGGAAGGGAAGGGAAGGGAAGGGAAGGGAAGGGAAGGGAAGGGAAGGGAAGGGAAGGGAAGGGAAGGGAAGGGAAGGGAAGGGAAGGGAAGGGAAGGGAAGGGAAGGGAAGGGAAGGGAAGGGAAGGGGGAAGGGAAGGGAAGGGAAGGGAAGGGAAGGGAAGGGAAGGGAAGGGAAGGGAAGGGAAGGGAAGGGAAGGGAAGGGAAGGGAAGGGAAGGGAAGGGAAGGGAAGGGAAGGGAAGGGAAGGGAAGGGAAGGGAAGGGAAGGGAAGGGAAGGGAAGGGAAGGGAAGGGAAGGGAAGGGAAGGGAAGGGAAGGGAAGGGAAGGGAAGGGAAAAGACTTGCAAGCACAGCAGTGTCTCCTTCCAGGTTCCTCAGAAGCAAAGCTGATGGGGTTTATCCTTTCTGTCTGCTAAGGGGAGGAGAGAAATGGACCATGGAAATGAGAACTGGAAGAGACCACTAAGTCATCCAGTCCATTTCCCTGCAAGTACAAGATGGCTCCCCGTGGTGCATTCCTGAGTGCATTTTCTGTTCTAGATTTAAATGAATCAATTAGCAATGGAGATTTCAACACTACCTTGGGAAACCATTCTAGTCTAATAGATCTCATTGTTAATCATTCTCACCAGTTATTCAGGCTGTCTTTTATTTTCTGCAGTTTCATCGCAGGTCTTCAGTCTTACTGCCCTAAATTGTCCATTTGGTACCCACCTCTCTCTGATACCCACCTCTCTTTGGTACCCACCTCTTAGCACCCTTTAGATACATGCAGACACTGATACTACTTTCACAGGCATCACTTAGCAAAGGTTTGTGCATTTAATTTTTGCACTCTTTCCAGCTGGGTCACTCTCTTCAGCAGTTTTACCCCTGTTTTCTGATTCATCTCCACTTGGGCAACCTCCTCCCCATTCTTTTCTGGGCTGGGAAATCTTCTCTGTGAAGGAGACTTACTGTAAAGACCTGCATAGGCGTGTCTTGCAAAATGGATTAAGTCCTTTTTCAGGCACCTGAAGATCTGACGGAGCAGTTCAAAACTGCCTTGTGTCAGAAAGGAATTTTACATTTACTTTTACATATCCTGAAGTATTGATGACAGGAAAAGAAATCCCTGCACAACTCCAGCATTTCAAAATCTATATTCCATTTACACCCCTAAATATCTTTAACCTCGCTGCTAGCACGTGCTGTACTGCTAATATTAGCTAGCTGCGTAATCGTCTTTGTTCGGACTTCAACTGTTGCGGTCTTTGTGGCTGGCAGATAAATGCATACTGCCAACAGCTAAATGCATGTTGTTTATCGTGCCTGCCCCTGCAGGGCTCATGGACCTGCCTTGGGGTGGTCGTGCACCCATGGCACATCCCCAGGGACAGCTTTTCCAGCGCCACTGCACTTTCATAGTCTTGACTATCTCCTATTACAAAGCTAAAGCCATTCAAAGGATGTAGTGGAGCTGCCAGAGAAGGAGACAACAGAAAATAATACGGGACTTGTCAGTGCTATGTAGCATCAAAAAATTTTCCTTCCCTAAACAAACCTGAAATGGAAACCTGAACTTATTCAGCTACGAGTAGAGAGTATTAAAAAAAAAAAAAAAAAAAACCTCCTCTGTGATCAGAGCTCTATTAAGCTGCCTCAAACATTATTCCAAATACACTTTTTTTGCAGATAACAATAGACAATCCTTTTGACTGATTTGTTAAAAAAGGTAAAGATAGAACATAAAATTATTGCTTATCAAAGAGAGAAGCAGCACCATTTAAAATAATATGAAATTGTACCCCATGAATTATTCACAAGGGCTGATGTTACACTATCATTATTTCTGGATTTCCTTTTCACTGCACAGTATTTCGTGTCAGTTGTTTCCAACCCAATAAAAGAGGTGGAGTTTTTTTAATTAATCACACCTGATTTTTCTGATTATTTTTCCTAATTTAAAATGAATATATTCCAGGCAGCAAGTTGTCTTCACGGTGTCAAGTTGAAAAGAAGATAGATTTCATTATCCCTAACAGGGTCTAAAACATGCAGTAAAATAGATACATGCACAGTGACTGGTGTTTCTCTCCGTGTTATGCCAGCTGCTGAGAAATCAAAGTGTGATCCCAGTCGTACGCTGGCATTAGCAGTTGCAAGCTCCATCCTGTTCAATGTGAATTAAGCCCACTGAGCTCCACAGAAGTTCTCCAACATACAGCAGGTGCGATTCAGATTTCATACCACTGAACACCGTCTTCTGATTGCACATAACAGTCAACACCTCTTGCAATTACCCGGTGATTTTGATTTTCCTTTTCCAACACATAACTATGCAGGGCTACAACTTCTTTTTTATGGAAGACCTTAATGATTGTAGCACGCTAGAAGTGAGAGTAACTCTATTAAAGTCAGCTGAAACACCAATTAGGCCAGCCAAAACTCTGCCTCTCTGTTTTTATTGGTAGAGCTGTGTCACAAAACAGATGGGTGTAGACAGTTTGCATTTATGGCCACGGCTGAGCTCATCACTGTAGTCCAGAAGATGTTAGCCAGTTCTCCATATCCAACTTATTTGCTGAGCAAACCTACATTATTTTTTTTTTTCTTGTTTACTGCTTCTTCTGTCAGCATCTTTCGGAACCATTTACGTTGCAAGCTCTGTGGCTGCAAGACTGATGTTATGGGAGATCATGTAGGGAAGACAGCATTATTTGCTTTATTTTTGTAGTAGTCCAACTCAGACAATAAGACAATCTATGAATATATTAACATTAACAGAAAAAAATTATCCTTAACTATTAAGGGGGGAAAAAAATAAAAAACTACCTCAGAAAGTTCAAACATCAGAAAACAAAATCTTAAAAGGCACCAGATTTCTTTTGCTTGCCCTCTCATGATTTGGGAAGTCTTGATTCATGCATGAATGCATGTAATAAGAGAAATCTTACCGCAAGCAGCTGTCTGCTATACAGAAAACTACACTGCTGCTGGCTGTCTACAGGTCTTCAGAGCTCATGACGAGAAAGTGTCAGTACTGAGGTGTAATTCAGACTATCCAAATGCAAATATCTAAAATAGGCCAGATGAATCACCTCCCAGGAAAGTTTCTCTCCCTTGACTGTAAAGAGAGTCTGCAGCAATTAGCCCAGCCACAGACATCTAAACTCTAGTTATCTGGAATAGATGAAATGAATCCCACCGCTGGTGTCAGCAAACTGAAAATGGCCTGTAATGAAACCAATTTGTTTTTTAACTGCTCAGCTATGATCTGAAAGTCTGGAGCGTCACTGACGCCAAAAAATTTAGTATTAGCAGGGTCGAGGTGGCCCCCAACCATGAGAGGGGACCCAGCCTTCCTGGCCTTCAGGGGGCTCGAGGGGGGCTCAGGCCTCCAGCAGAGCACCAGACGGACTCGTTACCTCCCCACACCATGAGACTGGACCTGTCAGCCGAGTGGGTGAGGCATTTATGACTGTATTTTTGTTCTATAATGCAACTAATTAATTGGCATCGTTTGGGGGAATAAAAGGGGGAATAAAAATTCCTTTGCTGCTCTCCCAGCTGTCCCTGTGAACACGGCGTTAGCTGGTCCCCAGCCTGCACACTGACACAGCTCCCCAGTTCCCTTCCTCTGCTCCATTTCCTTTTCAAATTGAAAACTATTAGGAGGCTTTAGGCAAATAATAGAAACCTAATGCAGGTGCCTGTTATAAATCGTTCACTAGTTACTTTTAACCTAATGTCTTCTCAAACATTACTTCTCGCAAGGCAGCGAGGGAAAAAAATGCTTCAAGAACTCTGACAATCAATGGGTCAGGAGTTAAGGTCACAATAATGTAGCCCATTTCTTCTTGTTTGTCAAATGACTTGAACACAGTGAGAACCCTGGGTCTTTAATCTGAGGTTGGCTTCCCTCAGTGAGAATGTGGATCTTGGCAAGAATAATCCTCCTCTAGGATCATATCCTGATGCACTCCCTGAAGCAGGGATTGTAGCACAGGGCCGATGGTGACAGGATTAGGTGACAGTGCTAGGATTTTGCCACACCCAACGCTTTCTTAGGCATAACTTGAAGATGTGCTCTGTCTAGGTCTGCCACGCGTTAGAGGTTAAATTAATCAGTGTTTAGGAGGCAGCTTGACTCTCGTAAACAGAAATCCCCTAAGAAATCTGAAGTATTCTGAAAGCAAAATAAAATACGAAGTAAATATTAACAACAAGTTAGTAATGACATTTTTATGTAACATAGAGAAATGCATAGAAGTGCCTATTAATTCTGAATCACTGCAGAAAGTATGTAGGCTCAAGAGCTGGAAATGATGCCTACAATGCCAATGTGTTCAGTTTGTGTTAAAAATTTGGCTGCATCAGCTGGGCATCATATACCTTATTCTCACAGACAAATTCCCCCTATGTTCATTGGAAGTAATAGCAAGCATTTGACAGGGGATAAACCTCCAACTCTATGTACACACTTGAGATAAGGGATGCAAGAGGACAATCTGTTAGCATATATGCCCACGAACACGTCAGGCTGTTGGACATATTTCTCATCATGCAGGGTACCCTCACATGCAGTGCTGAATGGTGGTATATTGGTCACAGATCACTTTCCCCATTTGGCTCCCCAGTGAGGTGTAAATATTTCAGAGCTAGTGCATAAGTCATTTACCCCTGTGTTTTGGAGAGCCTTAGTAGTGAGACGTAACTCTTGGGTATTTCTGAGCACGGAGGAACACAGATAATATTCTCTGTCATTGTAAATGGAAAATACATGGAGACTTTTAGTGTTTAATGCTCAGACCAGTTCTGCAAATTCTTGGAAACTGCTGCCTACAGCCCCAGGCACCATCAAAGTGATGCTGAGCAAACGTGCACCTTGCCAGGACTGGCTGACACCCCAGGCTGTGCCCACACACAGCTACCTGCTGGGCCCTGTGTCACTGAAAGCCAACATATGGAGCTAATGTCACCCTAAAACAAACATCCCAAGCAAACTTTGCTATCACGGTGTGTGTGGGCATTGTAATAGCAAACAACATCAGAGGCATTCATACCACAGCTGCATCAACAAGTACCGGGTGACTCCGTAAGGCTGTTTCATTTGTGAATAAATCTAAACCTCGCAGAAAACACTGAGCACGCTAATCACCTTGCACTCATGCTAGACGAGATAACTTATGGAAAAACAAATGTTTGAAATAATGAAAGTCATCCCACAGAGCACTGGACTGATGGGGGAGGTGGGGGGTAGGTGAGTAAAGTACCCCCCCAGATGGTGCAGAGCCCGGTGCATTGACTGCGAGGTGAAGGGGGAGAAGGGGAGGCACGTTAGGGGCATACTTCAGAAGGCGAAAGAAGCAGAAAGTCAGGATAAAAAGAGAAAGAAGCAGCTGGTGTCAGTGCCCTGAGGAGTATTGATTTGGTCTCCTCAGGTGCGGGATAGCAGAGGGAGGGCTCATGGGTTTCTGAATCAGGGAACTGCCTCTTGCTGGTTTACTTCTACTGTATGGGGGAAAATAAGATTCTATGGACATTTCTGAGTAAATAAAATAGCACCAAAAAATAGCCGAGTCTTGTCACGAACCCTCCAACCAAGGAAACCACTATGTATTGTTCAGAAAAGTGTAAGCCAGTCCTTGAGATGCAGAGCAGGACTCAGACACCTTTGTTGCAGGCAGTGCCTCATGAAATGCTTGGTATTAACCCATGCAAAGGACACAGCTAACTAGACTGACATCAATCTGATCTAAACCCATTATTTTTCTCATGAAGGCAGTGCCCCTAAAGCACCAAAGCAATTCTTATATACGAGAGTATAAATACCTTTCTTTGTATGGACGGAGCCATTTGTCCACCTCACCTTTTTATCAAGTAATAAAAGCAGGATTCTCTGGGTTTTCTAGACTGTGAGCTCTTCTAATAACGAGAGATGAAACTACAGACACAGGTATACCAGGACGTGCACTTTGTCACTAAGACCTAAAACAACTTCTGTCTGAGACTGCCATGACCAAGGCATCAGGTGTGATTAGCTGAATTTTTTCACACCACGTACACCTCACCCACAAATGTCACAATGCTGCCATGCCATGATACTACTGAACCTTTTGGACTACAATGTAGCTCTCATATTGGTATAGGCATGAGATAATTTTGGAGTCATCTCCTATTATATACATTAAGCATGGTAACCACTAGTACCAGTGCTGTGTTGAGATTGAGATGTATCATTAGTTCTATTTACAAACTGGGACATTATCAGCAACACCAGGCCTTTAAGTTTAAAATATTCGTTTCTTTGTTCTGCTGTTTTCTCAGATCAAACCTATGGGTCTTATGAGAGAACATGGCCCCAAGCATGGTGCTTCCTATGCAGAAAAGTCTCTGCTTTTTTTTTCTGCCACTCAATAGACTTCATCATTAGAAAAATAAAGATTGCTGACTCTATAAAATTATTCCTAAAGCTTTTTTACAGCTAAAATAAGATCACAGAAATAAGAACAAAGCAAGAGCGTGTATGGATTCAGTATTCATTCTCCAGTAAAATGTGTTGAAGTCAGAAGCATTTAGCCCGTGGTGCGATTTTTTTTTTACTCACTCTATGGTGAAAACTTTGAGGGCTTCATTTGTTTGCCTAAAGGCAGGCATCTGTTTCCACTGAGTCACTTCATGGATTTCCACATGAGACAACTGTGGAGGGCGCAAAACCGCCTGGACACCCCCTCCTCCCTGGAGCAGCAGCCAAAGATTAAGCAGGACACCAAGGGCATCTCAAGCGACTCTACATGGGTGCGCCCAACCTCCAGCAGCCGGATTTCCTCTTCTGTAAATGTGTTTGCCTACTCACAGTACTTATGTACAGTTGTCAAACACAGTCCGATGCTCTTAGACTGCTTTGTCGTGCCTAGAGGAAGCACCCATCTGCCAGAAAAATCCTTTTTTTTTTTTTTTCCAAGAGCTGCTCCTCTGTTCTTTCTTTTTCAGAGAGATGCATTCTGAAATGTGCTGTTCAGTAGGTAATTTTAGTTTGGGCTCAGTTCATTCTTAGCTATTCTTTCAAATTGTCTGCAGGGCTGAATGAGCTACGTTTCCAGTGAAACCCAGGTCCTGTTGAAGTCTGTGAGCACTTTGCCACTGACTCCAGAGAAATGAGGACTTAATCCTAGAAAGTGTCTATCTGAACCAAGAAAGGCATGTTTTTCAATTGCTATCACTGTTATCTGGAAAGCCAGTGGACAAATAAAGCTGGTCTCAGAGAGGAATGCTCCACCCCTGGGGCCACAGCAGAAGAGGCACTGAGGTAACTGCTCTTGGAGAAACAAGAAGGAGACTCTACTGAAAATCATATCTGTTTGTTCTCTGACATTTTAAAGAGCAGCTCCAGAAGTGTTACTTGCATTTTATTTAGCACTTCTAGTGCAACAGCAATGAAAACTAACATTACAGGGAGTGTGTGTTCCCACCAGAAAATGTCTTCAACAGCTCATAAAAACCTGGCCATTTATCAGCACTGCAGGAGATATTTATTACCTCTCTACAGCATATGCACTGCTATGATGTAGTTATTGATTTAACAAGTAAACATTGTGGCAAGGTTTTATTTTGGAATTAGCAGCAAGACTGAAATAGAGCCCTTATTATTCTAATAACACTGAGATGTGAGATTCCTGCATATTCCAAAGGCCATATCAGCACCTCCACAAGCATCCTGTTACGGCCATCTCAGCTGCCACACCAAAGTGTGGGCTTTGCGAACTTTAAAAATTATGATATCATACTCACCCCCAGGCAGTTTCACAACACTTTTGTTTTTCTTTCTGCAGGTTTGGACATCAGGCAAGCTCAGGTTATTGTGCTGTCATCGGGTACCAAATGTATAAATGGGGAATACATTAATGACAAAGGGCTTGCGGTCAACGACTGCCATGCAGAAATTGTTGCAAGAAGGGCATTTATTCACTTCCTTTACTCACAGCTGGAGCTACACTTAAGGTAAATGAATTTTGTTGATGCTTAGTGAATGTTATATGGCCTTCAGTGGAACAGATCCATCCTCCAGACATTGGAACTATTTGTTTCTTGATGGTGTTGTTTCTGAGTCTTTGGCTGATGAAGGACCAATATACTGTACAGTACAAAATGAGTGTTAGGTAGTCTGGAGTGTTGGGTCATGAGCTCCTTTACTTCAGCTGATTTTCTTTCAGTAGCTATTAGACATGACTCATAAAGTTTGGTTTTATGAAGCCTGATGATTTTGTACAAATCTTTACGTGCAGGCTTATTAACATCATTCACTAACCATAGACTGGAAGGGGGTCATTCTGCTCTCTGCAGACATTTTTCTGTCTTCCTTGCTGCTGCTGAAATACCTCAAGGAGGTGATTTACTGATCATTAATGCCTTCATTGACTCACTAGAGAACCAGTGAGTGTTAACAGTACAGTAAACTTGGTGCCAAAGTGCAAGATGCTATCACTCATTCCTTCTTTATGATGTTCTAAAATGTTATAGCATGTAGAGTTACTATGGAGGAATTATTGTTCCTGTCTTCAGTCAAACCCACCTTGTTACCATTTAAATGATTAATGGGTCATATACTGCCTGGAAGCTGGTAACCAGCAGGATACCACCAGGGTCTGTCCTGGTACCTCGCTAAAAATTTCCATCAGCAATCTGGAAAAGGCTATGGAGTGCTTGCTCATAAGCTTTGCAAATGACACCAGACTGTGGTGAGACCAGTTGACAAACTTGAGGGGCTGGTCTGCCATTCAGACAGGCTGGGGGAATGGGCCAGCAGGAACTTCAACATGAAATTCAATAAGGATAAACAAGAAGTTCTGCACTGAGAAGGAAAGAATGACCTGCAACAGCACAGTTTGGGGCAACTCTGCTGAACAGAGACGAGGGGCTGGCAGCCACCTGCACATCAGCCAGCAGCATGCCAGGCAGCAAAGAGAGTCAACAGCATGACAGGCTGTATGAAAGCTGAGGGATGTGATTACTCCTCTCCACTCAGCACTCATTAGACCACATCTACAACCAAGGTCAGTTTGGGGTCCCCCAGTACAGGAAAGGCATCTACCATCTGAAACAGGTTCAGCAGAGGCCACCTGCTGAAGGACACGAGCACTTGGCCTGTGTGGAGAGGCTGAGGGAACTGGGCCTGGTCAATGTGGAAACAAGATGGCTGACCCAGCAGAACCTATGGGAGGTCAGCAAAAAGGGGGAAAGGAGGTCTTGACTGTGGTGAAGATGACAAACAACAGGCATGCGATGGAACAAGAGAAGCTCAGGCTGGATATATAAGGACAAACTGTCCACAGGGGAATAGGCACACAGTAGAACAGGGCACCCAGCAGGGTTGTGCAGTCCCATCTTGGAGGTTTTCAGGACGCAACTGGATAAAGCTTTGTGCTACCTAGCTAGAGAGCTGAGACCTCTTTCAGTCTGAATCCTATAAATCCTATGATCCTATGAAATCCAAGCAGAAGTGAAGCTGAGGTGGCATTTATTTTTACAGAAGGAACCAAGGAAGCAAGGAAGGAAAGAAATCAAAAGCCCTTAGCTACAGACCGTTCTTCTGCCTTCCATTCTTCTTGGCATTTTCATGAAATTTTGTCTGAAGGCCATTAACCGTGGTGAAAAAACTCCCTTTGTCTTCAGAAGGTTTGCATCAGGTCACAGACACAAAGACTGTGTTCTTGTGAGCACCTATGATATTTTTGGCTCCAAAGCAATGCTAATAGAAATAGTGGTTATTTTCACTTCAGGCTGGGGTTGAAGACACGAGAGTATATTGAGTAGATGAGCTTGGCTGACAAAGGAGGACAAGAGCCTTGAAGGGTTTAATAAAAAACAATATTCTCTCTATTTCAATCTGAATTGCTTTCAAGTTTACATTAAATTATTATGTTTTCAGCAGTGTAGCAACCCTAGTACTTGCTTTGTGCTACAGTCTCTTGGGAAACAAGTGTTACCACTGTATCTTAAACTATTGTATTGATTCACTTCCCTAACATGTTCAGTCATATTATTATTTTATTTGGATCAATGTTAACAGTCTTTTGTTAAGAGAATCCTCAGCGCAGCACAAGCTTTGTTCACAATAACTTCAAATCACTCCCTGTTCAGCCAAGAGCAGACACCACTGCTTCCCTGACCAGCACATATAATAAAAATCTCAACCAAAAATTGTCAAGTCTAAGCACCTTTGAAAGACAGGGCTGAAGATACTGTCAAATCAGGTTTTGCTTTCTTAAAATCCATGTGGAAGCAAAACTGCGTGTTGTAATATATTTTCCAATTACATTACAGTATCTATTGCTGCATTCAGTTTTAGGCCATCGTCAGGAGCTTTGTCATGAAAGAGAATGGGGGTGTTTAAAATGAAATGAAAAATGCATTTACTGAATATTAAAGTCACATTTCCCCTTTTTTCTCTATAAAAGGAGAGAACTCCCACTGGCAGAGAAGCCACATTGTGCTGCTGCATAGCTAAAGATGAGTTTTTCAGGACATAGAAAGACAGCTTTTTTAGGACAGATATGTTAACTCAGCTCCACTGGGACTCCCTGTATACTAACTCCTCAGGCTTGGGGGAAACACAGACAGGATTTCTGTGTTGTTATGCACTTGCATTAACCTAACCCAAATTCAAGTCCTCTCCTGGAATCTGTTGTACAAAGTGGTATACAAACTGAGACCAGAAAGACAGTTCCCTAACCAAAACCATAATGAAAGCAAAGTACATGTCTCAGCTTAGATTTTCCATCCCTCCCTATGGAACAGAAAAGGTGGCTCTGTGGGACATAGTAAATAGTATTCCCTATTTTGTCATACGTCTTCCCACTGAGCCTATGTGCTCGAATTGATCTCCACAGCTGGATTTAAAACTTCAGGAATTTCCAGTAAAAGACTTATTTTTCAAAGTGATGTTCTCCTTGTAAAGGAACCACTTCTCCAGCATTTACAAATAGTGCCACTAACTTCAGAGAAAACAAAACTTCTGCTTCTCTTAATATAGCCTGGAAGCTTCAAAGAGCAGGGACAAGGAGGCTAGAGAGAGCGAGGGCCAGGATAGAGAATGAATGTCCAGGAGAGATGGATTCACTGAGCTGATTTTAGTTCTTGACACCTTGCTTGAGATGTCTACAAGTTAGTCAACTGTGAACTAGATACCCCAAGGCTCCTCTTATCATCAGTGAAGAGAGATGGGCCTCTCTGGAGTGTGATTCAGCAGACCTATTTAAAGTATCTATTGTAGGCGAGGTGAATTGCCATGTACTGGGGTAATTTTTTTCTACTGCTGTAAAGATAGTACAGGGTGACTGCTTCAGATATTTAAAATGTAGAATAATCCCATCCACAAGACAAAGTTGCAGCAATATGTAAATTACATTTTTTCCTTCTCTTCATATTGCTAAGTGGTAAAGGTGCAGCTTTCCTGAATTTTCTTGTGGAAGATAGCTCCAGAAGGGGAACTTTATCCTCTCTAAGAAGCAAGAGTGACAAACACTTCAAAGGGAAACTCTCTTTCAACAATTCGTTGTCAAGAGCTTGAGTTAAATAAAAGCTAAAAGCACAACTAAAACCTGACAGTTTCTAACCAGTCTGATTAAAACCCCTGCCCCTCCCAGATTTCATTTTTATGACAACCATAATCCTCAAGTTCTCAGGACTTTTACAAAAAAGATGAAAAGTAAGACGCAAGTTTTCTGATGTACAAAAGAAGGATGAGAAAGAACTTTTGAGAAGCTTTTTCTAAAATTCACCATCAAAAAGTACACAAATATCTTAGTCTGATTATCTTGCAATGATGGCAGTAAAATTCATGTTGACTTCAGTGGGATTATTTACATCAACAGGCGAATAGGGAAGAAAAAATAAATCCAAGTCTTCTTTTTTAAAGAAAACTAAAACTAATGGGCTATTCTTCAAATGAATCAGCACTGTAACAGTCTTACCACTGTAGTAGCCCTACTGGTACCAGAGGGTTGATTTTACCAGTAGTTCTTCAAGAGGTTTATATGAAAACCACTCTTGATTTTATACGTAAAAAGTAAGGAACAGTCTTCATCCAGTACAGTCAATTTTTTTTTTCTAGGAAATGCCAGCTATTTGTTGTACATCTACTATTTCTTATTTTTGTCCTACTAGCCTCTCAATGGACACAGCCTTTTTAAGCCTGCTCTTAATTTCTCTAGGATGCTGTGCTCTATGCCAGGCAATGCACATAGCACTAGAAACTCCCCGTACCAACATTTATATACTAAAAATAGCTCCTCTGCTCCTCTTTTAGAGAGTAAGGCCTTGCTTCAGCAAAACACTTCACATAGATTAAACCGTTAGTACATGCTGAAATCTTCTTGAAGTCAGCTCAAAACATATGCATGAATATTAAATAATGAACTTAAGCGCAAGATTAAAATTAGCACTTTCTTAAGCATTTCTCTTGAATGAGCCTCAAATTCTGACTCTGCTGCAGTAATTCACAACAGGCAAAGATTTAGGGACAAATTCTGCTCTTTTAGCCACTGTCCACATGTGGAAGTGACACACTAATGCCACTCACAGAATGAATGACATTGTGGGCTCACTATGGGCTTCTGTCTTCATTGCTTCATGCAGGTGTGCATGGCCGTACAGCGTGGCTTGGCAACGTCCTTCCACCTCAGACTCATTTCCCCGCTCACAAGGGTGAGAAGTGACGTTGCAGAAGTGCCTCTAGTGCTCCACACAGCCCACTTTTACCAGGTCCCCGCATCCCCTGGGGTCTGAAGCCTTGTGGGGTCCCCAAGTCTCCCACAGACAAGAATCCCTGCAAAGCCACTGTAGTAATTACATGCAAAACTCATTTATAACAATATCCTCAGAGTTTTGTTACTAAACCCATTCAGCCACTGCGCAGGGATGAATCTCTCCTTTCAGCTCAACCGTTCAACCCCCAGAAAACCACCCCAGCGGCAGGTCAAGAGCGTATGTGGTACGGAGGAGCTCATCCCCCCTGGAGGAAGAGCCAAGCTGCCTTGCCCTCCAGCTGCCTGTGTTTAGAGCAGCTGTCCATTGCCCAACCCATCAGCCACACTGGCCACAGACCCTTCGAGGTAGGAGGGAGAGAGCAAGGTTAAAAAACAGCCACAGGATGGGTGCCGATTGCTGTGAACTCCTGTAACCCAGCCCAAAACATGACTGCTCCATCCCTACATAGCAACTGTTTCCAAGTCGTAGAAGCTGCCCCCCACACTAATACGGTTTAACATACTAATAGCAGGTGCCAGGACTGCACAGCTTTGTATTCTCCCATCTGATTTTGCAGTGAATTATTTAAAACCAACTGCACTCGCTCTGAAGTCCAAGCAGCAGGACTTACGGGTATTTTATTATTTCAGAGGCTTGCATCAGGGCGATAATATAATTAGTGTGGTTGGGAAATTCCACCGCAGCCTGCAGAAGAAGGAAGGAGCCGGCACGGCTCCGTGCCCCTGGCAGGCAAGGTAATGTGCCTGTAAATTCCTCCTGACAGCAAACGCATCCCGGCATCAAAAAATGACAAAACACCCAAAGCACGGAAGAGTGACAGCCAAACAGCTTCAATAGCACAGAGGCTGCTCTGGGAGAAAACAGGCAGAGGCAGCTTGGATGAAATCCAAGGACTTGCTCTGAGGCTGGGTAAAAAGCACCCCTGTTTGCTCTAACGGGAGGCAGAGAGACCAGCAGAAATTGCATCGGTTAATGGTCTGTCC
Organism: Anser cygnoides; assembly: GCF_040182565.1. NCBI lineage: Eukaryota > Metazoa > Chordata > Aves > Anseriformes > Anatidae > Anser > Anser cygnoides. The sequence goes on along the minus strand of NC_089874.1, from coordinate 11,839,003 downwards.
TAGGGTGAATTAAATGGGTAGGACTCTGGCTTTATTAGGAGCCTCTTAGGGAAACCATCACCTGCAAACGCAGTTCTGCTCAGAGACATTCCTACAAAAAGACCCTCGAGTTTTTGAGGGAAGGACCAGGGCATCCGAGGGAAAGAAGTCTTTCATTAGAATTTCACTGATCACATTTTCACCTTCAAAGTGATAATCGTTGCCCAAATGTACATGTCAGAGGCAGCTGTCTGTCAGAGAAATCACCCATGTCTTCACAAATGTAAATCATCTGAGAAACCGCCACAGCATAGCCCTAATGTGAGCTATTGCTGCAAACTGCAGGACGGGGAGGGTTTGGCCTCCCGGGCAGCTGTTGCTAATGGAATATGAGCTCTGTGTCCCCATCTAGCTGCTGAACCACTTCGCAGATAAAAGCTTCATCTTAATAAGTATCTTTTTCATCTCAGCTGAGAAAAGCCTGCAGAAGTCCTGTCTGCGCTTTTCAGGACGGCTTCCGATTTCCAGAAACACCAAGAGACCATGGAGATGCTACTGGCTTAGATGGGGTGCTCATGGGTGGCTCTGGTTGAAAGGGGAGGAAAAGCAGTGCCCAGGGATTGGGAGGGTTGGCAGGGATCAGAAACTCTGGGTGCTTCGTTAGAGAGCTTTTCCAGTGGAGCATAGAAACACACATCTCAGTTATGGTCATGTTAACGGGATTTAAACACATGGCTAGGCACACTGATAAGCAGGTCTGATTTGCCTAAGAAAACTTTACCTTTCTTTATGTGCCAGAACCTCTTTAAAATCAATGTGTTTATGTATCCGTGCTTGTGAGGAAGAGAGCTACCCTTCAAAAATCCACATGCTTTGTCATTAGAATATATTCCAGGTAAGCAAGCCAAAAGCATGTTGACAGTTTTGACCCCCTTCAAACATTTCTTCACTTGGAGAAGCTTATTGCTTTTCTCTTCTTGTCACCAGGCAAAATATATGATGCCAGGTGCTAATAAAAACAAACAAACAGAGGGAGAAAAGCACAGAGAGAGAGCAGAAATGTTTCTGATTTGGCGTGTAACAAATGACCTGGAACCTCTTTTGTGATCATAGCAAACGGCGAGAAGACTGGGAGCGATCAATCTTTGTGCGATTAAAAGAGGGAGGCTACAGGCTGCAGGAGAACATCCTGTTCCATCTGTACGTGAGCACTTCGCCCTGCGGGGACGCACGCCTCAACTCCCCCTATGAAATCACAACCGACTGTAAGAAAAAAATTCTCTCTCATTTTTCCCCTTTGTGTGTTTTTTTGTTTGTTTGTTTGTTTGTTTTAAGACCAAACCTTTCTTTGTTCGTTTGCTTGCAGAAAATGTGTTTTGGTCGACAGCAGGGCTGTGTGGCATGTGTGTGGCGGTGGGGCTGGTGCTCCGTCCTGCATGTTGGGAGGGAAGGTGTAGGGGGAAAATCAGAGCTGGGCAGAACTGGAACTGCTCTGCCTACCTGAGGCTCCATGGCTCTGCTGGGCAATACCCTGGAGCCTGCACTTCATGCTGGGAAATGCAACCCCAGCGTTAAAAAATGCCTTGGGAAGGGTCCTCACGATCAAACAGATTCTTGGCTGGACTAGAGGATCAGGTATCCAGCTGGGGCTGCATGCACTTTTATCAAGGCTTAGGCAGTGTGGATGGGTTGAGGGGCTGTGTTTATGCCAGACCTGAGCTGTCCAAGCTGCAGTGGCTGGAGTGTGAGGTAGATCAATTATATGAGATAAGGCACCTGTAGTGCTGGTCGAAGGTCAGGTTCATTCCAAACACCACCTGCTCTTGCAGCAAACACTGTCAAGACCCTTCTGGGAAGAATCCTTCACAGACCATCCTGCCTGGGTCAGACCAGCTACGTGGTCATTGCGTGGCAGAGGAACTAGATAGAGACCAGCAGGCCAGCCTTGGAGACCCTGGGCCCATATCTGTGATACTTAAACAGGCACATGACATTACAAGGAGCTGTCCTCTAGAGGTGATCCCGCAACTGAGGTAAACAAATCAGACCTTGAGGTAATGTGGATGCCACCAAGAGACCTGCAGAGCTTGTTGGCCGTGAAGGGACAACCGATCTTCTCCACACGTCCCAGTGATCTCATGATGTCAGCCCCCCACAGACGTGCACATCGCTGTCATTGCCCCACCAGCGAGGAGGCATGTCCCTGCTGCAAACCCACGGCACCACCTTTACCTCTGCCTGGCCTCAGGGCCTGGTCCCACCAAGGGACAGTGGACTCATGAGATCTGTGTCTTGTTATCACAAGTCTCTGTCACTCCATGATCTAGTGCATGCTGCACGAGGTGCACACTTATTGCTGTCCCTAGGCACTGTTTCCAATACTTGCATTTTACAGTGGCATAATGCTCATAGTCCTCATTGCTAAATGTACATATAATGAGAAACAGTCCTTGCCCTGACTACCTTGAATGTGAAGCAGGCAAGACAGAAGAACGGATGGAGGGGAAAGCGTAGACACAGGAATGTAAAATTAATCATCCAAGGTCACACAATGACCTAACTTCCTCACAGGCAAATTCATCAGATGGTGGTTTCGTTCCCGGTTCTTATTTGTATGAGTTATTTATTAACGATTAAGTATTATTCTCCTCAGACTGGAATCTTTTTGTCATGTGTGAAACGGCAGCTTGCTGGGGCGAGAAAAGAGAATGCACCTATTCAGAAAGAAAATACTCTTCCTTTCCAGACATGATTTCTACATTCTATCAGCAGGGCATATAAAATAAAGAAAAGCAAGGAAATTTTTAAAAGGCAAGCAGCAAATAGACAAATTCATGGTGAGGTAGCAAAATGAGGATACACAGGCACCACCTTATAAATAAAACTGAAAACAAAAGCAAGTACCTATGAATACCAAAAATGAGAGGCGATTTTGGCCTCGCACTTTTTGTGCATATTAAAAGATATCAGAAAAGATTTATTTTTGGTTAAATGCCCTCATGTTTTCCAGAAGGCAGGCTTCCTGGGGCTCTCCATTCTCAACACCAGAATCGGAAGCACCGAAATTAGTTATTATTTTTAAAATGAGGTCCATTCTCGAGAACGATCGCAGACTATCCGGGACTGGATGCAGCTCTCGCATGCACAAGGAAGCAGGCACTTCAGGCCCCGCTTGGCTCATGGACTGCCTCAACAAACATATAAATCTGCCAGCTAATGAGGGAATGCTTCTTTAGATAACGGCGTGCAGGAAGCTGCATTAGAGATATAGTTTCATGCAACACCTGGCATTCACAGGGTGAGCTTGTAGGGGCCACAAAAATACTTTTCATGATGGTTATTATACCAGTTGTTGCCCTGATGCAGAAGCTGAGGCACAAAGGGCTGTGTGGCTTACCAAAGGTTACAGAGTGATTCAATAACAGGACTTGAAGGGGCACCACATCTGGTTTGTATTTCACTGCTATAAGCAGCTCCCTCTACCTTTGTCCCATGCTCTTAAGAGAATTTAGCTCTGTATAAAAAGCAATGTTGCCAAAAGCTGTCCTTCAGTGAGATAAGCATTTCCTTTTAGCTCACATTATCCCAGAGACATCTGGAAAGATAAGTATTTTATAATGTTTATCATTCAGATCTTCTCTCTCTCTCCCTCTCTCCGTCTCTTTTTTAACTACAGAAATAACCTTTCTTTCATCCAGTAATGACAAGGAACTCCAGATGAATGCTGTTTCGTTTCTTAAACAACAAAGAGGCTTCTCCTAGAGCTAGCACAAGCCATCAAACGTTACTGATTATTCTCTAAAGATGCATTAACATTTAAAAACAGTGTCTCGCCATGTGGTTTCTGTTTTTGCAAAGGAGTATGATAAGCCTTTATCAATATAGGGAGTGAGTAAAATCCACTTCTCAAATCTCCTTCCAAAAATTTCCTATTATCCACCGTGTCTTCCCAGCACCCTCAGGGAGGCCTCACATTTTCTTCTTATGCGCTTTGTTCTGGTAAGGGAGGAGATAAGCTAACATGCACTTGAAACCTAGTTTATTTCTTGCTGGATAGTGCTGGGTACCAAGTCAGTGGCATGTGTGAAAATCTGACCTTACCATGGTTCCTGGGAATGGCTGCAATGCAGAGCAGGAGAGGTCAGGGAGTCCACACCCATGCTAGCTTCACTCAGAAAAATAAGAGATTAGGGCCAAAGAGAGCAAATCGTGCATTGATTTGCAATGATGCCCTTCATGGGTCTGAGGGGAGCCAACTTGTTTGTTGATGTATCCCAAGCCAGCTCTAACAGAGGCAAAATCCAGCTGGTACAGGGCTGCTGTGAGCATGGAGTGAAGTTTTCTAACTCTTTTTGCTGGCTGTAGGTCACGCAGCTGGAAGAGTTTCTGAGGGGATTCAAGAAAATTTGAAGCTTTGGAAGAGGCTGGTACAATCCAAGAGTAGGGGAGGAGGCTCAGAGGAGAGGTGCAGGGGCGGGAGAGAGCAGGGGGAGAGACCAGCCAGGTTCGATGGTATCGCAGGAATAGAGAGGCTGGGAAATACCAGAGGGGTTTCAGGCTGTTGTGAGAGTTTGTATGGATTTATCCTGGCTCCTTCTCCTCAGCCAGTCTCCATCCCAAGACTCTCTTCCCTTCCTCATTTTCCAACCACAAGGCTGTAGCCCAGCTATATCATGAAGCAGCAAGTTCTCAGTGCCCTCACCGCTCTCTAATTACTCCTTCACACACATCTGCCCTGCTTCAGTTCGGTGCTCTAGGTCAGCTCGTCTCCTTCTCCAGTACTTTTTTCTTTTGTGTACATCTGAGCAAGGTATGCCTGTATTTCTGCCTTCTGCCAGCAGTACCGCAGCACAAAGTTAACATTGATTTCCTGGAGGTTTGAAGGAGGCTGGTATTTCCCATTACATATCACACACTCCATCTCCTGAGCTGGAGCTGCAGCCATGGGGACAGCTAGCCCTACAGTAACTGTTGCATATTTTACACCTTTTCCTGAATCTAGGGCAAACCATAGAACAATCAAGCCCTTGATTTGCTGAAGTACCTTTCCAGCTAATTTAGGGCTTCTTGACTCGCTGGCTTCTTTTTTTTATTATTTAAGAACCTCTTGAAAAGCAAAATGAATTGCTTAAAAATTGAGCTAATAAATCCTCCACTTCCCCACTACTCCTTCCCTGGCAGGATTTTACCTCTTTGTCCATCTTTCTCCTCGAGATGCACTCTCTTTTTTTTTCACTACATGGACTGCGAAAGAGACAAACAGAATCTGCCCCAGGGCTTGTCTCCATTCTTGTCCCCTGGGCTGCTTTTCTATCTCTTGCTAACATGCTGTATTGCCTTGTACCATTGACTCCTTGATAGCCCAGCTCCCACTTTATCCCACGCTCCCTTTAGGTCTGAAACACACCATTGCGTCTGCTCCACATGGGGTCTTCCTCCTGCTTGTCTATTAACCTACAGCTGTGCTGAAGCTCTCATGCACACACATTCAGCAGCGCTCTCATCTAAACAGGATCCACTTGCGACCACGTGAGCTGGATCATTGCCTTAGTAGGTGATGTGTTGGGGAGAAGATGTGCACTGGAGTTTTCCCAGAAGCTGGGGAGCTGAGGAGTACCCTGAAAGACAAGTTTGCCCTCTCTAATTCAAGCATGCTTTCCCTGTACAAACCTGTGCTTTCCGTGCTTGTGGCTCTGGCTTCTGGATTTTACATCCCATGCTCAGACAAGATGGTCTCTGTTAACCCCTAGAGATGGGGTTGCCTTGAAGGGTTGCTCTGCTCACACCAGAGAATCAGCCCTGTGTTCAGATGGGGCTGACCCAGACTGCAGCAGCATAAGATACCCAAACCAGATTATCTGAAAGTCCTGTCCTGGGCAAAGTGGCTGAAGAGGGCCAGATTCAAACAGAAGCTAAGGAACCTGTCCATCTGCAAGAGAGGGACATAAATGACCTGCAGCTGTCAGGAGACTCTCAGCCCCATAGCTCTGCATTCAGGGTCCTGCAGGCAGGTAGCAGGGTGCAAATACAGTGAAGATGTTTATGACAGACACCTCCTGGGCTAGAATCACACCCAACTGCATTGGTTTGGGGGGACGTTACTGAAAGTGCAAGGGGAGAAATCTCTGCCTTCCTTCTGCCAGTCCCACATTTTGTTTAAATGGAAAAAAATCTGTTCTTGTGAGTAGATACTGAGGAGGAAAAGGCATTTCAAGAACCATCTAAACAACTCAGTGACCTGAACAGAAATCAAGTATCTGTAGCTATCACAGGTTCTAACAGATTGATATATACCCCTGTTAGGAAAATCAGGAGTAGCTATCTGTCATCACTGGGGCCTGGACACTATTTATTTCCATTGTACAAGTTCTCCCAGGTATCATTTTGTTCCATTGTGACTGCTGGCCTGCTGCAGCTTGGGAATCTACTGTGGAAATTCGTAGTTATTCAGTGCGTGAAGCAGCTTCCTCCTAGGTTGTAAAGTTGATTTTACGCTGATGAATGACCTGTCTGTGGAACTGGGATGAAGGTGCATTATTTTCCTATTTTTCATATGACTGAGCAGAATAATACCTTGGGGGACCTCAGGAAAAAAAAAATTATCATAGAGAACCATGCCCAGAAGTAACATGAATGAAAAAAAAAAAAATTGCACACAGCACTGTAGGCTGTAACACTGAACACTGCCTCAAGAGAAATAATCCCAGCACTGGATGAATTTTTGTAGTCAGCCCAGATTGCTTTGTCATTTACAGGATACTGCAGAAATGGCAGACACAGCATGAGGCTGTTGAATTGTTTCAGGGGCTCGGGAACTGGTTAGTAAAGAAGTTGAGGTGAAATTCTCCTTTCGCTTCATTAGGGCTAGATTGGGATGGTCCAAACAGTTTGGGTTTGGGGTCTGAGCACAGCACCATTTGTCAGCCTCCTATGAGATCAAGTCCTATTGAAGCAATGGCCCCTTCCTGCACACCACCAGCACAGCCTCAATTTGCCAAAATAAGCACAGAGGAAATGCAAAGACTTTCTACAGGTAGCTAGAAGCTGGCCTGCTGAGGAACTTATGTCCCTGCTCAGGTCTGGGAGCAACCCATCAGCTTTAAATGCGATTGCCCTTTTCTCTAACTCGGTCCTCCCACACTGTTGAAATGCTGTTCCAGAGCGTGGCTGTTTTCATTCAGGTTAACTACATATGGAGAGTGTAGACTCAGCACACTCACCTCTGGCTAGTGCTCTCCAGCACGTGCACGTCACTCGTGGTGTGGAGGTGGTGCTGCTTGGAGCCAGCTCAAGGATTTCTCCCCGACATCCAGCATAAGTTTGTTCTGGGACCGTGAGGAAAACTTCTGGAAAAGGTGGGCAAAGGGATTTGAGGAGAAGGCAGCGTGGTGGCGAGGGAGCAGTGGGACCCTGGACAGGAGGGCCATGGTGAGGATGGGAAGCCTGAGGGGGTTGGTAATGGCCAGCTTTGCTGGCTGGTGGGTGACAGACAGCAAGATCAGGCCTGCGAGGAGTGGGGAGGGCTCTACAGAGCTTTGGGATGAGCTGAGCTCCTCTTCCTCTTCCAACACATGCCACCCACCCCACACGAGGCCTGCGGGCAGTGCTGTGATTCACCTCCAGTGCTGCAAGAAGCTCTTCCTCCCCCAGCATCTGACTGCTGAAAATCCCATCGGTTTTGGTAATCCGAAGGACATGTCTGTTGTCCTAAAGAGCCTGCCGTACTGGTTGTTTTGCCAGTGCCTAAATTCGTCTCTAATCCCTGAACCTAGCAGGGAAACAAGTGATCCCGTGGCTTAGAAAGGCTGAGGACAGAGTGAGGTGAGGCTGTGAAAGCACAGGTGGGTTTGGTGTTGGTGTTATCATGCCCAGAATGGGCCTTTGAAAGAGGTTTTGCTACACTGGAAAAAGATTTTGGTACCAATTAATCATCTTTTCAAAGTTTGCTGTTGCTTCGTATTTTATTATTAATCTCTGTCAGGCCAGGTAGTTAGGCATTTTAGTGATGTTTTGCTAAAGCTGACAGGAGAATAACGACTATGTGGACAACTTTCAGGTCTCAAAGTACTGACTGGCTGGAGACGAATCAAAACCTTCTGGGCAAATTTTTGAAGTAAAGTAACTGTGTGAAAATGGGATCTCATCCCTTATTTTTCATGTCTCCTGGTTATCAGCAGACTAGCCAGAGGTAGGAAAAAAAAAAAAAAAAAAAACCACCACTTTCTTCCATGCCTAGTTCAGGGTGGGTTTTTCATTCAAGAGCACTTAGGCTCAAAGAGAAACTTGAAGCTGTATCTCCCAAGTCCTAGATCAGGGCTCCAGTAAAATGACACTCAGCTGAGCTAGCAGGTCTCCTCTTTTCAGTTTCTGTTATAAAACTTTGTCAAAACTGATACATTATGAGAAAACTCTTTGGCTTTGACAATGCATTGAAAATATCCCAATTTACTCTCCTTGTAATATTCTTGGCTGCTTTGGCTTATTTGGGTTCTGTTGTTTCAGGGGGAGTTTTAAAGTAGAAAAAAAGATTTTGTAGAAGGATATGTCTGTGTAGTGTGTGTCTATCTTGGAAAAGAGAAAGAAGAGGCTGGAAACTATGGAGAGCTCAAAGCCAGCATTGGGCACAGCATTGAAAAGCTTTCATGTAAAGCAAAATGTGTTTGTTAGGATTCGGGAAAACAGGTTTCCACAGCTATAATCAGATCCTAATTTTAACAGAATGTTTGAATCACCAAAGAGAATTGCACTGTATTTATTGATTTTTCTTTTGTTGTTGGGTTTTGCTGCTGTGTAAAACATTGCATTCGGACGCAATGTTCAGATGTCATAAAAAGGCTACGTTACTCAGCAAAAGGTCATGGCTGAGAGGCTTTCAGAATAACAGTAGAAATTTTCACCCAGACAAGCTGCTTATCCCAGAATTTGTCCATGGTTCCAAGGTTCTCTGAGATTTCTGCAGAATGGCCCAAAAGACCACATGTTCCAGGACACTGCTGCTCCAGTTCCACCCCCAACATCCAACAGCCCGCTGGAGTTTGGAGACTGAGATACACATCTAACCGTGGCATGTATTTTGGGTAGAAAAGATCAAACTGTAACTGGAAGAAATTCCTGTGGTAAAAAGTGCACCCACTCAGATCTAATTCGGTCCAATTTACTCTTCCACTGAGAAGGAGCCACAGGTAAAGTTCATGAGCTGAGTTTTATAAAGCTTGTCAGGCACCTCCAGGTCCAGCTGAGATCTGTAGGGCTTTTCAAAGTCCTTAGACTCCTGGGGAGTTTCCTGGAGTCTTCTGAAGAGAGAAATCTGGAGACAGCTATGTAAGAGTGACAAACACAACTAAATCTTAACTATGACACTGCTGCTACTTCTCCAGCTAGCCTTGAGCTCACTTTACTCTGGCTATTTCTATTTCCATACCCGTAAAATGGCAATAAAAGGTATCCAGCTGTCACAGCTTTGAGGAAGGGTAATTAATGCACAGATTAGGTATTAAAGTGGAAAGCACTATATATTTTAAAGACTATTATATTCAGAATATTCATTATTCAGGATAATTTAGCAATTGCAATTCATAGATTTTTAAGACCATCTTCTGATGATCTAGCCTGGATTAGTCCACCCAGAGACCATAGGACTTCACTCAGTAATTGTCATCTGCAGCTCCAGAAGCTGAAGCTGAGCTGAGTAAGTCCAGTGATGCAGCAGGAACCACAGCCTCTCTAGGCTCATACCAACCTCGGAGGGGCTGAAGCTGATCTTAACGCAGAAATATTATTGACAGATTTCTGTTGTTTCTGTCTCCTGGGCTTCATTTTCTATTTTCATATTTTGCTGGCTTCTTTCATAACATTTTTTTTCCCAAATCACTCTTGAAGATTCCAATTTCCAAACAACAACAAAAACCCCAAACTCACATGAATAACAGCATGTTTCTTTGATAAAGAAAAGAGGGTTATGATGAGTAGTACGTTGCCTCTGTTTGTGTAAACTTTTTGATTAAAACATGGCAGGGGAGAAAATTGTCACCAAATGGGCAATTCCAGGAATGTTGACAATTTTTCACAGAAAGCACATTTAAAAGATAAAGCCCAGCTTTAAGAGAAAACCTTTTTTCATTTTCTTTGAAAACAGGCAGAAGATATGATGATGCATAGCTGATGACATAGGTAACCCATTGGTCTCCAGCTGATGGCACACCACCAAGTCTCTTGCTGTCCCCATGCATCTCGCACTGCTGCCCTGGCTTTGCTCAGATGCTAACCTATGCACCAGCAGTCCATACTACCAAAGATTCAGCTGATCATTGCTGAGTCCAGCTAATTTGCCTCTGTGGCTGGAGATGAGGCTAAAGAAGTTTTCAGAGGCAGAAGTTTTCTCCATCATGGAGTTTCACAAAGCCGACACAGCCTTTTGCCAGGTCTCCAAACTTTTCTCTTCAGGGGCCTCTATACTTCCAAAGCAACGACACTGCACATCTAATTTTAGATGAGAGGAGCAATTAGTAATTAAAAATAATAATCCTGAAGTGTTTGAGTTGTACTTTCCTTGATTGCCACATGCACAGAATCTTAATTCCACTTACAGATCCTGTGCTTTTGTCTTTAACATACTAATGCATTTCTCCTCCAGAGCAGGCTGGAGTCTCCAGCCTGGATTTGTGTGTGGCGTGAAGGATCTCCCTGACCCAGGACTGCTCATTCCTCCTTGCCTGTAAAAGTTATTTATAGCTTTCAGAGAAAAGTGGGCATGATTTTGTTGTCAACAAATTGTTTTAAAGAGAATTTTAATTAGTTACTCATATTTTGATCCCAGGGGTTCCTCAAAGACATTATGGAGAACTTGTTTGCAAGGTACATACTTTGATGTATTTCTGTGGTTCGTTGGTTTGTTAGGTTTTTTTGTCCCAAGGGGTTAAAGCTTGATGAGGAACCAGGGCTCACTTAGAAGTTAGTCCAACACCAAAACAGGTTTCTTGTGTTAGAGTGCTGTTTCCCGTGCTAGCAGTTAGTTTCATAAAGGTAGCCAACACTTCCCCCTAGGATGAGCATGCAACGCATTTCATATTGTTCTACAAAAATAATAAAAAGTCTTTATAAAAGTTCTATGTCACCTGAAGAGGTGAAATTTTACCCTTCATTGATCATATATGGAGGCGTTTTGATGGTCTAAAATGAAGAATTTTCATTAAAACACAGTGGTGAGCTTTGCTATGATGGGGTAGCATTCTTACACCCTTCCTTCATTTACCAACTCTAACACCACTGCTTAAACCTAAAATACTAATTTAATTGACATGTACTTAAACCAGAAAAGGACAAATAATGCAGTCATTTCCTTTCTATTCAACTGAAAAACTTCACATTTTTCTCATCATCAATGAGATGGATTAAATGCCACATATTGGTGCATTATGAATGGGCAGATTCCCTTCGCTTTCTTATCTGTACGTTATCTGTACGTCACTTGAAACTATTGACAGATGAGAAATTATGGAAGAAGTAGAAATATTCATGAATGTTATCTGAGGATTAATGATGAGGAGAAAGAATAACATCCTAAAGGCAGCACCTTTCATCAGGCCATGGGGTACCTGACTGCTTTTCAAAGCCAGGACTTCAGCAAGAAAAGACTCATAGAGGAGGGAAAGGGTAAAGAAGTTCAATTTCAACTTTTAATTTCAGTTCCACAGATCACAGGTGTTCTTGGATAAACTATGTGTTCAGCACTTACACTTGCGTATCTGGCTTAATGACATGGTCCAAAACCAAGATGTGAACTGAGCTCTGGCACATGGTAGGCGCTGCATGGCTCTGGCAGTGGGCAGAAGAGCTCCCTGGAGATGTAAGAGGCCTCCTGGCCTGCATTTAAAAAGCATGTCTGGACTTTAAGGGATTCACCTCCACATACATTTGACTGGTGTAAGCCAGGTGCGTGTTCCCAGGTGGAAGGATGCATCACTGCACTTGGCACGGAGGGAACTCTGCAGACCCTCAGACGAGACCTTTGCCTTTACCTGCCTGGCTATGGGTGCGATGAATCCCACAACTCAACACAGCCCTTTGTGAGGGGCCCCGTTCTTTTTTCCTAAACTCAGTCTCCTTTCAGAATATCCCTAAAGTTTCTTGCTTCCAAAAGCTGGGCCATCTCACCTTAGCCTTGCTCTCTGTCGGTTGCTAAAGCACAACGCGGCAGAGATTTATCTGGGCAGCCGCCTACCAGCAAAGCAGACGTGTCCAAGGCTCTCAGAATGCTGCGATGCTCACTGCAACACTTCCAGAGACTGCAATGGTGTTCATTTATCCAGCAACTGCTTGAGGAATGGGCATCTCTAACAACCATCAAAGTACAAAGGCAGTCAGATGTTAACACCTCTTTTTCCACCCCTTTGTTTCAAACCACTTTAAGGAAGCTTTATAAACTATGCTGATGAATGGAAGGTCCGGCACTGAGCGAAAAAAAATGCAAGATATGCTGCTTTATTTCTTCCTTCATGAGGAGAGAACAGCCTCCACTGAAGCAGGGAAATAGAAAATGAACCTCGGAGGCAGTCAAGCAAAATTTCAGACAGAGCCTTACTCATGTGATTCTGTTTAATCACCGTCCATTTCCTCTTCACTCTTCAACTAAATAATAAATAGAGAGTGGCTTTTTCATTACCATTTAAGCCAGAACTGGTCCTGGAGAAAATGTGAAAATAAGGGTCGAGCCTTGAAATCAGTGGATTTCAAGATGCTATTTTGAATACAAGCCACCTGTGTAAATTTATAATCCAATAATTAATAATCCAGCACCTTTTTATCTTAGAAACTCTCAGGAGTAATTTCCACATCTGAGCACAGCACACATCATAAATCCACTCCAAATGATTTTTAAATTTGTCCTTTCCAATTCCGGTTTGAATTGACATTTTGTTCTGGTTGAAGTGGCATCCTCAGACGCCTTCTCCCCTGCAATTAGCTGAGATTAAGCAGTTGGAGGAGCAGCACAGCAAAGATCAGAAATGCTCGTAGTCACTGACGCTTTGATCATGCTGAACAGCAGAACAGCAGTAGGCTGTAGTTTGTGACTTTGTTACATAAATAAATATATTTCTGAGGCTGCTTTAAAATGGTCCGTAGCAGACTGTGCCAGCAAGCAGACTGCATTTCTTACTGCCAGCAAGCAGCTCGTGTGCTGGAGTCTGTCTGCAGCTCCAGTGCAAAACACGAGACATCTTTTTCTTTCTTCAATATTTGTATCTTCCTGCACTATTTGATGACATTAAAAAGGAACTAGGTGTGTTGCAAATGCAGATCTGGATTTATTTAATCATTGCCAAGCTGAAAGCATTCAGAGGTCTGGGTTATTAGTATTTTCTGTACATACTACGGCTCTTTTTGGAGCATGGGTGCCGGCTATCCCAGTAATGTGAGCAGCCTGAGACAGGCAGCACAGCAGAGGGTTTTAGTCACACCCTATTCATTGAATTTAATAGCAGTTGAGCAGCTAAAACCCCTTATCGGTGCTGTGGAAGTGCATCCCAGGGTGAGCGTATGCTGGCCTCAGCAGCCTGAATCCTATCAGCTAATGCTGCCTGCTTGGCTGCACCCTGGGCAGGGCAAAGTTTGATACATGGGCTGAGTTAATGTGAGCATTCGGAAAGTGAGATGATCTGTGTAGTCTCACACACACTTCTTAATGCTTTAAAAAAACTTTATTTTCAGTTCCCGGTACTTGCAGGCCGGGTCTGAGATGCTACAGGAGCAACCAGACCTGGAGTACTTTGGCCTTTGTACATCCAGACAAACAAAAATTAGACAAGTATTCCCCTCGAAACTCACAGAAATGTTTAAGATCTTCTGCATTCAGCTTGTTGGCCTATGCTTTAGATTCCTCAAATGCTCAACAGCTGTTTGCAGGGCTTCTGATATTTTTATCCCTGAACTGGCTCTCTCCCTATCTCTGTCAGCACATTGGGGGATGCTTTGCCACACCCTAGATAATATAATATATATATATATAGTGAAATCAAAGTCACATACATAATGGGCTGCTCATCTTGTCATGTGGTCAATAAAATTCCCTAGCAGCTGCATGGCCCCTTGCACGTACGCAAAGCATATGGGGAACCAGTTGAAACAGAGTGGTCAAGGAGACCAGTGCTTGTACAGGACAGGTTCAGAGCAGGAGCTGAAAAAGTGAGGGGAACGTAGAAAGAGGTCAGAAATGGGGAGAGAGACCCAGCTAGAGAAAATATTCTTAAAAAAAAAAAAAAAAAGATGGGGAAAGAAACACTAACAAATCATTTTGTCCTAGGGGATTTCCTGCAGGTGGACTCCTGTGGTAGATCTTTATTGAAAGAATAACATCTGGCTTTCATAAATAGCTTTTGAGCAGTACCTTTAAATGAATTTGCAGAACAAGGAGGCATCATTATCTTCATTTTACCTGCGGGAAAGCTTAGGAAAAGAGAACCAATTTACTTAAAGTAAAACTTTCTTCCAGCCGGAACAGCAATAGCCTCTTGAGTCACTCTTCACTGCTCCCTTGGCAGAGGTCTGGCTCTGCCATACCTCCAGATCTCGGTGTGATCAGACTGAGGCATAGTGGCTTTGCTGTACATTTCCTCTGTTGCACAGCTAGACACATTTGTTAGGCAGAAGTGATCACTTTCTCCTTTTGTTGTCCAAATTTCATGCTTCCTTCCCCATCCCTCTGTTGTTTAATAATAAAACATGCTGCTCATCACTGCTCAGAAGCATTTAAAAAAGTTTCCTGCAGAGACGCCAGAAGAATATGGACCGGTTCCCAGACAGCTAATCCCATACACAGAGCATCCTCTGAACAACGCTGCAGGAGGGACCCCAGGCAGGAGAGCTGTACCTATGGGCAGCGCACACAGCCATGGGGATGGTTTCCCTACAGAGCTGGCACAACCCAACTTGAGGGCAGAGGGATCTGAGACGTCTCCGAGAGGCTGAGATTTTTCTTTTTCTTTTTTTTTTTTTGACCAAAGTTTGACAGTGCCCACTGTGTCTCCCACCAGCGACACAGCAGGTAGTGGGGATGGAAGTGCAACAGCCAGTCTCCCCCAAAATCAGCTCCCGAAGCAGCAGTTTGCAGCATCTGCAAACTTTTAAGGTATGATGGAGCCTGGTTTTGGGTGGGAATCAGTTTTGGCTGTGGCCACTCAATCCAATCAATACCTGGTCCAGCCAACTGCCCACACGCACATTCCCCACATTGAATTTTAAAAAAGCAGGAAGGGATCCAAGAGGAAATGATCTGCGGGGGCTCAGCCACCGCGTCGGCTGGCAGGTCACAGCTGACTCTGCTGTTCTACATGTGTTTGCTGCTTCCGCTAATCCCAGTGGGCTGAAGTGATTTGTTTTCCCATTCTCTTTTTGTAAGCCATCCATTGGCAGCAGCCAAAGTCAATCAATTGCTTCAACCAGAGCTCGCAGTGCAGGCAGCAGTCCTGCAAGGCAAAGATGAGAAGTGGCAGGAGGGAGAGAGCGGGTGGCTGGGGAGCATCCACGGACCCAACCACTCATGGCCAGAGGTTTGAGCAGTCAACCTGGGACACCCCAGTGTTACTCTATGTGAAGAATGAGGCCAGGCAACCCCATAGCACACTGAGGGCTGAGGAGCATCACTTCCACCAGCAGGAACCTCCTGGTTCAGCTAAGGAGCTGGCCATGGAAAAATACACAGGAGACTTGCAAATATGGTCAAAATCCTCATGCCTGTAGAAGCAGTACTGCTTTCCTGCAAAGCGAAGGCCACCTTGTACCGTCTCTCCTTTTCCTTTGGGCTAAAATGTAAAAGGTCTGTTGCATGGAGAAGGTATTCTTCAGGTGTTCTCCAGCAAAACCCTCTGAGGTAAGACAGTGAGCAGACCCAGAGGATTTCCTTGCTTCTACATTGCTATTCTTTTACAACCAAAACACTCAGGAACAAAGAAGCATGATAAGACACTGAGAGTAATTTCAGTAATAACCTTTTATAAAAAGTAAAAAATTATGGCAAAGTACTTCAGAACTGTCACTATATTTTGCGCTCACTGTATATCTGTGAGACAAGCTCACCGCGGCACAGGACACATGTATTAGCTGCTTGCCCTTCACCACCCCAACAGCAGTCACCTTGTCCTCAAATATGTGATATCGCTGAAGTGACGGATGGCAAAGGCAGAGACCAGTATGGCACAAGGCAGTAGTGTAACTCCCTTTAGGGGAAAAAATCCCTACAGAGGGAATTTAAGCAAACAGTAGTTACCGAGTTCTAATTTTCTTTAGGCCCAGAAGTTAAAACTTCGACTTTTGAGAATTTTCAGTGAAATTTCTTGGTAACAAACCACACCTCAGTTCTGAACTCATTTAGAAAATACCACTGAATGTCACAGCAAGCTATTGGACTGGCCTGGATCAGACATCTGAGCCTCTGGTCACCAAACCAAGACCCTCCAGCCACTGGGAATTCCAAACATTTCCAAACAGCTCAATCCTATAAGATTGAAAGAAAAAGAAAAGAGAAAATAAAAAAAAGAATTGCGTTGTTTCTTTAAAAAGAAAATCATCTCTGTTCTTTTCAAATATGGAAGAGAACATCAGTGTGACCTCAATTTGTGTAATGTCAGTATATATGAAGGGGCTGGAACACAAGTCATGTGAGGAGCGGCTGAGGGACCTGGTGGTAGGGTGATGGTTGAACCAGATGATCTTGGAGGTCTTTTCCAACCTTACTGATTCTATGATTCTATGATATAAAACTTTTGATTTATGTGAAAAGCAAATCATGCTTTTCTCCATTGTACCCCTTTCTTGAGCTATACTTTCACCTAATTTTGCACCCAACTTCAAGGCACTCCACAGGCGATTGCAAATGCAAGCCATGGTATCACCACAGCCTCTTGGTTTCTTTCAAAAGGCATCTAAAAGCATCTAATTATTGCCATTCTTGCCTTTATTTTGTGCAGTGAACAGCAGCAAGCACATAGTGAGAAAATACCGAGGGCACCTCCGAACAAAGATCGAGTCTGGAGAAGGAACCATACCCGTCCGGTGCCACAACGCGGCACAGACGTGGGACGGCGTGCTGCTGGGAGAGCAGCTCATCACCATGTCCTGCACGGACAAAATCGCCAGGTACCGTACCACCAGATGTGCGTGCATCACAAAGCTGTTTGCATGTGGAAATGAAGTTTGATGCCACAAAAAAAACGATGGCTACTGATGGGGGAATAACTCACAGGTGCTGACAAAGCCTGCAGAAACAAAGACTGCCTTTGTATGCAAAGATAGACCCTATAAATAGGATGGAATGTAAATAGGACGTTTTCCCAAATTCTCCATGGGTTGTTAGTTGCTCTTTACAGTGTGACAAAAATATAAACCCTCTTTTCAGCGTTTTCTGCCAGTAGAATTTCAGTGTGCAAATAAAATACATCTTATTGCTCTTACTGGATCATTTACTGCAAAACTTGCAAACCAACCATCATGCAGATAAGCTTACCTCATCTGCACCAATAAAGTGCCCTAAATACTGTTAAGAATATTGCTAATATTTTGAATGTCATTGCTGAGCTCTCTTGTCACAGCCACCTCTGTGGCTTTCCACTCTGTCTTGTAAATATGACATATCTTTATGTAGAATAATTGCCATTTACAAATATTTCATAATTACTCCATGGTGGCACATAAAAATGTCATCGTACATGCCTTTCTCTGTTTAGAGCATTAACTGATAACAAATGATGGTTATCACAAACTGAAAACAAAGCGTGTGCAGTTGGATGCACACTTATACAATCGGTATATACCTCTACATGCGTGTATACTTATGCTCATAATTATGTATATAATGTGTATAGATGCAGCTCTCCATGTAAAATACACTACATTATAGCTATAAAAATGTAAATGTTATGATCAAATTCTCTGCTGGAATATCATTCCTAAGAACTCAGCTAAATTACAGCAGTTGAGAATTTGGCCCAATTATTAAAAGCCAATATAAGCAAAATCTTTTTAAAAAGTGTAAAGCTTTTGTTTAATGTAAATGTATAAATTATTAACTTAGCTTTAACCAGATGACCTGCTAAAGTTCAGTTGGTCTCTAGGCTTAGCAAAGCCTCGCATTTTGGCAGAAAAATGTATGACTGAACCAGCAAATGTAAATACTAACGGGCTCAAAAGACCGAACACAAAATCCACAGTCTGCTAAGTGTAATCGTCACAAATGTCGTGCTTGTATGACAGATAAAGAGCATCTCCTGCTATAATATTTTCATTTATTCATAAAGAGATAACAGAAAACCCAAACTGTTTTCAGTGGATCTCCAGCACTGTTCTTAGATGCAGCTGGGTTTTCCAAATTCAGAATCAAAAAAAAAAAAGTTTGAGAATTGTGAGGACTGAAATATTGCACTCTGTGGTTTTGAATGTCATTAGCCAGTAAATTAAATATCAGCTTTGCAAACAGTATTACATTTGCTGTTGATGTGGGTGCTGACTGTAATACACACTCGCAGAAGCTAGTTTTTCTCCAAGCACATCTGCTAAGCATGTTCAGTGAATCCTTTCCTTGTTGCCACATGTCTAAACAGCATTAATGTCTGTGAAGAAAAAAGAATCTACCACAATGTTTTTCCAGGATAAAAAAAAAATCTTGCAGGTCTCATCTTTGATATTATTATTCCAATATTATATGAATTATTGCAATGTTTATTTTGCACTGTAATTCAACTAGGCGTGGGATTTTCCTAGACAAAAGAAAAAAAAATAGCAATTGTTAATCCCTGTTATGAACAGCAAATATTTACTCTCACCAGGGACAGTTAAAAGCTGTGAGAAAGGAGAGGGAAAAGTAACGTTTGTAGGAACGGTGGTAGTGTTGTGGTGCGACCAGTGCTTCAGAAGTTCTTTTCATGTTGCACCGTGCAAGGAGCTCCAGTAACTAGAAATGGTGGAAACCAGGGAAGAGGGGCCCAAAGGAGGATTTTGAGGAGAAAAATTCAGTTAATACAGTAGAAAGCATGGAGATGACTGGAAAAAAAAAGAAGAAAAAAAAAAACTTTCTAAAAGCTTCTTGAGCAAATGCCCAAGGCTTTCTAGAGATGTCCCCAACCCCAGCTACACTTGCAATTCACAGTTTTCCTTCCTTTTTCCTCTTCTGGTCGCATCGTGAGACTTGGTTCTGTGATTCTATTTCCACCAGCCTCCAAACTTCATATCTTTGTATCGTAACTTCAGTTGGGTTCACAAGTTCTAGTTTGGGAATCACTGTGGTAGTGAAAGCAAAGCACCAATACAGGAAATGTTCACAAAAACATGTCTAGCATGGTAGAAAATAAGCAGTCCCTGCAGGGCAAGCCGCTGGTATGTTGCCAGTGATTTTTGGCTGCTAGAAATTTTATGTAGGGCTTAGCAAAACAAAGACTGGTGAGAAAAGGTTTGGATATGACATATTCAATAAACTTCATCCCAAATTTCAGTTTACCATATTAAATACGATCTATGATCAATCTTTGTCCTTCTTATCCTCCTCACCCGTACAGGGAAGAAGTCAAAGGTTTCACCTCACCTTTGTGTCACCACATATAGAGTATTTTTTTGCCTTCATCTCTGGACATAGAAAGTACAGACGGGAGTGGAGTTTGGTGAACAATGATATTGCTGTGCGAGGGCCCTTTCCCCCCCTCTCTGCCCCAGTGGAGAAATCAGAAGGTGGTTTCCATGCTATTCTTCAGATTCCAAATATTTGCTCTAACACAATGACAGTTGACTCTTCAAAGGTCTGCAGGATGCAGGAATCTAGTTTCACATCATCTGGACTTGTCTAGCAATGAGAAAAAAAAATCTCCAGAGCTGAAATTCATGTTTGTATAACCAAGATTTGACAAAAATCTGACTTGTATACTTTGGATTTTATTGCTTGTAAAAGCCCCTCAGGAGCACTGGGCTATTAGAGAATGTTTCCTCTTGAGAACCTAACCAGCTGCTAAAATATACATCATTTTGCATTATTTGCAAAGGACATTGCTATCAGAATATCAAAGATCTAAGAATAGAGAGAGTTACCCGGAAAAGTGAATAATATTCTATAAATCTTGTATCTAACAATTTATGTTCTTTCCTGCTCAGAGGATAGCCACAAGCAGAGAGTGATTTAATCAGATTTATTTGTTTTTCAAAGGCATTTAGCAATTTTTATTACTATCACCACAAATTTGAGAGAATTTGATGCTTGGTATGCATTATTTGGGTACTGTGGCTGTGTTGAGATTGCAGGATAAACAGCCTGGTATTATACCTATTCCCTTACTGAATTAAAGCACAGACACTTCTAGCATGAATACTCATGTTATTTGGCTCAGGCAGAGAATTACGAGGTGAAATTCTGCAACTGCATTATAGAGGAGGTCAGACTAGATCTTGGTGGTTCCTTCTGGCTTTAAAATCCTATGCATTTATATGTGCAAATTTAAAGTTTGGGCTCTGTGAATCCCCAGATAACCCACCCTGAATGACAGAGTGTTAGCTTTTACACTCAGAACTTTTGTGAGTCTCACAGTGCAGCTAAAGTCAGTTCAGCCTTTTTGTGCCACAGATTTTAGGATTAAACCATGTTCTTTAGACCCGAAATTCATTAGTTACACTAACACCTAGGATTTTGACTTTCTTTTCTCTCTAATGTAATGTACACTGTGAAAAAGAGCAGTATCATGAGCTAAATAATTCTGAAAAAGATCGACTGTTTGGGGAAAAATGTGAGTAATTTAACATTTTCTTGATGGTAATCAGAAGTTATATTATGGATTTTATATCAGCAAAGACATCGTAGGTCAACATCACAGCCCTAAAAAAGCTTAGTTTTTCTTTTTTCATGGAACCAAACCATTCATACAATGGACTAGACTAAAATTCTGTTCCTCTTGCTTTCTCACACCAAGGCTGGACATGGAATCAGCTCGTATTAGAAGGTCAGTGCAAAGTTAATGCTTCTGCTGGTGGAAGTCTCCACATTTGCTGTCCAGGAACAGACAGATGTTTGATGGAAAACTTACAAGCACACACACTAAAGCACATGCAGTTAGATAAAGGATGTGTCTAGAGTTTCGCTCCTCTTCAAAGATTCAGGTGCAGTGATCAATCTTTAGGAAAGCCCAGCACTAAATTCTCACCTTGGACCCTCGTAAATGTTCAGAACAGCAAGGTCTGAAAGGCACTCAGGCTCCTACTGGCCATGGGGGTGAGCTTTGCAGCATTCCCTTGGTGCCCTGGGGCTTGGGGACGAAGGCTGTCTGTGTCCCTTTCGGTGACACAGTCCCCAGCTGCACAAAGACATCCCAGAGCCTCCACTCTCCCCTGCACAACTCTGCTGGCTTCCCACGACACACCAAGCATATACATGCACTCCAGATTTGCAGGTGATAATTCGCACAAGCAAATACATACATATATAAAACAAGAAGTTCCAAATGTCTCTACTTCTTTTTCTTAAAGTAGAAGAAATATACTGAAAAAAAATATTAAAGAATGGTATATTTCTTTTACTGAAGTCCATCATCCTGTGGTTAGATTTATAGAGGAAAGACAGAGTCTGCCACAGAGTCCAGAAACTTCCTTCCTTTCCATGAGCTTTGTCTTCTGACTCATGGAAACTCTGTCTGAGCTTCAGGCCAAGCTCCTTCCACCATGACTCAAGCCCTAGTCCCACCATGCCCCTGGTTTGCCAACACGTACTGTCTGTCCTTCCTCCTGTATGGTTTCTTGCTCTGCACTCTGAGCTCATCAGACTTACACATCTCATCACTAGCACCTGGCTCCTTCATCTTCCATGCAGATAAAGTGAAGAAATTATTTCTCCCATCATCAGCCAACCCATAATAGCAGGGCATTCCTCCCTGAATAGCTGCACAGAAAGGTTTAATGATGACCATTGCCCATGGTTTGGTAGAGAAGTACAATAGCTCCGGGAGTGCAAGGAGGAGGCCACCATGACACAGCAGCCTCATAGCATAAACCAGTGTTCCCAGGTCATTCATCATTACCATACAAATGTGTGCAAATTTGAGGATCTAAATCCAACTGGTCAGTGCTAAGGTTAACTTAAAAAATTGGTTCTCGTCTGGGTGTCCCTTTGGAGGCTGAGTTGTGCAGTGCACTGCTCTTCCCCAAGAACCTCTTCCTTGATACACCTCAGCAACTGGACTGGAGATCTTAAGCTGACCTAGGTGATGTATTTACTCTGGAGAGGTGCCAGCTCTCCGTGCATCCAACTTGCATCTAATAGTGTATGAACATGCCAGTAAATGCAAGAGACGAGGCGCTTGTCCTCTTCCAGAAGTTGGCCTCTGCCAACTGCCAATCCGCAGCTGCCCTTGCAGGGTGCAGGCTTGAAGAACGTGTTTACACAGGATTTGAGGGAAACAGTCCTCACAAACATTGTCTTTATACAGCAAATAAAAGCCAGAATTTGGCGTGTATCTTGTAAGCTCTGGCCTTAAAATTGTTTTCTTACTACAGCTTCTTAAAAGGTCACCTTTAAAAGACTGTGTATTTTCTTGCTACCAGGTTAATGGTCATCAGCTTCCTTGTACTTCACAGAAACAGTGGCATTAAGCCTGGAGGTTAAATAAGACCTAGAACATCTAAATTATGCCTCCCCTATAAAATGTCACAAACAGTAACAAAGGACCTCCAAACTTGGCATTACGGCCCTGACAGTCTATTCCTGTCCCATGGATAAGGTTTGTAGTTTACATTGTAAGCTAGAGGAATCTTTTTTGAGAATATCTTCGGAGTATTGCAAGGTAATGCGGTCTTAAAGCACTGTTTCAGGATTTAGCAGTGGGAATCTGAAGAGCACTTTACAAGATGATTTGGGCACATTAAACTATATTTAAATGTAGCGTATAAAAATGCAAGACTAAAAGTCAGTGTTAGAAACTGGCATTCTTAGATCTATTTTAGCGTTAGCCCGTCGACCAGAGCCATTGTTAACAGAAGGCTGAGCCTGACAAGGTAACTGTTAAGAAAAGCTACTTCAAAGGCTGCATATTAATGTAAATGAAAATCAATTAGCACAGCGAGATCTTCAATTAGAGATGATTTGTGCACATGATTTGTAATTCTCCCTCTTAACCCCTTTCTGTGTGACTGAGATTTCAATTTCAATCTTTCACCACGAGGTATATTCCAGAAAACATATATAAACCACCCACTGTTAAAATACAGATCAAAAACTAATGCACTAGTTCCAGTTTCCAAACCAATAATAGCTAAATGGTCATATAAATAGGAACACCACAGGTGTTCTGCTGAGCACAGGCCACCGTGAATAACAATTTATATTGTGTGAAGCATAGCTGGAAATATCGGTAATAGAAACTGTGGTACAGGAGGTTAACAACACGCCAAGTGGGTAAGACTTAAAGCTCTTAATAACGACACAAATAGTGTGTCTTTTATTAAAAGCCTTAACAAAATAAGCTTTGAAATTCATCAGCAGTGCGTTTTAACAGACGAGGTTTCCAAAGGTCCCGAGGAGACACTTCAGCCTCAGCTTCGACGGCAGGTGGACACTGCTCCCCAACACATTGTGAAGCATCGATGCCAATTTCTCCACATCTTAGTTTTGAAGCGATTTGAGGGCAGGCAGGCACCAAAGTTTCTCTTTGAATGATGCCACGTGCTAACCAAGGCTGAAAATATCTTGGGGGCGGCTTGGGGATGTATTTCCCCGAACGCCTCGCCGGTGGTGTTGGTTGGCGAGGAGCGCAGGAGCCGGCTGGGGCTCGGTGGGGCCGGGAGAGCACGGCGTCTCATTAAAGAAAGGCTGCCTTGGTCTGGGATGCCTCCCAGCTCGCCGCTGGCATTTCCATGATTGACAAACAGGCAAAAATATATTGATTTAAGGATTATCTATATTGAAAACCAGACGCTGGATTTTGTCTTTGTAAACAGTGCAGTAATATCTGCTGTTTGAACAAAAGGAAGGGTATTCTTTCCTTCCATTTAAGCACCGAAAGCTCCCATATTTAGGTGAAAAGGGGAGACATTTGTTTTTGTTGATCCTGCTTGCTGAAGATTTTGTTGTGCTTTTTTTTTTTTTCAATGATCTGTGACTAAGGGAGCAGTGGGTTGATTTTCTCTTTAGTGTAAGGGTTATTAAGGAGCACACAGCATATAAGTTATTAGAGAGATGCCTGGCCTTGAAAACAGCCCTTAAAATCTTGCTCAATTAGGAAAATTCAGAATGATACAGCATATTTCTTCATAGTGAGAAAAGTCACTTTGATATATTGAGGACCCAAAATGTAACACTGCATTGCTCTGAATAATAATTTTATTTTGAAAAGCTGCATTTGAAGTGAGCACTTTGTTACAGATGGGAACACAGCTACTTTCATGCACCTAAATTAGGCTATAGAGAAATTGCTCCTTCAGAAATGAACACCCGTATTGATAGCTTCACTGTTGCTCAGAGAACTTTCCTTGTCATCCACCTTAAAAAAAAAAAAAGTTAGGTGCTCAGTTATCAAAGGACCAAGTTTTGTTGTTACAATTCAGTGCAGTATTCGTGTTTGTTGGTCAAGGGATGAACACCACACAGAACAAGAGACCTTCCCCCCAGTATTTGTCAGTTAAGTCTATTCCTTTTGCAAAATGCTGAACTGGCAGCCCGTTAAGGTAGGTCTGTTTATCCACAGACCAGAAACGGAGTAAGTGAACACTTCCCCCATCAGTAACATGCTTTTCCTGTGCTCTGAAGGGCAGGAGCGGCAGTGCAAGGGTCTCGTTTTGCTTGGTCAGCTCAGCACAGGGCACCTCTTTTCCTAGGGCTTGTGCTGGCATGGTGGGACTCGTGCACATGCTCAGGGCTGCTTTCCAGAATGAAGCAACCAGCCAAACACTGAACCTGGGCCAGACTTGCAAGCAAAGCTCCTTCTTTTTTTTCTTTTTTTTTTTTTTTTCTTTTTCTTTCTCCCTCTTCCCTGCATGGTTGCAGCCAAACTAAGGCCATGCCAAACCAGAAAGCCACCAGCCCCACGTCACTTGCCCTCGGTAGCAGTGCCGGTGCCACCCTCATCCTGTTTCCCCCCTGCCATGAAGGTGGACACCAGCCTTGGTGTTGCTCAAGGAAATCCATCAAGACATCCAAGCTGCTTTCCCCTCTGAATCTTGTCTTGTCGATGTTGGCACCTTTTCTGCTTTTTTTTCCCCTTTCTACCGCAGGATGGTATCTGTTTCTAGGACAGCATGGTTTTTACACCACCTTCTCCCCACCAGGCACGACTTGCTCTCGTGCCATGTATGTCCCCTGTTTTATTCAGTCTCACCCCTCCACCCAATCTTATAGCCACTTTTACCTACCACTGCTGATATAGGAGTTTTGTGCCCCCACCCACCCCACCAAACCTTTCTGGGTCTTCTTTCGGGATGGGAATAATGCCACAGACATCAGCAAATCGTGCTGCCTTTCCGCCTTGATTTCCCAGTGTGTATAAAAACGGGGTTTTACCTCCCTTAAGCATTGTGAGAATTAATTAATGTTTATGAAATGCTTTTGACACATAGGGGCTGACCTGATCTTGCTTATACTATGATTTACAATAATGTAATTCCATTGACATCCCAATCCCTTTATATGCTAGGGTGAACATGTTCAGAATTAGGCAGAGAAATATCTCTAAAGAAAAGGCAGGTTCCATGCAAAGAATTTAAATGAAATAATCACTATTACCTTGTAATTTATGATCTGAACACTATTTCCTATTTTGGTAAATAAAGCTCAGATGATTTCTTGTGATGTGCATATCATTAAAATTCCAATATTGTTGAACATATGTTGTTTTTCTGTTTAGCTGTTTTTATTCTCTCCTTCAATCATACTTTTTTTTTTTTTTTAAGGAAATGTCAAATATTAAAAACAACACCAAAATCTCACAAGCTTCCAACTGGACAGAGATATCACTGTCTAATTTATTTACTGTCCTCAGAAGCTCATTTGAGGCATAGTGCTGTTATCTGAACTCAACTCAATTTCTTAAGCTTGCATTATTAATTTTGCATCATGGTAAGATATTTATTCAAAGAGGCAGCTAGTTCTTTCCTTTAAAAGTGATGTTATTTGCAGGAATGACCACACTTTTTTTCTGAAATGAAGTTATGCAAATCTGATCAACTAAAGTAAATGTTTCATAAAATCAATGACTGTTTAAATTGTGGGACTAAATTGTTTGTATATAAATATTACCTTTTATATTCCATTTGAGTTTTATGTAGATGAACACATTACTTTAATGACCTGCATTTACAGAGGGAGACAGGGAGAGTCTGACTCTGAAATCCTCGGCAGCCAGATGGCTGCCTTTTCTTGCATGAGATTAAAAGATGTTTCTCATTCACAGCCCTGCTTCGGAGGCAAATTAATATAGCCAGCTAAATTGCTTGTGTTTTTGGAATAAAATTTAAAGAGAACTTTTTAAAGCAATTGGTGTCACAGGTTCCTAGAGCAGATTGCTCTCCAGGTACAGCATGCTGGTTTTAAACATTCAGTAATTAATGGAAAGTATTCCGTGTTAATTGACTGCTTCAGGAAAGGGAAATATAATGACTCCTTATTAATCATGAAAAGAGACATACAGCACTGAGGCACTGCAATAATTGCACTAACGGTTGAGAAATGTTAATTAATGAAAAGAACAATGATGTAAGAAATTAGCTACATAATGCTTGCTGCTGATGGAGATTGTGCTTTAAACACATTATTTAGCATGGCAGCCACTGGTTGTTGCCTTAAATAGCAGGCACCTCTCACCCTCTACTTCAGTCAGCCACAGAGTTCCAAATGTTGCCGGTGTTTTGGTTTTTAATGAGCCAAAATACACTCTGCAAAACTACATTTTCCGAGGAGTTTTCAGTTTGAACTCCTGAACTCAAAACTATTCAAACAGATTGACAGCATTCAGCTTACATAAAAATATTGTCCAAGGGTAAGAGAGCACATTAGTGTTTGTGTGGTGGGGAACAACTCCTTGTTAGATGGGCTGAGCTGAGCAGGTTTGCTACAGAAGATAACTGCATCACACAACATCTCGTCCTCTTTTTTGTTTTTCTTTTTTTTTTTTTCCAATTTTTAACCAGTCACCTGTCCCCTGAAGAACTCAGAACCCATTCATATATGTGCCTAGCATGATGTAAAAACGTGTAGGAAATTAAAATAAATGACGGTTCTGGCAACTAATCCACTAGTAAGGAACTCAGTCATAAACAGACTGAAGGCCCCAAGGTTTTCACCATCATTTTGTTGCCCCTTTGAGACAGCAGCAAGGTGAGACAGGTTCGTCTCTGGGAACACTTTAGAATGAGTCAAACTGTTGGTTACAAATAAATTGCCTATCAGGAACAGGATTTGTTTTGTATAGAGGTCTTCATATCTGCATGTCCATTTGTGCAAGGAAATGTCAGCCTATGAGGTTCTCAAAAATTATTCAGAAGACCTTTGTGATAATTTTGGCAACCTAAGTCACGTGGCATCTTGCCTGTATGAATAGGGATGGTAGTAATGTAGGACAAAGGGTAGGTAAAGGTAGAATAACAGAAGCACTCATTATAGCTCTACCCTTGCAACTGAAAAAGGGTATGTGCAGAAAATAAATAAATAGATAGATAGATAGATAGATAGGTAGGTAGATAGATAGGTAGATAGATAGGTAGATACATGGATTCTGCTAAAGACATGCCAAATTAACTTTAATCAAACCAAAATGCTTGTATAAAGAATAGTTCTTACCAGGAAGCCTCTGCAATAACAGAAGACAGAAATACGTCCCTTGAGTCAGTGGCATCACAGTAATCTAAAAACATTGTGTGGGGAGAATCAGTCCTACGGGAGTATAATAAACCGTCAGTGCAGTGCTTCATGCGTGATAGGACAAGGACAGGAATGGTTTCACCCTTCATCCCTCCAACCCATGTGTTGGCCTTTGCTGATTTTCCCAGGGCTGCTCTCTTGTGGCCATTCCTCCACCCGTGTGTTTTCTCTCTCCCGAATTTCTTTTCCAGATGGAACATCCTTGGGCTCCAAGGTGCGCTCCTCAGCTCCTTCATCGAACCCATGTACTTGCACAGCATCATTGTGGGAAGCCTCTGTCACACTGGTCACCTTTCCCGGGTAATGAGCCATAGAATAGAAGACATTGGTCAGCTGCCAGCTTCGTACCGGCGCAATCAGCTGCTTCTCAGTGGTAAGCGAACACCTGCCTGCGAGACAAACGAGCCCCTCTCCCACTGCTAATTGCGCAGGTCACTGACAGGAAACTTTACATGTTTGTGAGTAAACGATTAGCCCGTGCCTTCTTTTTTCCTGCTGAGTATGATTGTGTAGAATGAAGAAACATGCTTTTAAATTCAGTGACCATGAAAAAGATCAGTAGTGGATATAAGCTAACTAGGAAACCCGTCAATATACTAAGTGGGAAAAAGGTATTCGTAATAAAAAATAAATAAAAAATAATAAAAAAGAGGAAACGTTCAGTACATTTTAGTTTAAATCTTTCATCCTGCTCTCCCTCACCCAGAGAGGGTACAAAGGTGCAGAGCCAGGAGCTGTCCTCACATCTCTGGACCCATGCATGCAACCCCCCAGCAGTGCCCCTTAGTTGGAGCCCTGCTCCTTCACCAGTCGTACTCAGGGCAAATGGCCATCAGATGGCTGGGGGTTCATGCAGGAGGCCCTGCCTCCTCAGGACACCTCCTGGAGGCATTGCTGCTCCCTGCTGAGCCTGCTGCCGGTTTTGTGAGCAGCTTGGTGGTTCCCAGCTATTTTTTGGGCTTCTTCCATTGCCACCACTTCTTTCCAGCCCTTCTCCCTACCCCAGGTCTCTGGTCCTTTCTTCTTCATCTCTCCCCATCTCCACCCCAGCTTCCTTAACCCCCAGCCAGGCAGCAGCTGCCCAGCCTCATCCCAGCAAAATCCCACAGTCTTGAATGCCTTTCAGATCCCCATGAGGCATGTGAGTGTAAGGACACCAGCTCTGCACAGAATCAGACCCTTATTTTGCTCTTAGACACAGATAACTGTTTTCCAGGAGGATTCACTGAGACACCGGTACGATGTCAGGAGTACAGAGATGGGAGGTTGGGATGCTTTAGTGGGGTGTAACATTGCCTTTCATAGCCCTCTAGGTCCCTAAGTCAGGCAAGTGTTGTTTTATCCTTTATCTATTTCTTGTTTTTTTGTGGTTTTTTTTTCTGTTTATGTGTCCTTGTGACAGAATTAGTTTAGCTGAGGCAGAAGTGATAGTTTAGCCACTGGGGAAATTCTCAGGTTCTGTGTGGTTTAGTACATCTGGTAAGTGTAATATGCATGTACGTGTTATAAGGTGAATAGGTCAAAAGGCTTATCTTGTTTGAACAGCTTATCTCAATTTTTAACTCTTCAGTGCAGCTAGCCAAAGCCTGTGTAATGCAAGTATGCAGGAAACTGTGCTCCACACTGCTCGCCCTCCTCCGTGTCCCTCCTGCCCTGGTCCAGCCTGGGCACCACTCAGCCCCCTCTTCCTTCCCACACCACACCATGGGAGGGAGGAAGGAAAAACCTCCCCACTTCCCAAACCTGGTTGTTATTTTGCTAACACACCCCTGCTTGCAGGAGGCATCTGCATCTCCCGCCGGGGAAGCTGTTCGCATCCCGTGCCTCTTCTGCCAGCCCTAGGTCGTTGCAAGCCCACCCATACATTAAGATCAAAATCACACCCAGCCTGACCCGCTGGAGGACTGAAAATGCAACAAGGGATTTAACCACAGAATAGCCATTGTTTGGCTGGGTTGGACTTGCAGAGAAGACGTAATGGCTCAAGTGTGTATTTATATCCATGAGTAATTGCCAGAGATTTCAGGGCAGTTAGAAGTGCATCAAAGGGGCACTGGTGGCACTCTAAGTAGCTGCATGCTTCGTGGCTGGCTTCCTCCTTCCCTGAGACTTCTGTTTGAAAAAGCTTTCGCTTTGCTTTCAGAAGTGTTTGTGGGTTTTCTTCAGCCTAGGAGAAGCAGTGGGAGGAATCTGTCTCTCTCTGTCTACATTGTTTTTGTCTCTAAAGCCATTATTTGTAATCGTCCCTCCCCCACAAGTCCTAGGGAGCCCACACTGCAGCCCTGCTTAAAACTTACATCACCGAGGCTTGTGCTGCATTTCTCTTAGCTGGAAAACTGTGCCGACAACATATTCAGTGACTGTGGGAATGACCACCTACCAAAAGCTGTACCGAATTCATTAAAGACCAAACCACAGCAACCTCGACCAGGGCATTCCACCTCCCACTCCCCTCGCAGGGATCAGACCAGCTGGGGATTTTAAATTGCAGGAGACCTCCAATTATAAGGAGACTGATTATTTTGGCACTTCGTCATAATGCTACGAGCATTTCAGTGGAGAGAAGAGTCATGCTGTGTGATGAGATATCGTGAAATATCTCCTTGGCCCCACAGATAAATAATCAGTGAGCTTTTCTACTCATAGTAGTCCCAGCCAGATGGAAATCCTTTCATTCACTGGAATTACTCTTGGGTGTGTGTTTTAAAAGAAAGAAAAACACTGTTTAATTTTTATTTCTCTTAAGACTGAGGCCATTCTAAAGGGTATAGTGAAGAGGCGAGAGGCTTTGCTAGGAGGGAGAGGAGAATGAGAACAGATTTCATTTCATATCCCACAATGCTCAAGTTCATATTGCTTGTACAAAGCCTTTTCTTTTCCTTCAAGTTCCTACAGTCTCCTATTGTACTCTTTGTTGTGTTGGTTTTAAGGAGGATGTTTTACATAAAGGAGAGAAAATGATCTAGATTATTTGGGAGTTACCTTTCAAACAAAGTCAGAACAATTACTTGTCAAAAGGAAAACTTGAAGAAAAATGTTACGAAAAGGATCAAAAACAACAATCACAGAACATATCCAGGTCTGCCATCCCATTTGCGTCTGGCATGAGTCTCATGGTGTTTGCTTTGAAGCCTCTTCTCTTGCATTCAGACAACGATGTGAAAATATCTTCCACTTACCTAAATATGCATACTGACATATGATAGCTGGGAAGAAAAAGTGTGAAAGCAGAACTGGCACAGAGCATTTTCCAGGCACAATGCAAGCCCCCTGCTCTCAAAGACACCCACCAAGAGCAGAGGGAGGTCTGGGGCTGGGTATGGGACGGGGTGTACAGCCCACACCTCCGCACTGGTGGGCACCCACAGCCTGCTCTGGCCCCAGTGCAGCTTTTCTGTTTCCTCTGCGCGGTGGAAACGCGGCCTTCTTACTGATTTTGTCATCCGTGGCAGCTTCTCACAGGAGGGTGTTTGCTATCGCATTTTTTGGCACTCATTCTTTTTGGGTGCTATCTTGACAGAGCCGATGTGTAGTGTCAAACAGCAGATTTTGATCTGTTTGCATCTTGTTCTGTACAGAGGCGTTTCAATAGCTCCGGGAGCTATCTGATTTTCAGGCTTTCAGTTTATAGTCTGTTGCCTAGGTGAACTGGAATCTTAGATGCAGACTGATCTGCTATATCAGGTGGAAAAAAAAAATTGAACGAGGTATTAATACGCCATGAATGTGTTTACAAATCCTGGGTGAGGTTATGATTTAGCTGTAATTCTCTTCTACACGGTAGTGAGTTCGGTCCCAGTGACTGAGCTGATTTCTGCAGTTCCAGCTTTGCCACCAGTACAAAGTGGATGTGCCATGTATTCTTTTCCCTTCAGTGGCCACACTTCTCTCAGTGTGTGTGCTCAGTCCTGCCAGGCTCTTGCAGCTCCCTCCCGGGGCAGAAGGGACCATGCTGGAAGGCACAGAAGGGAAGCATGTCCCTCGCTGACGTTGCTGAGGGGCCGCAGGCAGGAGCTGCCATGAAGGCAGCGTCCCCACCACCACCAGCCCTGCACAGCCCTCCTCCTCCATCACGGTCCCTCTCAGGGGCTTATCCAGCTCACCATGTTTAAAGGCAGTGGCAGATGCCTCATTTCTACCAGTTCCCACCTCCTTCCACATCATCCAGTGCCCACGTTGTCCAACATACTTGGACCGCTTCAGATTGCTCTGTCTTTTCCAGCTTGGGAAGCTCCAGATGTTAGCTGTCTGCTCCCAGAAGCACTAATGAGCAGGGCGAAGCAGAGCTCACTCCTGTACTGGAAAATAAAATACACACTTTATTCCTCTTATCTCCTCACAAAGACTAATCTTTTCCTGGTTTCAGGCACGAGAAGAGGGAAAGAGGTAGACATCATGAAAAGGACGATGCTCAGTAAATGATTAAGAAGGGTCAGGAATACACCTGATTAGCAATAACTCTGGCACACAGACATCCACAGCTGACCTCGCAGCCTACCCTCCATTAGAGCCAAGGGAGATCTCACCCACGTAGGCTCCATAGTGGACTGCAGATTGTTATTCAGATGTCCAAAATTGGCCATGTGAATGACACAGAGGTCATTCAGTCACCACAGGCAACTGAAAACATCACTGCTGTAACTGTCTAAAAGTAAAGATATATCACACTTAAGCATGTCCGAAATACTGCCATGGTGAATTTAACTAGATCTTGAAGAGATTATCACTTCCATAGAGGGTAGACATCTTGTGGGCAGACGCAATGCGAGGAGTGATTTTATGTGTTGGTCTGTGGTGTCTACAGGATCTTCATTAACTTGGATATAATACTCTCTCTGTGGTGCTCGAATGCATCTTTCATATTTTCTTATCCCATGTTTATATCACCTATGATCAAGAGTATCCATCACAGAGAAGGTCCCCACAACTGATAGCAGATAAATACACCAGACCAGGAAAAGCTCACTTGAAGGAACTCCTGGCAAAAGCAATTTGTTTAGTTCCTTTAAAAACTGGTCATTCCATTAAAGCCTTTCTGGAAGATTTCATTCAACAACCATGACACTGCTGTCAACACCATACATTACAAACTGAGAGAGTGAGAGTTGGGGTTGTTCAGCCTGGAGAAGAGAAGGCTTTAGGGAGACCTTACAGCGGCCTGCCAGGGCCTAAAGGGGGCTGCAGGAGAGCTGGGGAGGGACTCTTGGTCAGGGGTGTAGTGATAGGACAGGGGGGAATGGCTTTAAACTGAAACAGGTTAGATTTAGGTTAGATAAAAGGAAGAAATTGTTTACTATGAGGGTGGTGAGGCACTGGAACAGGTTGCCCAGAGGAGCTGTGGCTGCCCCATCCCTGGCAGTGCCCAAGACAGTGCTGAGTGTCCACACAAGCAGAACTGGGGGAATTGCACGTTATCTCTCTAAGGTGCTCAGACCAGTCACATTTAACCAGCAGTGACAGGAGCAAGAGCACCTGCAGTGCATTCACCCAGGGACATTGCATGTGCCGCAATGAACGACCACATGTTCTCAGCCTCTGAAGGTTTGGTGCTCTGGGTGTTACTGGTGTCCTTCTCTCCTGCCAGGGGTTAGTCATGCTGATGCTCGTCAGCCTGGAAAATCTCCTGGCTTCAGCGTGAACTGGATTGTGGGGAACGCCGACCTGGAGGTTATCAATGCCACAACGGGGAAGAGGAACTGCGGGAGCCCCTCACGGCTCTGCAAGCACATGTTCTTCGCTCGATGGGCAAAGCTTCATGGCAAGGTAAACCTGACACAGTGACGGAACATTGCTGCCTGCCCGTGGTGGTCTAGTCCTTACCCAGGAATCAACCCTGTCTTGGCAATCTCATGGTAAGAGACCCTGTGGGGTCAGCTGCAGTAGCTGAGAGCACAGAGAAAGCCAGCAGCAGAAACCCAGGGAGGTTTGGAGGGGAGATGGGTGTTCTGGCTCTCCATGGCACTGAAGCCAAGCTCAAATGAGCAGTGAAAAGCCAAGACAGTGCTAAGTGTCCACACAAGCAGAACTGGGGAATCTTTCATGTCTCACCCCAAGTATCTCTTTGTCTCCAAGGGGAGTGTTCAACTCACCAAGTCTCAGAGGCCTGAGGGAAGTATTTGTCATTGCCCTGGAGGCATCTACATCACTTCATTGCCTACACAGGGGTTTAGACTCCCAACTTAAACTGCTCCCAGTCTCACCCAAGTTAACTGACAGAAGGAGGTGCTATGGATTACCCATTCCCCTCTTCTTCCCCACTCCCCCAGATGAGTTATTTATTACTGATAAATCTATACAATGACACAGCTGTTTGCCACAAGGTGAGTGACCAGGTGCTGAAGGCTCTCTGATTTCATTACCCTCAGCAGCAGTACAATCTCACGGCATTAAAACTACAGGCTGTATTAGTTAAAATAGCCACCAGTCCTCAACAGCCCCACTTTCTCTAGGAAAGATGGCCATGAACTCCCCGTATTTGAAATGGCACCGTGGTCAGCCTGCCTTCACGCTTCACTTTACTTCCCACAGACAGGAGTCAGTGGCAGGTCAGATGGATGGTTGAGAACTAGAAGGTGGAGCTTAGGGATGTAGGAAATGTAGGAAGAAGCTTGATGTGGAATAAAGAAATTAAAGCAAAAAGAGTTCAGGCAAGAAAGGAGAGCGAGAGGGAGTGGGGAGCAGGGAGCAACCACCTCCTGCCAGGGCCAGGTGGGTGCCTCAGCACCTTGCTCTTGCTGACAGGTGGGAAACGAAGCTGAGGAGATCTGGGTACGAGCATTTTGAAACAGAAATGGGCCTAACAAAATGAGAACATTTTCTGCATTCAGGCTCCAAGCCAACCCAGGGAAAAGGGGTGTTTTTTAAAGTAATTTCAAGCCAATGTTGTTGTTTTACATGAATAGGATTTGGCAATTTATCAGGGAGCACATTGTCTCCTGAATGCTTGTATGAGGCATTTTTCTGTCATTATTCCTGGTTCTGATGTCACTGTTTCTCCTCTTGCCTAACCTTTCAAGGAGGTGCTGGTGGAGGCAGGGACCAAGGCAGCAAACCTGACCCTGCCACCTCCAGGAGGAGCAGCAGGGAAAAAGCAATGCGTCTCCAGCCCTCCTCCTTTCACTGCTGTAGTGTTATTTTGCCATAATGAGGCTTGTCCAGAATCATTCTGTAGTCCATGTAGGGTGAGAAAAAATGAGGACAAGACAAAAATGATTTTATTAAGTGCCCAAACCTTTTTCCAACGGGGAAATGAATGGGAAAGAACAAGGCAGAATGATGGCAGGGAAGGCTGCAGCCGCTTCCACTGCCAAGGTCATCCAGGAAGGCATGAGGACAGGCATGGTGGGGAGGTGTGAGGATGAGCTCAAAGGGCTTGTTCTGCTCTGCAGGACACCCCAGGAAAGGAGTCTGATGGGACTCACCCATACCGAGCAGTAGCAGGGACCTGGAGGCTGGGGACAGCAGAAGGGACCAGCCTGGGCTTCGTGCCCTGTGCTCTGTCACAGTGTGGTGACACAGGTCCCGACCTGCCATGGGACGGGAGGTGAAGCACACTCCTGCCGCTACCCAAAATGGAGGGATCCTCACAGGAACAAATCCCGGGACAAGCCTATGGCAGGGCTGTAGGCGGTTTGCGGCCCATGTACCCCCAGCTGGAGCGTCGCTCTCCCTCGCTGGCTGGGCCTACAGACCCCGGGGCCGAGCAGGCCCGTGCTGTGTGCCCAGATGGCACCAAGCGAAGCAGAGCAGCTCATTTCAGGCTGCGTGTTCCTGTGGACTTTTTCCTGCAGTCCCTCTTTCAGCATTTCGGCTTTTAACAGAGAAGGAAAGCAGTGTTGATCACTCGCCAAGGCTGTGCTTTGACAGTGTTTTTTCCTACAGGGTGCTATTTCCCTGGCTTGTAAGCGCTGGACTTTCACCTGCCTGCTTGCTTTAAGGCATTTTCCAGATTTCAGTTTCTTTCGTATAATGTCAAAGACTCACCACTGCTTTGGCGCTGTTAAGGCTTTGGCAGGTCAGGGAAAGTTGTCTGCTTGGTCCTTGTGAAAACAGAGGGTGCGTACTGCTGCGTGCGTGCTCGGGGCCGTGGGGGCTGCAGGCGGCTGTCTGTCTGGCAGCTCGGCGCTTGCTCCGCTTTCCTGCACCGGCCTCCTTCCCTCCAGCACCGGTACAAATCCTGACACTGATTTCTGCCCTGTCCTGGGCAGGTTTCACAGCATTTCTGACAATAACAGATTGAAGAAGGGAAAGGGAGGGTGCAGCAGGAGACTTTCCTCCTGCAGCCTCATAGTGTTGCTTTGAAGCCCTGAGCTACTCAGCTAACTTGTGCACATTCTTTAAAGATTCCAAGACAAGATTTTTCCCTTTCATTTCTAAAAATCATTTTAACTGAGAGGCAGATGTTTGCCATTGCAAAGCACACTAAGATTTGCTGCTGCTGATGCCCACTCCAAGGCAAAGCTGTTTACCTCATTCTTCTTTGCAACGGTTCGAAACAGTGTCGTGGGCATTCATTGCTTTCCTGTTGTTTTGGTTTTTTTTGCTGTTGTTGTTGTTAAACCAAAAGCAAACACAAAAAGCACAGTGATAGTTTGTTTGTTGCTTATGAAATGTAGACAGGAAGATTATACGGCTACTGAAGCCTCCTGTTTCTTTTGGCTCATGGGTTGATTTTTTTATTATTATTCCATTTTTCCTCTTCTCTGACTCTTGTTCTGCAGCTGAGCACACGAACACCAAGCCATGGAGACATGCCATCGGTGTACAGCGAGGCGAAGCTGGTGGCTCAGACGTACCAGTCTGTCAAGCAGCAGCTGTTTAAAGCATTTCAGAAAGCCGGTCTGGGCACCTGGGTGAAGAAACCCCCAGAGCAAGATCAGTTCCTACTAACTGTGTAAATCACTCGAGACCTTTGCTATGTGGCCAGATCAAATCAGCTGGAGAGGAGGCTAGGCAGGATGCGTGAGCCGAGAGAATTGAAACAGTTTGGCATTTAATAGCAAACTCCATGGGAATATTTTCTTTTGATTCTGTATTGGAAATACGTAAATATAAATGTGTCTGATGCACTGAAGTCGACTTTAGAAAACCGCTTTTTCACGACCCCTTCCCAAGAATGTACCTGCCCAAATAATAATGCCAATCCCACAAAGATTCTGCTTTTCATAGTTTATCGCTGTTGGTATTAACAATTTGAGGCATTAGCAGGCCACCTGGCTGATCCCAAATAGAGTTTGTTTTCCCTCACACAATCAGTGAAAGAGTTGTCACCAAATAACAGAAAATAGTACGCAGAGATGGAAGTACCCCAGGCACACAGCAGGTCTCTGAGCATCCATAATCATCCACAAAAAAAAAAAAAAAGGTATCTAACCTCTATGCAAAAATCATCCAGCTCGCTGCCTAAATCTGTGAGAAAGAATTTGGGCCTTGAAGATATGCAGCATTTTTAAACTGATTCCCACTGCTGTCTCTGAGCACAAAGCCGGGCACCGGCTTTCCCTTGGTGTTTACACTTATTCCCTCTGGCGCCACGGCCAAACTACTTCCCACCAAATTTTCAAATCTGGCCATGAGTTTTGCACACTGCAAATTTTAATTACCTGAGCCCAGTTCATCCCACATGACCTGTAGGCATCAACAGGGAGCAGGGCCACCCGGCTGTCCCTCAGCCTGCGCCGCAGGGGCAGATGCTCTCCTCTGTCCACCTCTACACTGCCCTGCCAGGGCTGGGGGTGAGGACCACTCTGCTCCAAATCAGTCAGGCTGGAGCCTCAGACCACAAAGATCCCAAGGGTCCAGCGCTCTGAACTGAGTCAGTGTGAGCTCAGGATGCTCCCTACAGCTGAAAAATCGCTGGGTTGGGTAGCCACAACTGAGACATCCCAAACTAGACAGCACGTTTGATACTTGTCTCTTTCCTGCCTCAGTTTCTCCATCTGTTAAATGGGGATAATAATACTTACCTGCTTCGTGTCTGAAGAACTTGGCAGGAGCAAAGTTCTCTGGTCAGACACCACAACAGTGTACGGTGCAGTCACTCTTACTGTGAGTTCAACATCGGCACACAGTCCAGTTGATATAAGTGCAGTAGATACAACTACGGGCTTGGGTAAGATCTTACTCCATGTAAGTTTCCAGATTCTAGCTCTGTATAAATGGCAAGTATTATTATTATTCATATTCGTTTGCAGTCTGAAAACCAGGTGTTTTTTTTCAGTTAGGAGATGAGTAACACCTAACAACTAAACATCTTCATAACTGTGGCTGGGTTTAATATAATCTCAGCTTCAAACCATCCCAAACTTAATCAGAAGGCAGAAGATACCGTCATGGGAGATCTGAGCTTTGATAGTCCCACTGCAGAACCAACCTTCAAATGCCCTGTATATTTCTTTAAATGTTTTGTTTTCTTTTCTTTTCTTTTCTTTTTAAATGACAGAATTTGCGGGTATATAACTACTTTTTTTCTTTTTATTCCTGTGATTCTCTTTAAATCTGTATATAACATGCTGCTACTGATTTGTGATAATTGTCTTGGTATTTTCTCAGAACTGTCAAGCTGAGTTACTTTTCAAACAACATAAGGCTCATATTTTTCCATGTAATTTCCTTTACACGGGAAACTGTTCCTATCAATAAAGATAGATGCTCTTTGTA